>NC_141051.1:57762495-58097495 GCF_041138505.1 Cibotium barometz
CCTAATCACCTCAATGCCCAAGAAATATCTGAGCCTCCCCAGATCCTTCATCTCAAACTTCTGTCTAAGCAAGATCTTTACATCAAAGATCTCTCCATCATGGTCCCCCGTAATGAGGATCAGGTCATCTACATAGATGACAACAAGCACAACCCCTCTATCACTGTGTCTCACATACAGCGAGAAATCTGCATTGGCTACATGAAAGCCAATAGTGACAAGATATTGAGAAATCTTGTCAAACCATGCTCTTGGTGCTTGTTTTAAGCCATACAAGGCTTTCTTCAACCCGCACACATGCTCGGGGTGACTCACATCCTCATAACCAGGTGGCTGCAACATATACACCTCTTCTTGCAAATCCCCATGCAAGAATGCATTCTTTACATCCATCTGATGTAAAGACCATTGCTTTGATGCAGCCACTGCTATCACAACTCTCACTATTGCCATCTTGGCAACTGGGCTGAAAGTTTCCTCATAATCAATGCCATATGTCTGCGCATATCCTTTGGCTTCCAATCTAGCCTTGTACCTGCTTATGCTTCCATCACTGTTATGTTTTACTTTGTACACCCACTTGCATCCAATGGCTTTCTTGCCTTCAGGCAATTGCACTAAATCCCAAGTCTCATTTTCATATAGTGCATCCATCTCCTCATCCATAGCTTTCTCCCAACACACATTTCCAACAGCCTCATCAATGCATGTGGGCTCTACAACCTGTACAACTTTTGCCATGTATGCATAGTGATGTGCCACATAACCATCATAGGTAAACCTCTGCACAGGATTCTTCTTTCTCCCAGATCTTCACAGCTTTGCATTCATGGCTTCCATAGTGATTTATAACTTTTGCCATGTATGCATAGTGATGTGCCACATAACCATCATAGGTAAACCTCTGCACAGGATTCTTCTTTCTCCCAGATCTTCACAGTTTTGCATTCATGGCTTCCATAGCCTTCTTTACACCAGGTGTTCTCATAGCTGGTATCCCAAGATCCTCATCAAGGCTCATCTCTGAGCCACTAGACTCTCCATCAACATGAGAATGCCCTACAAAAATGTCAAGCATACTAAGGGGCTTAACCACTTTCTCTTTGCCTTTATGTGATGTACTAATCACATTTACATGACTGGTATTATGACGCAGCCTGCTACTCCATGGCCTACGATGAGGACTCTCCTGGTCCATTCAAAGACTGTGATTGCTCACTTGCATTCTGTGGAACCTCATTTCCACGCACATCAGCCCCAACAGCTTCTTTTTCAGCAGCATATCAGCTGCTCATCTCATCAAAAACAACATCCCTACTTACCCTCAACTCACGTGTAGCAGGGTTATAACACTTGTATCCCTTTTTCTCAAGGGAATACCCAATAAACACATATTTTTTAGCTTTTGGATCTAGCTTAGTCCTCAGCTCATCTGGCACATGCACATATGCAATGCATCCAAAGACTTTCAGATGAGACAAATCAGGTTTTCTGTCCCAATAAACCTCTCCTCTGGAGTTACATCATGTATGGCTGCAGTTGGAGTCCTGTTCATGAAGTAAATTGCTGTAGAAACAGCCTTAGCCCAATAGCTATGTGGCATATTCTTCTCTCCCATCAATGCTTGTGCAATCTCAGCAATGTGCCTGTTTTTCCGCTCAGCAACTCCATTTTGCTGCGGAGTGTATCTGCACATGTAAACTGTCTCCGAATACCATTCTTCTTCAAAAATTCAGAGAACTCATTGGAGAAGTACTCTCCCTCTCCATCTGACCTTAGGCACTTTACATATTTCCCTGTTTGCTTTTCAACCATAACTCTGAAATTCTGAAAATGAGTGAACACCTCGCCCTTCTCCTTCATGAAGTAAACCCACACTTTCCTTATGTGGTCATCAATAAATGTCACATAATACCTGCAGCCTCCCATAGACATGGTCTTCGTAAGACCCCATACATCTGAATGCACAACATCTAGTGCATTTCTGCTCACATTTCTGTCACGTGGAAATACATGCTTTGTTTGCTTTCCAAATTGCCATGCTTCACATATTTTCGGCATACCTTCAACTTTAAACTTTGGCAGCCCTGTCACAATTCCTTTAGTCTGCATAGACTTCATTCTCTGCACATCCACATGTCCAATTCTTTTATGCCAAATGTCCAATTCTTTTATGCCAAATGTCTGTGTCTGTAGCAATTCCTGAACCATTTGCAAACATCGCAGCACTCACTTCAGGCTTGTTTACATTCAATGTAAACATTCTACCCACTCTATTGCCTTTTGCAACCAACGTGCACTTGTCTTTAAAGTCTTCAACATAACAACCATCAGGGTTAAACCGAACCTACAGACCCTGCTCAATCATCTGGCCAACTGAAACCAAATTCTTTGTTTTGTTCGGAACATGAAGTACATCTGCAAGGTACTTCACTTTGTCATCCTGCATATACAATGGCACATCTCCAACATGGGCAATTGGATGAGCAGTGTCATCCCTTGTTTCCACAAAACCTGGTCTTTCAAGGTTTTTTGTCTCCTTGAACCACTCCGCATGACTTGTCATGTGGTTCGAAGCACCTGAATCAACGTATCATACATCATCTTTATGTGTTGCTTCAACATTTTCAGACATGGCATTAACAACATGCTGCATAATAACAAACAACCTTTCATTATCCTCATTGTTTTTTCTCGAGGATGCATAGTTGTTTTGCTGCAATTTTCCATTTTACATGTCAACCAGCTTCTTATAACAATCTGCCTGCACATGTCCAAGGTTACCACAATAAAAGCATCCACGTGTATCATTATACTGCCTTTGTCAATTTCCACGACCTCTTTGACTCCCCCTGCCTCTGAATTAGCCTCTTCCACCTACATGTTGTTGTTGTTGTGAATTCTGGGACTGTTGTTGCTACTGTTGGCCATAATTCTGATTACCTGTTCGGCCATGTTGTTGTTGTTGTGAATTCTGGGACTGTTGTTGTTGTTGCTGCTGGCCATAATTCTGATTACCTGTTCGGCCACCTCCTTGGTTGCGTCCACGGCCTCCTCTACCTCGTCCTCTTCCTGAACTTGTGTAGAAGGCCTGTTGCTCTGAACTGTTTTTGTTTTGTGATGAGAAGACTGTTGGTCTTCACCCAAGCTCTTCTCTTCTATAATCAACATAGACACCAAATTTGTGAAATTGGGAGTGTTTTCAATAGACGTCTTGAATGCCTTGTATTGTGGGTCGAGACCACGTAGATAGACTTCCACCTTATCATCATCATCTACTGAAACGCCAATAGATGCAAGGGATTCCACAATACCATTGATCTTCAATGCATAGTCATTCACAGACATACTCTTTTTCTCCACAGTAGGAAGTTCATTCTTCAACTGTATCTTTCGTGCCTTGGTATTCGTTTCATAGAGTTTTACCAAGGTGTCCCACGCCTCCTTGGGGGACTTGGCATCCTGTATGTGCCCAATCATGGTGTCCTGTATAGTGATAGAGAGCCAATACATAACTTTCTGGCTCCTTGGTTCCAATCCTTGAACTCTTTCACATCTGTAGCTATCGGATTGATCTCCGGTGCCTCTTCATGCACACCTTCTATGTAGTCCCAGTAACCCTTTCCCATCAAGAAATTTGTCAACCTGAACCTCCAAGCATGGAAGTTGTTCTTGTCAAGCTTCTCAGCAATAAGCTGGTTTATGCCATCATTTGACATCTTGCCAGACACACAAATTTACCAGAAAGTTCGTCTTGCACAAACTACTGTATTTTCTACAGCGGTACTGTACTACACTCAAATGTCACAAACAGTGACCTCAATGTGTATACATACACCCAATGGCAGCTGTTGACCTCCTTGCAGCACACACAATGTCTGCACAACCAATCTGTCTTCCTGCAGTTCTTAAAACAGAGTTCTGCATAGAATCGATGACTTACCCGTAGTGCTCAAAATCGCATGCTTTTTGAAAAACGGAGGTCCTAACGCACCCGAAACACGTTTTCGGTCCCAAAAATGTCTTCCAATAGGATAGTATAGTTTCCCTATAGCTTTACTCCCGCGAAGAAAGCTCCTCAATCAGAGATTGTTTGCCAGTGCCTCCCGTAGAGCTCCCGATAAGGGTGTAGTCGCCAACACAAATAGGGAAGAGTAGATGAAGCTCTTACCCTCGTACCGCTTCCTGTGCTTCTCTTGCTTGCAGCTCAGTCCTTAGCATGAAAACGAGGCTCTGATACCATGAAAAGATGGAGGGGAGAAGAGAGCTTGAGCTCTTGCAAGCACACACACACACTCACAAAACCCTAAAAGAGGCTTTGATACCATGAAAAGATGGAGGGGAGAAGAGAGCTTGAGCTCTTGCAAGCATACACACACTCACAAAACCCTAAAAGAGAACACACAAAATGAAAGGTACTCAACCAAATACATACTAGGGTTCTCTATAGTGTGAACCCAACTAAATGAGCTCGCTCTATAACTATGCCAGTCTCTCTAGAATGGCTGTCGCATAGCCTGTCATCCCACTGGCCGCATATCACCCATGATCTCACCAACCATGCCAGTGGTGTAAGTGTGGGGCTTATCCCCCAAGCGGGTCATCACAGTGTCCATCGCCTCACTAGATAAGCTCGATATCTCAACAATAAAGTGACTCTACCAATTAAAGATCAACATTCCACATTAAAATGGATATCTTTTTCCGAATCTTTTTCTCCCGTAGTAGGCGTTGTTACAATGATGTTGAATGTGGACCTTTCTCCAATGGTACAACTACCTATTGGAGTGAAAATTCTCCGCGAGATGGTAGTACTCACTCGAGCCTATCACTATCATTGTGTTATGCCTAATTCCTCAAAAAAGAGACAAGAGAAGAAAAGTAAGAGAAGTAAGAGAAAATAAGAGAGAAGAGAAGATAAGCAGAGCAAGCCTTGAACCCTGATCCTAATTACATCCACCACACATGCTAGATTAGAGTTGTAATAGATATTAGAGAGAACACTACTATATTACATGAATGGGGAGAATGAGTTACAAACATGAGAGGTTAGCTTTTATACTTCATAAGTTGACCACCCAAGAGGAGTTGCAACAGGAGGTAGTAAGAGAGAATACTAAACTCTATTTCACGAATGGGAAGAATGCATCACAAACATGAGAAGTTAGCCTTTATACTTCATAATCTTGACCACTCGGGAGAAGTTGCAAGTATAGAGAACACTAAACTGTATTTGCAGTGGATGGGGAGAATCATGAAAAGTTAAATTTTATTCTACTTCATAAGTTTGACCACCTGAGATGAGAGTGCATGACCCAAGGTGCCCACATGATCCAAAAGTATGTGACCCAAGGCACCCATGACCAATTACAAGTCTCCTACAAGTGCTTAACCTTGTGCTATGTCATTAAGATTTGAGAGCTTCTTAAGAGCGCTTACAATGTCACTCATACTTATTATAGCCATCTATTTGGTCATGAAGATCTTTAATTCTAGTGAGAAACACCTTCATTATTCAGCTTCTCTTTTTGACACTAATTTTTAAGATTTGGAATCCTAGAGATTCATGGTCTCCTGCTAGCTCTACAATAAATCCTGTTCTTTATAACTATGGAGAGACACTAAACCATGGTTAACATGACCTTTCACGCTAGTGATAAAAGTGTAGAGAGAATTTACATCCCTTTTACTATAATCTTACACAAGGTCAGTATAACAAGTGGCATAGGGTTACCATCGACATTCCTTATTGGTTGTTGGTAGGTAAACATCAACACCACCAAAGCTCATATGAGGATATGATAGCCTTGAGCTTAAACTTCAAAGAGGATAATTGGTGTCATTATGATTTCCATTAGCACCAAATGGTGGTGGGAAGGGTCTTGCGAAAGATGCCATTTATCCTAAAGGATTGTTAGCAACCTCTAGAAACCTCTTATATAGAGGTTAGGGTATTGTAGAAGATGTCATTTCTCCTAAAGGACTATTAGAGACTCTTATATAGAGGGCATCTCCCAAGTATTATAATGCCCAATGGCAAAGAGGTTTTGCATCCAACATTAGAGATTTGAAGACGATATAACATGTGGTGTATATAAAAAAACACTCACAAGAAGTAGATATTTCGTAATATAAAATGTGTGTTGTATACAAAAGAACACTCACAAGAAGTAGATATTTAGTAAAAATACAAAAGAACACAAGAAGTAGATATTTAGTAAAAATACAAAACTTTAAAACTCAAATTACACATTGAGAGTATTATTAAAGTGAATATAATAAATAGCAAAGCTCCACACTCGTATGCTCCGGTGAAGGGAGGCCAATTCAAAATTGCTAAGATGGAGGCTTGTGTATGCTAGTACAAGCTAGGAAAACTCACATAGAAGATGTGAACTATGTAGAGAAGGGGTCGGAGGTATATATATATAGGCATGTATATGTGGGGTGGCCATGACATGACCGTGTAGGTCCATAATCGACAACATCACTCATGATGTGTGTGTAGACTTAGTCCACAAAGATAAATCCATAAAGATAAACTAATAATTTCTATGGAATTTTCCTCCACCTCCTATGGTTATCTAGACTCATCTTAGGCCCTTTTCGAGTGTTGTCAATCAACACAGCGTGTCCAAGAGTAAAATCTACGTACTCCATGTGCAGACTATTGTAAGATAATAGTCCAGTGTAGCATTGTAGCTTATTTGGCAGTGTGGAAAATCTAATCCAGCCATATCTGAACCACCTGGCCTTGTAGGTGACCTTTTTGTGTGAATATAATGATGTGCACCCAAGCTATTCATCATGGCTACACCACATGAGCTAGCCAACGCTTAGATAAGATAATATGGGGGCCATTCTAAAAGGAACTTCAATTTTTATTAATGAGGACCTCAATCACTTGTAAATAGATCATACACAAGAAGGCCTTAAGAAGGTTATAGAGGCTTGGGAAAAGGGTAAATGTGCTATATATAGAGATGTGAGATTCATTTTTCCATATCATTAGACCGCCTCTCTCCTTTTTCAAGTCACAAGCTTACCTTAGCCTTGTGAAATCATGTGTCATTGGACCTTGCCTTGGAGCCGCAACTTTTTAACGTGGGTGCTGCAACTTCTTGATATGGGTGCAGTAGCTTATCTGTCTCATGTCCTCACTCCATTGTCACACCAGAATGCTCCTTGATAATGGTGTGAAGGGAGAGCTCTCTTCACCTAGATGGAGGCAAATTGAGATCTGTTCATGGTGGTTTCTCTCTCACAAAAGGCATGGAAGACGAAGAAGCTAATGCAAGAGGAAAACTTACAAACACAATCCTATCTAGTAAGCATCCACCATCAAGCATACAAGATTCGTTCTGGTGGTTCTCTCTCACAAAAGGCATGGAAGAAGAAGAAGCTAATGGAAGAGGAAAACTTATAAACACAATTCTATCTAGCAAGCATCCATTAAGCATACAAGATTCATCACCTAGATGGAGGCAAATTGAGATCCATACAATTCTATCTAGCAAGCATACAAGATTCATCACCTAGATGGAGGCAAATTGAGATCCATCTTTGCGAGACCATTCTCTCTCACAAAAGGCATGGGAAGAAGAATAAGCTAATGCAAGAGGGAAACTTACAAACACAATCGTATCTACATTCATCAAGAATGAAATAATTAATAGAGCACAAGAAAACAAGAAGAAGGGAAGTATTCTATTACAAGTAAGGGGGAATGATTATGTAATATATATTGTAAAGAATGACTTATATACTATATAAGTCACTAGTTTTCACACTAGGCCGGCACTTAAAAATGGCTATTGGTCTTAAGCAAGTATGTCCATGAAGTCCTTAGACTTTCCTTCTTGACATTAAGCACAAGGTAAGGCCGCTCTATATGTTCCAGTGCCATCTTACAAAAGATAAGTGCCAATCCCAGTGGGTAAGATGGCAAAGCACCTTAGGCCAGGATGGGTGAAGCCATGTTAAACTACAGAGTGGTTAACATACTTGCCTTCCTATGGTGACTAATGTTAGTGGTCACATGCACACATTATCCATTAGGGCATGCACATGGACATTATAACAATATGGTCATTTAACCTTAGTTAAGACACATCTCTTCACTCATATCCTATTATGTGCATAGAGGAGTTATAACCTCCTTCATCTTGTATTCGACATGCATATTCTCTAATGAAACAAGCAATGAAGTTATCAATGACGAACAATCTTTATATCTTTGTTCATTAATGTCACAAACAAGCCCATCATGTCAACCAAGTTGGTGGTGAAGTTGCTACTAGGTGGAAAGGTGCGGATGGTCTATGATACACCATAAAGGATGATGAGGGTAAGTGTTATGGTTTGGGACCAATCTGCGGACATGGTGGTGATAAGCATTGGATAACTCTAGTGGTAGAGGGGCAACTTGCTTAGAGATGACATGGAAGGTGATAGAGGCAATGGAGAATTTCCTCCTTGTCTTGGGGTTGGTGCAGGTAGGCCCATACCTAAGCCACAACAGTAATGGTGCACAACAAAATTAAGGGTGTTTACAAACTACGGGCTTGCCCACGAAAAAGGCTAAGAGCTATGGGCAGGCACTTTTTGATAAACAATTGTTGGGGGCGACAATACTCTTTACAGACCGTGGGTATTCCCACGGAAAAGGCATCCTGCAAAACTGAGAGCTGTGAGCAGGCTATTCCACTCGGAACGGGAACGGTGGTTGTTGGGCTCCAGTTAGCAAATACATCAGCGCTGAGGGTGCACGGGCGTGGTCATAGTCTGTAAAGAAATGGCCTCTCGCAGGTGGTGGTGTTCAATTGATGTGCAGGTAGGTCCATACCTAAGCCACAACAGTAATGGTGCACAATAAAATTCAGTACTAAGGGTGTTTACAGACTACGGGCCTGCCCACGAAAAAGGCCGAGAGCTGTGGGCATGCACTTTTTGATAAACAATTGTTGGGTGACAATACTCTTTACAAACCGCAAGTATGCCCACGGAAAAGGCATCCTGCAACTAAGAGCTGTGAGGAGGCTATTCCGCTCGGAACTAGAACGGTGGTTGTTGGGCTCCAGTTAGCAAACACATCAACGCTGAGGGTGCATGGGCGTGGTCACAGTCTGTAAAGAAATGTCAGACGGGCAGGTGATTGTGGTGATCTGATTGGTTGGGTAAAACTTTTTCGTGGGCTTCCACCCAAGTGTGTAAACATCCTAATAATATAGATCTAATTAGGTTTTAATCTCTTTGTTAATCAAAAATTAAAAAATTCATCATTGATAACATGAGTAGAAGCATTTAAATGTATTTTGTTAACTAAGATATGGATTAATTAACCATTAATTATTAATAGATAATCAAATCATCATTTTTTGATATTTTCCAAGAAGCACAAAAATAGTCATAACTTGAGTTGTCGGACTCGGAATTCGATTCCATAAACACTGTTGGAATTGGGAGATCGAACTCTACAACCCTATAGGGTCACTTTAGGTAGGTTTGCTATTGTTGTCCTTCCGAATACCTCCTTTAGCCATATCTTTACCCTTGAGAGAGACTGTTAAAAAAATTATTTTTAGATCCTTGATTAAGATTAATGATATAATTAGTCGTAATCTAAGCATCTTTGGCTTTATATTGATTTATTCACTTTGCATTTTAGCTTAGGATTTTGTATCGTGGGGTAATTTTTACTTTACTGTTATATTATGACCATTTTGAAAGGGGAATCGTAAGCAATCGTCTTGGGATTGTTCTCATTGGGTATTGAGTTGAATTCCTTGCTTATTGTGTATTGTTCTCATTGGGTATTGAGTTGAATTCCTTGCTTATTGTTTCAATCCAATGCATGCTTTGCTTGTATGGTTTCATGACTGATCATCCCCCTACTTAAGTCTTTTGACATTTGAATTTGAGTGTGAAGGTTGATTCAACTGGGAGGAGACAACGGAACGGTAAAAGGTATTGTTTGGTAAAGGTTTGTCTTCTCTAACTCACGAAAAGTTTGTAACTTTGGCCATGAGAGCTTTGTCTCTCTTGCCCATTCTGTGTGTATGCATGCATATCTTTTGTGGTGACTGAGATGGTTTCCATCCATAATATATGCTTAATGCATTTGGTATCTTAGTGGTGCTTACATGTCTAATTAGGCCCCATAAAGCACATCTTTGGAGGTGGTTGTTTGGCAATCAGAGGAGGGAAGCAAGACAAATGTCACCCCGTATATGGCTTGGACTTCTTCGGTGATTGTGGTAAGAAGACCAACTAGTATAGTTGCAAGCTATCATTCCTATTTTCAACATGAATATGTGGTGGGTAATTGGTAAGACTTTCGAGCTCTAAACTCATCACAACCCACATGCACTTTAAGTTATAACATATGCTTTGAGGTCCTTGTTATGAGTCCTCAGGGAGTCCACGAGCACATACATGACTATATATGCTACATTTACCTTTTGGAGATTGATTTTAATTATTTGGTTGATTTATATTCAATAGCAATCAAGTCTACAAATTGATGAGGAAGTGGATTGACTAAAGCTTACAATGAGATTAGAGCGACTGCTATAAACTTGCAGACTCTATTATTATACGACCACCCAATCTATGGCTACATCATCAAGTAAGTCCTAAACTCTATTGGTTGTATGCATGAGTAGTTTATTATATTATATTTTAGCATTCCAATGTGGTTGGGAAGTCCGGTTTTGACTAGGTAGGAAAGGGTACGAACTAGGGGATGAGTAGAAGGTTTATTAAAAGTTATAGTTTCCTGAATTGCGATAACTTTTGATGCACAATTAAGAATGAAACATTGTTTGCATCAATGGAAAGCTCATCTTGAGTAGGTAACTTTTGACTGCTAGAATGTCCCAATTTGACTCACGAGTCAAAAGTTATGAGCCATTCAAATTGACCATGTCTAGAGAAGTTGTCTACGCCTGGCCAAAGGCTGTCTACACCTGGTATTTTATTAAAACCCTAAGATCTCTCTAGATAATTGATATGCATAAACATGCATAAATCAAGCGTAAACTCATCCACCCGACCACCCCGAGCGCCCAAGGGATGCACACATGAATTATAATGAAATACATCATACCTTTACCTTGATGTCCCATACCATCAAGAGGTATAACTCCAATCCAATAGCATGTAGCCAAAGAGGTATAACTCCAATCCAATAGCATGTAGCCATAGTGTGAAATGGTAGGTGAGTAGTTATGATCCTCTACACAAGAGAACATAACATAACCTAGCCTCAAGATAACATCAAGAGACCATAGCCTAAGCCTTCGAGCCCCCCTTGAGTGTGCCTCATGCCCCTATTATATAGGAAGGCCCTCAAGTGACTTTTGACTCTCCATTTCCCATGTGTGACCCTTGGATGCGTGACCCTAACCTTAACCCTTAAGGTTAGTCCTAATCCATGCTCCACTAGAGTTTGTTCCCATGCTCCCATGCTCACAAGCCTAATGTGGGTTAGCCTCCTAGTATATGCACACATAATGTGTATATAATATAGCACACATAATGTGCATATAATATAGCACACATAATGTGCATATAACATACTTCCCCTCTCTCAAAACATTGCACTCTTGCAATGAAAAGAAGAACTATGCTGAACAATCTCAACCGACTCCCAAGTCGAATCCTCTATTTTCCTATCTTTTCACCTAATTTTAACCTTAGGGATTAGTCAACTATAACGTTTCCTTTCCCTGAATTCAAGTCCCTTATCAGGTTCATGTGGAACATAGGATAATTCTTTGACTTCAACGAGTTCTTGAGGAGTAGCTGTGTTATCCTCACCTCCTAGTTTCCCTTTCAATCTATTGGTATGAAAGACTGGATGAACTCTAACATGTGGAGGTAGTTTAAGTTTATACGCAACCGTGCCAACCCGGTGTATAAATCAAAATGGACCACAATATCTAGGAGATAAATTCGAGCATTTTCCTTTTAACAAAGTTTGAAAATCTTTAGGAACTTTTAAATAAACCAACGCTCCTGGTTCAAAAGACCAAATTGAGCGTCCTCTATCAACATAGAACCGTGCTCTATCCTAAGCACTCCTAATAGAATCCCGAGCTTCGGTCAGCATTTCCTACATATCACGTAAGAAATCCCTCGATACATGAAGCTCGATGTCCTTAAGACGACCGACATCAATAGGTACCCTGGGTTGATATCCATACATAAGCATGAACGAACTAAAACCAATAGCCGTATGTTTAGAACTGTTAAAGGTAAATTCCATCATTGGAAGATACTTTTCTCAATTTGATGCTTTTCTAGAGACATATACACGAAGCATATCCTCTACAATCTGATTCATACGCTCTGTTTGCCCATCAGACTGCGGGGGTGATCAGAGGAATTCATACTCAAAGTAATTTTCTTGTTGTAAACCATTCAGATTAAAGTAGGAAAACATGACATTATAACAACAGGAACCAGGTATCCATCGGCGGCCCAATGTACCCCGCATGTGCTCATGGAATTATCGGCATTCCGAGTTACCCATATCAACATAGAGAGTCATCAATGTCTCCATGAGTCACATATGTCCATCCGTAAACCATCAGGTTGACTGTATAAATTACCTAAAGTACAGAACTAGAGAAAGAAATGCCAACAAAGGAAAAATCCAAATTTCCTTAATCCGAACGTAATAAGATAAGCTCGTTGAACTCTAAAGAAAGAGATTTCAACAAGTGAAAATGTCGACGAGATTACACTCATCAATACATGTAGGCTATAGAAGTTTATCTAGAGAATGTCCACATAACAACTTTAAATGAATTCAAAAAATGAGATTGTCTTTGAATGTTGAGGTCAACATGCCAAGTGATGTAAGCAAAGCAATCCTGAGCCCAAATTATCCCATAAGATAATATATGTGAGGGATCGCTAGCGTCCCATACCACCATAATACCACCCATACATACCTTACCAATTTAAAACTCCCTAGTATGCCGTCTAGGAGATATGAATAAAATCCTTTATAAAAGAAATAAGATGGCCTTATCCCAAACTCACATACTAAAACCTGTCTCTATATTCCCGAGACCACATCAAGGAATAACTCTTTCCGAGCACATCATTAGAAAAGAATTTTGAATTATTGGCGCCTTTCTAATGATAACTATCCAATAAACTCAATAAAGTTAGGATAGAAAAATAACAATTCACCTAGATATATAAGCAACTAGGTATCTGAGTTGGAATATGTACAAAAGTACAAGGAACATTATCCAAAATTATGTGCAAAAAATGAAGGCAAATGCTACCTTCATCAAAGCACATGATATTATCCAAAAGATCAAAAGATCCTTATAAAACCGTGGATAAAAGCATAGAAAGCTCCTCGAATCCATGAAAACCATAGTTGATCATAAAAATTAATGCATGCCATCTAATGGTCATTAATCATACCAAAAGAAGCATTAAAATTGGTAGCTCACTCATCAATCCGGAGTATATGAACATGGTGCCGTTCAAGAAAAACTCCAAAGTAAGTAAGTGAAACACATGTATGTAACACTCAATAAAAAACCCCTAAACACAAGTGATCTGGGTAAAACTTGATGAGTCCATATAAAACTTGAAAAATATCCAGTAAAATCTACCAAAACAAACCGATCAATTAACCATGATAAAATTTATCTTAGGCTTAAGAAATTAAGTACAAACCACACTTAAACAAGTGCAAAATAAATTATCATGAAAAAGTATCAAAGGTGAAACACACTTTGAACACAAATTATAACCATCAAAAGAAATTAAGGAACATGTCTAAAAAAATAGCTAAACAATGGTAAAAAAATCATGAAAACATTGTTTAGAATTAATCCAAACATAAATATCTACTAATACGAGGTACAATCGTATTAATAATATGCGAATAACTTGTATCTATCTAACGTCAGCACGAGAAAATATACTTCAATATTAAATAACTCTCAAAAATATTAAATTCGCAAGAAAAAGAATTATCATGATTTTTTTTATTTTTTTCTAATTTTATAGGACCTCAAAATATGATAATTTTGAATTCCACCAAACCTATCTTATGACATTCTAAACTATATTTTAAAAAAATAAATTTACCAGAATACCATTGATATTTTAAAAAATACCAATTTTTAAGATTTTTAAAAATAATTTCTAAAATATTTTTAATTTTTCTTGAGAATCCCATCGTTTACGAAATTTCTAATTCCGCCCAACAATTCTCAAATCCAATAAAAATATATAATTTTGGGTCAAATAATATATTTTTAAAGAAATTTGAATGGTCACGGGTGCCCGAATGGACACACCACATGCCAAACACCAACCCCATATTTTCCAGAAATTTAAAATAACCTTTGTCTAATTTTTAAGAATTTTTTAAAATTTTTAATTTACTCCAAACGCATTTAGAATACGAATGCTCAAAAAAAATTCGGAATCCCAACGGTTTTTCCGGAATACGGAAAGCTAACAGTTTTGGAAAAATAAAAAGACAAAAAAAATTAAAATGTAAAAGGTCAAAAGTTTCCGAAATCCGAAAGGTCAAAAGATTTTTTGAAATTCGGAAAGCCAAAAGGTTTCCCGGGAAAGCGGAAAGTCAAAAGACTCCAAGAAGATAATTTTTAAAAAATTCCAAAGAATTTTTTTTCTCCCAAATCTCATAATTTCTCTAATTTTTTTAGGTTTTTTCAAGTTTTTTTATGATTTCAAAAGCTTTTTTAAAATTTTTTTAAAAAATAAATTTTTTAAATAAAGCATTTTTTAAGCTTTAAAGCTTAACCTTTATATATATATGAATTTAGGGGAGGGGGCGATTTTCGCCCGCAAGCTGCAGCATAGCCTCCCTCCCCGCGTGCGAGTTTACCAAAGAGAGAGAGAGAAGGTTCCTCTTTTCTCTCCACCCTCCTCTTTCCTTCTCTCCAATTCCACTCTCTCACCACCCCATCTTCTCTGTTAATCACAAATGCCAAAAATTACCTCCCAAAAAATCAACAACAACTAACTAGAGATTGCTCTGATACCACTATTAAATCCTAATATCTCTCTAGATAATTGTTATGCATAAACATGCATAAATCAGGCATAAACTCATCTACTTGACCACCCCCGAGCCCAAGGGATGCACACATGAATTATAATGAAATACATCATACCTTTACCTTGATGTCCCATACCATCAAGAGGTATAACTCCAATCCAATAGCATGTAGTCATAGTGTGAAATGGTAGGTGAGTAGTTATGATCCTCTACACAAGAGAACATAACATAACCTAGCCTTAAGATAACATCAAGAGACCATAGCCTAAGCCTTCAAGCCCCCCTTGAGTGTGCTGCATGCCCCTATTATATAGGAGGACCCTCAAGTGACTCTTGACTCTCCATTTTCCATGTATGATCCTTGGATGCCTGACCCTAACCTTAACCCTTAAGGTTAGTCCTAACCCATGCTCCACTAGAGCTTGTTCCCATGCTCCCATGCTCACAAGCCTAATGTGGATTAGCCTCCTAGTATATGCACACATAACGTGCATATAATATAGCACACATAATGTGCATATAACACATTTCCTCTCAGCTCAAAGACTCTTTTTGAGTTCTACTTTCTCTTGATGTTATAGACCTTGTACTAGGCCTGTGTTAGGTATGACCTCAAATGGTTAAATTTGAAAATTTCCTAAAATTGGCAAACTATGCTCTTTTTCCTCATTTATGCCTAGCTAAAAATAGCAGATGGACTTTGGAAAAGAAGACCTAAAGTGCTAAGATTAAAGATTAGTAGTTGGACATATCATATATCCAATCTTGTCTCATTTCAACAAGATTAGACCCATCTGTGGACCACTCCAAAAACAAAGATAAGCAAGGGTATAAGGCTAAAAATTAAGCATTTCCGAACTAAATTGCATGAGTTGTCTATGCTTAGCCCTAACTTCCAAATGGAGAGTCTGAATTACTTGAAACTTTGTAGATGCGAGGACCGGCACCTTCGTTAGTTAACCATAACACAACTGTCATGGGTGGTAATATTAGACTTGCTGAAATGCCTCCACCTATATTGCTACCTCAACCAGCTCCACCAAGAGTGACTCCTATTCACCAAGTGGAAGCTAAAGATGAAATTACCTTAGAGACTTTAGTGCTCAAAATTTCTTGTGAAATACCTAGGGAAAACACTGAGACTCCCGAGTATTTTATAACCCCTCCGGGCTTTACTATGGTTGCATCTGATGAATATACATCTCTGACAAATATAGCATCATCAACACAAGGAAGAGACATAAATTCCTTGACAAGACGAGCCCCAATCTCTTGTTATGCAAGAGTGACTCCTATTCACCAAGTGGAAGCTAAAGATGAAATTACCTTAGAGACTTTAGTGCTCAAAATTTCTTGTGAAATACCTAGGGAAAACACTGAGACTCCCGAGTATTTTATAACCCCTCCGGGCTTTACTATGGTTGCATCTGATGAATATACATCTCTGACAAATATAGCATCATCAACACAAGGAAGAGACAAATTCCTTGACAAGACGAGCCCCAATCTCTTGTTATGCATGTGGCGGACTCACATAAAAGTAGAGTAAAGTCTACAAGGATAGCCCAGTGGCAACAAATCATGTTCCATTGGATAGATGATGCAATGATTGTGGTATAAAGCATCCACTCAAAGATTTCCCTTACCGTACTACCCAATCTTCTAGTAGTGGTCCTCCTAAACCAACAGTAGCTTTAAATTTGCTTGGAGTTCTTTGCGAAAGGAAGGAAAACCCAATCTTGACTCCGGTCAATGTAGTACTGTGACAAGAGCTCAAGTCAAGCAAGCCCTAGAGAAGGAAGCAACTAAAATTGATACAGCTTCCAATGAAAATGCAAAAAAAAAAGAGAGAAGGAAACACAACAAGAAGAAGAGTATCCTCGTTGTTGGTAACGAGACAAGGATAAAGTCAAAATCCAAGATGGATCTAAATCATCTTCTTCGAAATTGTCTCCTTCTATCCCTGCCTTAAACTATATCAAAAAATCCATCAATGGTAGTCTGGAACAAAATTTGCAAAAGCTGCCCAAAAAGTTGGTGCAATATCCCAACCCAATGGAAGAAACACAACAAGAAGAAGGGTATCCTGGTTGGTAATGACAAGGATAAAGTCAAAATCCAAGATGGATCTAAATCATCTTCTTCGAAATTGGGTTGGTGCAATATCCCAACCCAATGGAAGAAAAGAAACGCCTTGAGAGGCAGCTCCAAATTCGGTTAAACAAACTCAATTGGAGTTAGAGAGTGTGTATAGGCCAGTGAAGACACCCTAATCTTGTCCTCCCGCACCACTCTCGGTACTACTAGAGATGGATGATGAAGTCTTGATGGTGCATGACTCTCCGAGTCTAGATCAATCAAGACTAAGAAAGAAGAGAGAATGCTTAATGAACATCTAACGAAGAATAACAAAGTGCAAGGGAATCTTTCATGTAAACCCATAAAAATAACTCTTGAAGAGGAACAAGAATCCCTTCCTTCAGATTTCCTTGAACAATAACCTGATCAAGATCTCAAGGATCTTTAGCAACCTACAATTCCTAGATCTCCTCAAAGATCTAAGGTACCTTCAATCATTGATGCAAACTCCGTTTCAAGATCTTGGAAATATGGATTTGACCTTGATTCCCATGTGGGATCTTTGGGAACTCTTTCTCGGTATCTTGAAAAACAAGGATCAGGAAACAGAAATTAAGTCTAATAATGGCCTCTTTACTACTTTGCAAGGTCTATATGTTTTCCTAAAGGCAACTTTGTCCAAAGATAAAATCATCATCCTAGGAATGTAGAATTGTTGCAGACAATCTTGTCTATTACGGTTACTATTCCTTTGGGCCAACTCTTACAAGGTAAGTCTGCCATGTGGAAATGTACAAAAATGGCTGAGTGGCCGCCTTAGGGCTAAGATAGACAAGACCGATGACAAGGATAATGATAATTGAGATTTGGATCGAGAAGGAAATCTTCCTAAAGTTCCTATTAATAAATTAGGAGAGTACCAATATTATGCAAGCGAAGACATGAATGCTACACTTTTGATCTCTTATAAGCCTCATACAAAATTCCAGTCATACTTGATGGCGAGGCTGGGGTGAGCATAGCCATTAAAACGTGCTGGGAAAGTGGAGAAAGCTAAAACTTGAGCCCTCTAGTGTGTCAATTAAAATGGCTAATGGTTCTCTTGAATGGCCATCTTGGCAAGGTCAGTTGAATGTGCATGGAAACTTGTGGCATAACTTTTGAGTATACTTTTGTTATCATGGATTTTCCAAGGCCAACTAACTATGATGTTATCTTAAGAAGGCCATTTATGAGACAGTTGTTGATGATTCACAACTAGGGAACTAATAACATTTATCTTTGAAAGCAAGAGAATTTGATTAAAGTCAATTTGGCTAATCACAGTGCTCATCCAGTCACTAGATCTCCAATAGATCTGGATTTTGATACTACTTCTGGATTTTGATACTACTTCTCATTCAAGAAAATCGATTGTAACTAGTGTGTATCTTATGTGCAAAGAAAAGATTAATTGCCTCAAGAGAAGATTTTTTTTTTTGAAAAATCACATGTTATAAATGGAGACCTAGACATTAATCTTAACCAAATTATAATAGAGATCGATAAACATAACCATGAGATAGCGTCTATTCCAGATTCAACTTACCGTGAAATTTGGATGCAATCATTGACAACCATGGATGTAGTACCCCAGAAAATTGAAACCAAATTCTAGAAGGATGAAAACATGAAAGCTAATTTATTTATGTAATGAATGATGTATCAATAAAGGAAATATCTAGTGATGAAGCTTCAAGTGAAAGTGATTGTGAAGATATCCTTTATAAGAAAATTGGAAAATAAAAAAAGAAACTGGGTAAAACTAGGAACAAACCTTTGAGGATTAAGCTAAGCCCCCATCTAGATCTTGAAAGTGAGAATCATTTCTTACAATATGTGGGTGTTGTGAAATCCTATGACAAGTTAGTTCAAATTCTTAGAGAAGATTTAAATCGTATCACTCCTATTCAAACCCTCGAGCCAGTCCAAGGAACTGAAACATCTTCAAAAGAGATTTCCTCTGAAAAGATGACTCAAAGTGCCAAAAAGAAGAAGAATAAGCTTCTGAAAGAAGCTGAAAAAGAAGCAAAAAAGAAAGCTTGAGAAGAGGAAAATCTTGAAGAAGATGTGTCCAAAATCCCTGAGTATTTCAAAAACTATAATATAGGTGAACGCATCGTTTACGAGGAAAAGGCCACAAGAACCAAGGAAGAAAGTACATGACCCTCTTATGAAGGACCTCTTGAGGTCAAGCAAGTTAATCTTGCACCAAACTTGGTGAAAAGCCTAAGCTGGTTTACATTACTAACTACTGACCTAACAGAAGAGGAGGAGAAGGATCTTATTGATCTTTTAAATGAATTCAAAGATGTGTTTTCTTGGAAATACACTGATATATGAAAGGTGTGTCACCTAAAATTTTGCAAGTAAACAATTATTATTATGGATGATGCCCGATCAGTAAGGCAACGGTCTTGTCCTATGAATCCTAATTATGCAAAATTAGTCGGAGAAGAACTTGATAAGCTCATCAAAGCTGAGTTCATTTAGGAAATTAAGCACATAGAATGGGTTTCACCAATTGTGCTTATGCCAAAGAAGAATGAGAAACGCAGAGTGTGTGTTGACTTGAAGAAAGTCAATGCACCAGAGTTAAGGATCATTTTGCTTTGCCATTTACTGAATATATATTAGAGAGGATGGCTGGAAAGGAGACTTACAGCTTTCTAAATAGTTTCTCTGGCTACAATCAAATTGATCTTGGAGATCAACACAAGACAACTTTCATTAAAAAATGGGGCACTTTTACAAGGTTATGCCTTTTGGTTTAACCAACGCTCCTGCCACTTTCCAAAGGCTAATGTGTACAGCTTTTCTGGACTATCTAAGAGAATTTCTTGAAAGCTTTATGGATAATCTGGCTGTAGTGTCACTTTCAAAGGAACATTTAAGCTATTTAAGGAAGGTGTTTCTCAAATGTAGACTTTATAGAATTTCTTTGAACCTTGAGAAATACCAATTCATGGTAAAGCATGGACTAATCTTGGGACATATTGTCTCTAAAAATGGTATTTTCATAGATGACGGTAAAATCAGAGTGATCCTAGAATTACCTCTACCAACAAATCCCAAGGGAGTGCAAAGGTTCATGGGTCATGCCGGCTATTATAGAATTGTCTCTACCAACAAATCCCAAGGGAGTGCAAAGGTTCATGGGTCATGTTTGCTATTACATAAGATTTATCTTCATGTATGCGAAAATTGTAAGACCTTTGAACAAACTTTTGATTATATTTATATGAACAAAGGAATGTCAAGAATCATATGATAAACTCAAAAAGGCATTGACATTGGCTCCCATACTAAGAGCACCAAAATTGGATGTATCTTCCATGTTCACATCAATGCCTCTGCATTTTCTATTGGTGCTCAACCCGAAGAACATAATATGATTTTCCTATCAGTTTTGCTATAGTAGACGGCTCAATGATGCTGAGCAAAATTACACAAATATTAAGAGGGAAGGACTAGCCATAGTCTATATAGTAAAAAAGTTACGACACTATTTGTTAGCAAACAAGTTTGTGTTCTTGTTGACCACCAATCTCTTCTTTACTTGGTAAATAAACCTTGTGCTATAAGACACATTATAATATGGTTACCCATCTTGATGGAGTTTGACTTTATTGTTACAGTATGTAAGGGATCCACACATGTGCATGCTGATCATTTATCTAGAATCACAAATGGAGAACCTCCTATAGGGGTAGATGATGATCTCCTTGATGCTCCTTTGTTCCAAGTGGATATAATTCATGAGTGGAGCATTGATATAGTAAATTTCTTAACCAACAGTTTACCTATAAACAAGGCAATGGCCAAAGACAGATTCAAGAAATTGATACGATTAGCAGTCCCTTTCCAATTCATCTTTAGACAACTTTATCGACTAGGAAAAGATGATATTTTCAACAATGTGTAGCACAGATCAAATATGTTTCTATTTTAGAAGAGACTCATTGCAGCTTAGCTTTAGCTAGGGGGCATTTTAAAGCTGAAGTCACAGTTAACAAAGTCATTCAAGCTGGGTTATGGTGGCCTACATTATTTGGAGATGCTACAGAATTTGTTAAAAGTGTGATGAATACCAACGATTTGATATCGCCCATAACAAAGATAGGATGCCATTAACTGTTATTATGTCTCTTGGGTTATTCCAAAAATGGGGCATGGACTCACCCCCCTTTGGATAAATTAATCCAAAATACTGAGTTCCCTGTAAATAGTGAAAAAACCCGCTTAACAACCTGCCAATGCTTTGTATCTAGGCTATTCATAAATCTGCTCAACTGTGAGACCGCATACTGTATATCTGGCCTAGCCTGCTGATACAAACTAGAATCAAAAGAGTCTCTTGTATCTTGAAGACTAAGTTGAGTACCTGTCTCCATAGATGTATGCACAGGTTTACAATCTTCAGGATTAAACCTCTTCAATAGCTTTTGTATATATTTAGACTGCAGCATAACAATGCCATCATTGCGTTGCATAAACTGAATCCCCAAACAGTAATGCAAGGACCCCAAATCTGACATCTCAAATGATGATTGCAAATTCGCCTTAAAGGCTGAAATCCGATCTATATCGGGTCCCGTGAGGAGCATGTCATCAACATATAGAATGATGACCAAAAATGTATCCTTACTCCTCTTCACATAGAGGGTACTCTTTGTTGGACTGTTGCAAAAATCATTTGCAACCAAGTATGCATGAATCTTCTCATACTATGCTCTAGGAGCCTGCTTATGGCCATAAAGAGCCTTTTTCAACCTGCATACTTCAAACTCTTCTCTTTTTACAGCAAAACCAGGAGGTTGCGATACATACACCTCCTCATGTAAATCACCATTCAAGAATGTAGTCTTAATGTCTAACTGATGTACATTCCACCCATGATGTGCTGCCAAAGCAATGAGACACCCAATGGTAGTCATACGAGATGTGGGTACAAAGGTCTCATCATAATCAATGCCCTTTTGCTGGCCATACCCCTTTGCAACAAGTCTGGCCTTGTAGCGGGACGATCAATGCTACCATATGCTTTGCCTTTTAACTTATAAACCCACTTAGTACCAATGGCCTTCTTGCCATGGGTAGATCTATCAATTACCCAAGTGTCATTCTTGAGTATAGAGTTATACTCATCCTGCATAGCATGCATCCAATGATCATCATCCTATGCTTCCTCAAAGGAAACAGGTTCCTCCTCTCATTACATAAAGTAGAAATGAAAACATGATCCACATGAGAATAATTTGCATGATGAGAACCTGCACTATTTCTGCTAGGTAAAAGAGCTGCCAACTTACTATCTCTCAATGTCTGCACAAGCCCTCAATGTCTACACAAGCCATTTTTGCATACGCCTAGATTCTTCTATGGCTGCTCTCTCCTCATCTACTACAGCTTCAATAATTGCATCATCAAAAGGCTAATTTACAGGCTCATTTTGCACCTGCAAAGGCTGAATTTTAGCACTTGGTTGAACATTCAATTGCTCTACATATGGTTGCCCTCCATTAAACAAAGATAGGAGCGAATCAAACATGTTATATGAGCATACATTCTGCTGTTTTTTTGCATAAAAGCATGGACTAAACTGAGTTTTTGACAAAAACAACATCTCTACTTATCAAAATCCGCTTTGAGTCCAAGTGGTAAAGTCTATATCCCTGGCTTTCTGAACTGTATCCCATAAATATGCATTTAACTGCCCTATCATCAAGCTTACAACATTGTTGCTCAGGCACAAGAGCATAAGCAAGACAACCAAAAACACGTAAATTAGCCATAGAAGGCTTTCTGCCATGCCAAGGAGTTTTAGACTGCAAGGCCTTGGTAGGGCATTTGTTCAAAACATAGTTTACGCACATAGTTACCTCTAACAAAAAACCATGAGATAAATCGTGGGCTTTCACCATACATCGTGCCATCTCTATGAGAGACCTGTTCTTCCTCTCAGCCACACCATTTTGCTGAGGTGTGTATGGCACTATACATTGATGCCTTATACCTTTTTCAGTCATATATGCATGAAATTCCTTGGACATATATTCCCCCCCTCGATTTAAACAAAGGGTGCCAACTTTCCATTCACATGCATTTTTAGCCATGGATACAAAGTGTCTAAAGCACATAAAAATCTCTAACTTCTGCTTCATACACCCAGAAATATCTAGAGTAATCATCAATAAAAGTAACGAAGTAGAGATATTCCCCAATAGATATCTTGAGTAATCATTGTTGAAATTTGAGCAAAATGATGAGCTATGGTGGATCAAACACTAGAATCAACATAATTAACAAAGTGATTAAGACGTAATTAGTGAATAATTAGCACATAGATTAATGTAGGCATGGATACTCAAAAACCAGCAAATTCTCATTAGGGCTATGCCTCAATTTATAGAGTTTACATCAAGCATCAAATCCCTTTGATTTCTCCATGATTCACTCCCTGAATATCTCCACCTCTTGCCTGATTCTCTCCACCTCTTCTCTTTTCCCTGAATATCTCCCAGAATATCTCCACACTCCTAAATTCCCTCATGCTACCCATTATTCTCTCCCAGTAGATTCTTCTAACCTTTTCACAGGTTCTTTCACAATTACATCTCCTCTTTTACAGCCTCTATCCAAGAGCTTGTTCCCACACACACCCTATTCACTTGTATATTTCAACACCTCCCCTCAAGTGAATAATCCTAACACACCTGGACCCTGTATCAAGTTTCCCTCTTACTTGATAGCCCGCGACCAGTGCCTCAAGTTCCTAAACTCCATAGTCCTTGACACTCTCTCTCTCTATGTGTCCAAGGCTACTATAAGTGCCTGCGACCTTGACTAAAGTGCTCACACATACATCTACCACTTAGCCTACATCATCGGTGGCTCAGAGGTGGTTTTACTTTATTGGGGCAGGTTACATTGGGTTGTGGACTCTCTCTCTCTCTCTCTCTCTCAGAGATTTTCACATGGCTCCTCACTCTTTGGAGCCTCACATCTTCTCTTTTCTTCAGTCTTCTTCTCGTGGCAGCATCTCTCCACGCGTCCGTCTCTTCTTCCAGTCTTCTCGGGGCAGCTTCTCTTCTTGTGGCAGCTTCTCTTCTCGTGTCCATGTCTTCCTTCAGGTCTTCTTCTCGGTGTGGATCCTCTTCTTGGGAAGAGATATTCTTCTTCTTTCATGGCTGGGGCCATGAGCTCATCCGTCAGGTCATTTTGCTCCATGTGAGCAACATGTTTCAATGTTTTGCTGACAGTTCCTTTGGGCTTTTTATGTTTATTTTGTATCATTATGCAATGCAAACCCAAATTTATGCGGGAGGTCTTACCTCTTGCCTTAATCTGGACAAGGGCAGTGTCTGTTCCCATTTTTACACTGATAAAATGTGCCCAATACATAATGCGTATAGCATTCATTCTCATGCACATTCCCAAATGCAATTCTGGCTGTGAATAATCTTGAATTTGAGTGTAATTTGCAGGCATTAACCAAGGGTTAAATGCAAAATGATGATTTTCACAAATTTATCAGCACAATTTTACCAGAAATTACACTGAATCAAGGGTAACCAATTTGTACGGGATGGTTGGAGTATCAAACCAACTCCGATTTGAAATCTGAAGTTATAGGGATCTGTATCAGATACCTAATGGTTAATTTGAACCCTCAATTGCACCAAAGTACAATGATTAGCACTGATTAATCACTGATTAGTAAATTAATGCTCTGGTTTGTGTGCAGAAAACAGAGTATGCGGGGAGCTCAGATCTGGTGCCTTCCACTTCAAATGAGCTCAAATGCTTTCAAAGGCATCAATAGCAATGAGTCTAGTAGAGGATTAAGCCAAGAAACACAAGATTTGACCAAATAATGAAAGCTTAATCTCTGTTTTACCAAAGTCACCTGCAGATTTGATAAAGAGCTTGGATCTCACTGTAGACTTGATGAAATTGATTTCTGTCTTCACCAGCTTGTAGAGCATGTTTGATTACCCTTTGTGCTAAGAGGAATTAGCTCAATTTGATTTGATGGAGTGTAGATCTGCATTTTACTAAAAAAAAAAACAGCGCTGAAGAAAACGGCGATTTCTCCTAAACGCCTTCGCGTTTTGCTGCACCGTTTGATGTGCTTGTAGCTAGATGTATTGCCTAGCTTGTGTTAAGAGGGCATAGCCTAATATTGACTGTGCATCGAGAATAGAGTCCTCCACTGGCTGGGGGTGAAGGGGAAGAGTGAAAGCTTACTAAAAAATTGATTTTTTGCTAATTATTTTACTAATCCTAATTAATTCACTAATGGGCTCATAAATCTGATTGATTCTAGGCATGGCTCTGATACCATGTTGAAATTTGAGCAAAATGATGAGCTATGGTGGATCAAACACTAGAATCAACATAATTAACAAAGTGATTAGCAAGTGATTAGTGAATAATTAGCACATAGATTAATGTAGGCATGGATACTCAAAAACCAACAAATTCTCATTAGGGCTATGCCTCAATTTATAGAGTTTACATCAAGCATCAAATCCCTTTGATTTCTCCATGATTCACTCCCTGAATATCTCCACCTCTTGCCTGATTCTCTCCACCTCTTCTCTTTTCCCTGAATATCTCCCAGAATATCTCCACACTCCTAAATTCCCTCATGCTACCCATTATTCTCTCCCAGTAGATTCTTCTAACCTTTTCACAGGTTCTTTCACAATTACATCTCCTCTTTTACAGCCTCTATCCAAGAGCTTGTTCCCACACACACCCTATTCACTTGTATATTTCAATACCTCCCCTCAAGTGAATAATCCTAACACACCTGGACCCTGTATCAAGTTTCCCTCTTACTTGATAGCCCGCGACCAGTGCCTCAAGTTCCTAAACTCCATAGTCCTTGACACTCTCTCTCTCTATGTGTCCAAGGCTACTATAAGTGCCTGCGACCTTGACTAAAGTGCTCACACATACATCTACCACTTAGCCTACATCATCGGTGGCTCAGAGGTGGTTTTACTTTATTGGGGCAGGTTACATTGGGTTGTGGGCTCTCTCTCTCTCTCTCTCTCAGAGATTTTCACATGGCTCCTCACTCTTTGGAGCCTCACATCTTCTCTTTTCTTCAGTCTTCTTCTCGTGGCAGCATCTCTCCACGCGTCCGTCTCTTCTTCCAGTCTTCTCGGGGCAGCTTCTCTTCTTGTGGCAGCTTCTCTTCTCGTGTCCATGTCTTCCTTCAGGTCTTCTTCTCGGTGTGGATCCTCTTCTTGGGAAGAGATATTCTTCTTCTTTCATGGCTGGGGCCATGAGCTCGTCCGTCAGGTCATTTTGCTCCATGTGAGCAACATGTTTCAATGTTTTGCTGACAGTTGCTTTGGGCTTTTTATGTTTATTTTGTATCATTATGCAATGCAAACCCAAATTTATGCGGGAGGTCTTACCTCTTGCCTTAATCTGGACAAGGGCAGTGTCTGTTCCCATTTTTACACTGATAAAATGTGCCCAATACATAATGCGTATAGCATTCATTCTCATGCACATTCCCAAATGCAATTCTGGCTGTGAATAATCTTGAATTTGAGTGTAATTTGCAGGCATTAACCAAGGGTTAAATGCAAAATGATGATTTTCACAAATTTATCAGCACAATTTTACCAGAAATTACACTGAATCAAGGGTAACCAATTTGTACGGGATGGTTGGAGTATCAAACCAACTCCGATTTGAAATCTGAAGTTATAGGGATCTGTATCAGATACCTAATGGTTAATTTGAACCCTCAATTGCACCAAAGTACAGTGATTAGCACTGATTAATCACTGATTAGTAAATTAATGCTCTGGTTTGTGTGCAAAAAACAGAGTATGCGGGGAACTCAGATCTGGTGCCTTCCACTTCAAATGAGCTCAAATGCTTTCAAAGGCATCAATAGCAATGAGTCTAGTAGAGGATTAAGCCAAGAAACACAAGATTTGACCAAATAATGAAAGCTTAATCTCTGTTTTACCAAAGTCACCTGCAGATTTGATGAAGAGCTTGGATCTCACTGTAGACTTGATGAAATTGATTTCTGTCTTCACCAGCTTGTAGAGCATGTTTGATTACCCTTTGTGCTAAGAGGAATTAGCTCAATTTGATTTGATGGAGTGTAGATCTGCATTTTACTAAAAAAAAACAGCGCTGAAGAAAACGGCGATTTCTCCTAAACGCCTTCGCGTTTTGCTGCGCCGTTTGATGTGCTTGTAGCTAGATGTATTGCCTAGCTTGTGTTAAGAGGACATAGCCTAATATTGACTGTGCATGGAGAATAGAGTCCTCCACTGGCTGGGGGTGAAGGGGAAGAGTGAAAGCTTACTAAAAAATTGATTTTTTGCTAATTATTTTACTAATCCTAATTAATTCACTAATGGGCTCATAAATCTGATTGATTCTAGGCATGGCTCTGATACCATGTTGAAATTTGAGCAAAATGATGAGCTATGGTGGATCAAACACTAGAATCAATATAATTAACAAAGTGATTAGCAAGTGATTAGTGAATAATTAGCACATAGATTAATGTAGGCATGGATACTCAAAAACCAACAAATTCTCATTAGGGCTATGCCTCAATTTATAGAGTTTACATCAAGCATCAAATCCCTTTGATTTCTCCATGATTCACTCCCTGAATATCTCCACCTCTTGCCTGATTCTCTCCACCTCTTCTCTTTTCCCTGAATATCTCCCAGAATATCTCCACACTCCTAAATTCCCTCATGCTACCCATTATTCTCTCCCAGTAGATTCTTCTAACCTTTTCACAGGTTCTTTCACAATTACATCTCCTCTTTTACAGCCTCTATCCAAGAGCTTGTTCCCACACACACCCTATTCACTTGTATATTTCAACACCTCCCCTCAAGTGAATAATCCTAACACACCTGGACCCTGTATCAAGTTTCCCTCTTACTTGATAGCCCGCGACCAGTGCCTCAAGTTCCTAAACTCCATAGTCCTTGACACTCTCTCTCTCTATGTGTCCAAGGCTACTATAAGTGCCTGCGACCTTGACTAAAGTGCTCACACATACATCTACCACTTAGCCTACATCATCGGTGGCTCAGAGGTGGTTTTACTTTATTGGGGCAGGTTACATTGGGTTGTGGGCTCTCTCTCTCTCTCTCTCAGAGATTTTCACATGGCTCCTCACTCTTTGGAGCCTCACATCTTCTCTTTTCTTCAGTCTTCTTCTCGTGGCAGCATCTCTCCACGCGTCCGTCTCTTCTTCCAGTCTTCTCGGGGCAGCTTCTCTTCTTGTGGCAGCTTCTCTTCTCGTGTCCATGTCTTCCTTCAGGTCTTCTTCTCGGTGTGGATCCTCTTCTTGGGAAGAGATATTCTTCTTCTTTCATGGCTGGGGCCATGAGCTCGTCCGTCAGGTCATTTTGCTCCATGTGAGCAACATGTTTCAATGTTTTGCTGACAGTTCCTTTGGGCTTTTTATGTTTATTTTGTATCATTATGCAATGCAAACCCAAATTTATGCGGGAGGTCTTACCTCTTGCCTTAATCTGGACAAGGACAGTGTCTGTTCCCATTTTTACACTGATAAAATGTGCCCAATACATAATGCGTATAGCATTCATTCTCATGCACATTCCCAAATGCAATTCTGGCTGTGAATAATCTTGAATTTGAGTGTAATTTACAGGCATTAACCAAGGGTTAAATGCAAAATGATGATTTTCACAAATTTATCAGCACAATTTTACCAGAAATTACACTGAATCAAGGGTAACCAATTTGTACGGGATGGTTGGAGTATCAAACCAACTCCGATTTGAAATCTGAAGTTATAGGGATCTGTATCAGATACCTAATGGTTAATTTGAACCCTCAATTGCACCAAAGTACAGTGATTAGCACTGATTAATCACTGATTAGTAAATTAATGCTCTGGTTTGTGTGCAAAAAACAGAGTATGCGGGGAACTCAGATCTGGTGCCTTCCACTTCAAATGAGCTCAAATGCTTTCAAAGGCATCAATAGCAATGAGTCTAGTAGAGGATTAAGCCAAGAAACACAAGATTTGACCAAATAATGAAAGCTTAATCTCTGTTTTACCAAAGTCACCTGCAGATTTGATGAAGAGCTTGGATCTCACTGTAGACTTGATGAAATTGATTTCTGTCTTCACCAGCTTGTAGAGCATGTTTGATTACCCTTTGTGCTAAGAGGAATTAGCTCAATTTGATTTGATGGAGTGTAGATCTGCATTTTACTAAAAAAAAACAGCGCTGAAGAAAACGGCGATTTCTCCTAAACGCCTTCGCGTTTTGCTGCGCCGTTTGATGTGCTTGTAGCTAGATGTATTGCCTAGCTTGTGTTAAGAGGACATAGCCTAATATTGACTGTGCATGGAGAATAGAGTCCTCCACTGGCTGGGGGTGAAGGGGAAGAGTGAAAGCTTACTAAAAAATTGATTTTTTGTTAATTATTTTACTAATCCTAATTAATTCACTAATGGGCTCATAAATCTGATTGATTCTAGGCATGGCTCTGATACCATGTTGAAATTTGAGCAAAATGATGAGCTATGGTGGATCAAACACTAGAATCAACATAATTAACAAAGTGATTAGCAAGTGATTAGTGAATAATTAGCACATAGATTAATGTAGGCATGGATACTCAAAAACCAACAAATTCTCATTAGGGCTATGCCTCAATTTATAGAGTTTACATCAAGCATCAAATCCCTTTGATTTCTCCATGATTCACTCCCTGAATATCTCCACCTCTTGCCTGATTCTCTCCACCTCTTCTCTTTTCCCTGAATATCTCCCAGAATATCTCCACACTCTTAAATTCCCTCATGCTACCCATTATTCTCTCCCAGTAGATTCTTCTAACCTTTTCACAGGTTCTTTCACAATTACATCTCCTCTTTTACAGCCTCTATCCAAGAGCTTGTTCCCACACACACCCTATTCACTTGTATATTTCAACAATCATCAATAGAAGTGACGAAGTAGAGATATCCCCCAATAGATAATGTCCTCATAGGACCACATACATCACTATGTATAAGTTGTAATTTCTTAACAACTCTCACAGATCCATCCTTTAGAAATGATACCCGATGCATTTTACCAAGAATACACCCCTCATATACATGTCTAGCAGAGGGTCTCAAGAGTTGGCAACTCTCAGACACCATATCATGACTTTGGCGTAACAAACTGCCATAATTCAAATGGCCAAATTATGTATGTCATAATTCTGCATCAATCATAGTACGAGTCGTAGAGACTGAGCAAGCATCACTCATAGTACGAGTCGTAGAGACTGAGCAAGCATCATGCTGCAACTTCTCAAATACATCCATCTTGTATAGGCCATGAAACAAGGTACCTGAGGCAATGATAGAATAACCATCATTTCTATCATGAACTGTACATCTGTCATCCACAAATTTTACCATCAAGCCTGATAAGGCTAAGGCGGACAGTAAGTTCTTCTTCATACCTGGCACATATAAAACTTTAGAAAGGGTAAATGCGTCCCCATTTGCAGCAGTGAGCACAACTCTATCAACTCCTTTGACAAGATATGAGGAACCATTTGCACATGTGACGATTCTTGCACTTGGGACAAATTCCAGAGATGAGAAACCTTTTTTTTTTGAAGTAATGTGCTTACTAGCACCATTGTCAAAGTACCAAACATCTGTTGAGTGAACACACTTTAAGTGAGTGTGAACACTATTGCCTCATATATATATTAAATTTCAATCATAATTGAGCACTCTCGCCATGTTACTCTATTACTGGTGTTGAAGAGCCTCTTGTGATTAGCTAATTATTAAGCTTGCGATTTCTAATTAGTGAGCATGAGAGGTGAGGGAGAGTGATTACCTCAAGGCTACCCTTGCTGCTGACAAGGAGGAGAGAAGAAGGAGCCAAGCCTCCCCTCAACGGAAGTAGTTACTTATGATTCCGACTGGTGGCAAGTTCCCAAACAACAAATAAGGTAAGCCCTGAGCACAAGGATGAGCCTTAACAGTGAGCTTGAGAGCTTTCTTCTCCACCTCCATAGCTTCTTGTTGTGAGAGAGACTTGTCCTTGGTCAAGATATCAAACATTGTTCAGTGACAAGTAATGGGAGTTGCAATTCGAGCTAGTTACTACACATAGTGGTTGGAAGGCCTCCCTTGGGAAATTGAATAACGGTACAATCTTAAACCCCATGACACATTAATCAATAAACCTAAACTGTAAGTTCAATCTACAGGAGTGTGTGTGTATAATGCATTTATGTTTGATTGCTTAAGCATTTGAAAAATAGGGTTAACAATTAGAGAAAAACGAATGGTAAAGCTAAGGGATTGCTCCCTCGACACCAGTGCCAAAAATGTTAAGCCAAGGGATTGGTCCTTGGCACTGGTGCCAAAAATGTTAAGGCTAACATATAGCTTCGAGAGAACTACTCACCTCAATATGTCGTAAGGATCTTTCCAATGACTAAGCTCGTTGAGGTCTCCAAGCTCAACACACCGCCATGGGTAGCTTACCGTTTGCCTTCTCCTGTGAGTGTTGTCACACACCATCCTGTTGTACTATGGGCAATACTCCCTCCTCACCTCAAATTACTCACAGACTCACTAGCATGAATTAGAGAGAAGATTACAGAGAGACTTAGCAAGAGAGAAATCTCAATTACACAATGGGAGAGTGTACTTGTATTATAAGAGAAATTGCCTTATATACATAGTACACACACTTAAACTGTGGTAGTCAGACAGGAGCACAAAGCTTCTATTTCAAATATTTATTGTGTATTACTTCATCTCATAATACATTGATGCATTACAACACTAGGAAGCACATCCTAGCTCACTACCATACACTTTTAGAGTGAGAAACGCGATTACTTATCCATCGAACTTTTATGGGTGCTCGTCCAAGTCTAAGATTTGGACACCATTGCTTCATGGCTTGTTTATACATAAGCTTGGTGTGTCCATCCTTGACATTTGATGTAGATTGCTATGCTTTGGCATACAACTGGGCGTGGCAATCTTTTTAACCATAAAATAGATTAATAGTAAGGAATCATAAGATAGTGGCAGAACCACTTACCTTGGATCATGGAATTCCTAATAGGAGAGGAAAAAGAGGTCAAGAAGAGTGTCAAACCATCTTACTTAAACCCTTTATCTACTCTCGATCCTCTAAGATAACCCTCTCAATGGTAATGGTTAAGATAGAAAGCTTGAACCACTCTCTCCACTCCACTCTACCTCAATCACTCCCTCACTCAAGCTATCAAGAATGCACACTCAACACACCACATGCACTCACACAAGCAAGCATCAAGTGGGTAAGAGCTCAAGAGAAGAAGAAATCTTTGCACAAGAGAAATGATTAATTCTCCCCGTTCACATTATTAAAGATTGTTTATATACAAGACGGGCTTTCCCTGGTTGCCCAACTTAAGTGGGTGCCCATAAACTATCTCTACTCATACGTACAAGCCTTATAGCGGCTGGACACTTGTTACATCAATGGGACAGTCCATGGCCATATATAATGTGAAATTCTATTAGGCTAGAGACGGGGATCTCCAATGTACGAAAAGAGTGAACAACACCCCTAGGTTGTCCATCCCATCATAGGAGAGGATTTACAATGTACAAAAGTGAACAACGCCACTAGGTTGTCCTTCCCATCATAGGTGGAGATTTACAATGTACAAAATGTGTGAACAACACCCCTAGGTCCTTCCCATCATCTTCATTGGCTTCTTGAGTAGTTGGCAATGGTGCCTCATTAGATATGGCCCCTCGTGGAATATTCAAGGGTGGGGGATGCGTGGGTGTAGTTAATGAGATAGTTAAGTTGGGAGAGAAGGTACACACTTTGGGGATGAATAGTGGATGAAGTAGGGGCTCCTCTGCAAAGGATGGTGTGGATAGATGACGAGAGGGTTATTGATGAGATGTAGAGGTGTGCCAATTGGAGCGGTGGGTGGGGAAATTTTGGAAGCACTCCTAGTGGCGTTTGGCTCCTAGGTAGCGGCTTGGTTCCCGAATCATCCGAAGAGTGAGCCTAATTGGCTTGCAAGGATCCTTCTTTAGTGAGGAATTTTCAAGGTGGTCCTCTTTATCTTCAGGCTTGTGGTTTTGGAAAAAGGTAAAGGCCTCTTGTGCCTCATCAACAAAGATGTCCTACAAGTAAGCCACATGCATGGTATGGGTGGTGGCATCACGGATGGTGAGGGCTTGCTCGAGGTAAGCATAGACAATGTGATATAGCCAAAGGATGTCCATTGGGTTATATTGGTTGTTGGGGGCATGTTACAAAGTTACCTTGGTAAGTAGACTTCACTGCTCGACGAACAAGGTCCTTCATGGCTATCGTTGCCAAGTAAGTTACAAAGTTACCGATAAGTAGACTTCACAAGGGTCTTCATGGCTATCATTGCCAAGTGAAGTGAGTCTACATACATGGGGAAGTTGAGGCCGGGTGGATGGGATTCAGTAGAGGATAAGGATGTGGCTTGGTTAGAGAAGAAAAGGGTAGCAAGGGTTGGTTGTCATGTTATGCTGACACAAGCTAAGATGATGTGGAGGTGGGGGTTGAGATAGGGTCCAATAAAAAGATATTGAAATGAAGCAAGTAAAGGGCCATGGTCTCTTTAGGCTTCATGTGCCTGGGCTGCCACAATCTTGGCTTTCTAGAGTGCTTAGTATTGACACCGGATGGCATCCATGTCCTACTTCTTGAGCTCGGCTTCGAGCTTGGCATTCTTCTTATGTGTGGCTTGAAGCAATTTTTGGGAGTGGTTAAACTTCCAACGCTCTTCTTGGATATATTCATCCCGACACTTAAGTTCTTGTTATTGCCAGAGGATGTGGCATTGGAAGTCTCAACCAGATGGCCGATAAGCTTGGCCCACTGGTGAGTGTCGATTTTGGAAGTGCTTAGGAAAAAACAAAAAAAGGCATGGGTCTTAGTTTTGGTGAAATGAGATGGTCCATAAGAGACCATCCTTGAGTATTTCGCAGAGGTGGTGGTCCCAAGGACAAAAGGCCGACTGAAGAATATATGGTAGAGGTTGGGATGATGCAAGAGTGGGTGATGGATTTGAGGAGGGTGGTGGGAGCATGTTCATGGATCACTTGGGCATGCTCCAAGCACCTCTCCTACAGATGTGGATCATGTGTGAAGAAGTCGTGGCTTAAACATGCGGATCCGAGAGGAGCTTCCTCTTGAGTGGACTAGGGAATGGGGATTGTGGCTACTGGAGGTTGAGGTTGCAATTGGGATAGTGCCAACAAAGTGGTTGAAGGCTCCTTTGAGGGAGGTTGGGGTTTGGGTTTGTCAATGAGATGCTCTGCCACCATAAGTTGAAAACAGGTTGGGCGAGGCACATAGGTTGAAAGCTCCTTGCCAATGGCATCACAAAGGATCTTGTGAGCATAAGGACGCAATGTACCTTGTCCACTAGGTTCTTGCAAAGCTTTGGAGGTCAATGGTAAAGGCTTTGGCCCAATTAGCCAATTTAAACTTGGCTACAATGGCTAGGGACACCCGGTTTTGTCAACCCTGGGCCTTCCACATAAGGAAGGTGAGCATATGGGCCTTCTGGTGAGTGAGAAAGGTTAGCACATAGGCCAGTGGCACCCAGTTGTGTCAGTCTCGAGCCTTCTAGGTGAGTGGAGGATACGGGCCTTTTGGTGAGTGAGAAAGGTTAGCACACAGGCCAATGGCACCAATTCAGGGACTATGATATCATCAAATTTCACCCCATTAGAATTGAGACTATCGTCGATGGTGATTAGGTGGCGAACCTCAATCATGGCTCCCTTTCTATTGTGGAATTTGGATGCAACGGCCAAGAGGTGTAGGGCTCTTCTTACGAGATCCTTGGTGAGAGGGATCCGACGATGTGACCCATCTAACATCTTGACCTCTCCTGAATTGACTCAATGTAGTGTACGGTAAGAGGGAGATCCGGGCCCTATGGTGATTTGTAGCAGAAAAACATGGGACCGACCTTGTCGAGGTAATGGGGCTACCTTCGGGTAAGTGGAACACAGCATGACATCTTGTCGAATAGGTAGGCAATCCTAAAGAGGTTTTCGAATGGGCTTTTTTACTTGGGCATGAATGAGGGTTCCTTGAACAGAGCATGACGGGATCTAGGGAGCAGGAATCATCCATTATGGTGGTGAGTGACATTTTGGCGAATGGATCCGAGAGATCCAGAGAATGCTTTCTAGGCTCCCTACGCAAGGGTGATGATGTGGATGTGGCTCTATTAGTGTGTGTGTGTGTGTGTGTGTGTGTGTGTGTGTGTGTGTTCCTTTTACAAGGGATTAAATCCTTAGTTTAAGTGCGTGCAGTCATTGTGTGGGGTGCCAAGCAGTGCCAGGTTTATGGGAAATGGCTTGGGTGGGTTGGTTTAAGTTTGGAATGGGGTTTGGAATTGTTGCCAAGTGGAAGCCCTTGGACTTTTGGGGTGTGTTTTTGGACTGTCCAAGAGGTATCTACAAGCAAACCCATCTGTAGACAAGCTCTACCATCTGTGGGAAGCCATAATCAACAGTAAAAGAGGGTTGAAATTGTTCACTTATCGGTTATCGGGAAGAAGGGGGAATGTTAGTGTTGCATTGAGCAACATTGCGGGAATGCTAGTCGTTTTCGGATGCTTTGCTTGTGCTTCACTAATTGCTTCTTGCCAGCAGTAGCTTTTCCTTCTTGTCCGAATTCGATGTGGCACGCCGGTTTTTTGGTTGTGGGTGGTGTGCTTGTCGGCTTCTTGGTTGCCCGGGGAAGGGTGGCTCTTGTGGGTTTGCCAGTGGCCTTGCGGGTTTACCGATGGTCTCCTCCTAGCGTTGGGTGCAAAGGTCCTGGTTGCAAGCGGGGGCAGCCCAGCCACCCTTGAGGTGGCTATATGTGCAGCCATGCAGCGTCCTGAGGGCGGCTGTCCTGGCCAGCCAGTGTGCACTAAGGGCAACTGCCTAGGCCAGTCAACGGCGGCAATGGCATGGATGCCTAGCCAGCCAACTGCTCCAGTTTTGATGTGCGCACACCTGCCCATCCTCACATCATGCAGACGAGTTTTTTGGCTCCCCTGGATACCAACATAAGGTTTTCCCCTTCTCTCAATCCCTTGCACATCCATGAAAGCTTCCATGGCTTCCTTGCCCAAAGCAATCAGGAAAGGCACTGTCTTGTGCACTTCAAGCGCTAGCCCATCAATCCCCACATCCATGAGTTCTATCAAATCTGGCTCTAACACGGCTGTAAGGTCTCCATAGACCTAACCATGGGTTATCTGACATAGAACCACATAGGAATAGGCTCAGACCCACATGCCTAAAAACCCTAACGAGGTTTCATAAACTGGATGTACACATCACATGACCGCAAAGAATTGTGGCTAGCGACTCACCACCCAATCTTAGGTTCAGTGCCTCGAACCACCCCCGAGCCTGAGGTCTGAACCTGGTGTCCCATAGCACCAGTCCGAGCCACCTGCTCACAACTCCATGGCCTTGAGGTCATGCACGCCCATGGCAGCTCTCTTATCCACCATGTGGATATCTCTAGTGCCCCCAAGGTCACTTAAATAATAGCAAAAATTGACAGCTTATTAGCCATTATTATCCCCTAGCTATTACTTATAAGCCCACGACCAATCCAGACCTCATCCTGCTAGCATCCTTAGCCTATGTGTGAACCCTCCACCAAGTCCCCATGCCACCTTTACCCTAATCTTGGGTTAGCACACGTCCTTAGCATAGTTGTCTGCGAAAGTAGTCTCACTCATGAGGTACGTAAAAAACGGTATGATACGAAACCATGCAAGCGAAACTAGTGCATAACTTTTTTTTTAATGGCCGTTTTTTTAATGACCTTTTTTATGCCCTTTTTTTGTTTTACTGTTTTGTTTTACTGTTTTTTTATGACCGTTTGGGCGATGGGGGCTTTCTACCTTGCCACCTTCTCTCAACTTTGCATCTCTAAATGTGTACAAATATCTATTTTTCAAGTGTTTTTTAAAGTTGATCATACCTCTATCGAAATTACTTTTTCGAAATAAAAAGTCCCGTACTGGTATCGCTTTTTCGTACCTTCGTACCTGATAACTATGGTCCCTAGCCCCGGATTAACCTAACCCTAGGCCAATTGGGACGTTACATGCATGCTAATATCGTGTTTGAGTTTTCTCTTTAAGGCGAAGGGTAAACATCAATGATGACATCTAGAGTTGTACGTCATGTTTCAAACTACACTTAAATACAATGGCTGGGCAAACCCACCGTCACTTGCACTCCCTTGCTATGGCTAATCTTTAGGACATCAATATTAGAACCATCAGCATCAACATCAGTATCAACATCATCAACAACATCATCACCATCAGCAGCATCATATAAGCGTTGGAAGGCATGGAACCCTGTCCTGTAGTAGTAGCCAGCAAACTGCAATCGGTAGCCAGCATGGGGTCCTAGGCAACAAGCGGCCGAGCGGCAAAATGTTGGTGGCCAACCAGCCCGTTTGGCCGCCACCCAGGTTGTCCCGTTTTGTAACAAACTAAGGGTTAAGCTTTCTTGCTTTGTAACAACTTTGTAACGGCTTCTTGCAAACGGGTAGTACCCGGATGGAGGTAAGTAGCTAAGGGGATTATGTACCAAGTAAGTGAATAGAGAGATAAGATTACTGAATGGATAGTTGAGCTTAGGAGTTCATGGGCTGAGTGATTGCCAAGGTTTTGTATTGTTGAGAGTCCAAGCTAATATTGAAGAATGTCTCATGGGTTGGTCTTTGACTTGTCTCTATTTTGCATTGCATAGTTCTGTCTATTCTGTGTTAATTGCATTCCTATCTGGACACGAACTCCTATCCAGAATCATGAAGGACCTAGAAACTAACCTGCATGTAGTCACGTTTAACTTCCCTAGCTTAGTCAGACCGGCAGCTCAATGCGCTAGCGTTGGCTTGTCACATTGGGTACAATTGTATGAGTCGCTGCTCTTCAGGAGCCAACTAGGTGGTCCGGAACCACGTAAGTGTCGGGTCTTGACCGGACACCGACACTTTTGACAATCCTGCTGGGGTAAGGTATGCCAGGAAGATAGAAGTTAGTTTTGCACAAGAAGTTTGAGCGACGAAACAAAAGGCAAGAAGATCAAGAAGAAGAATCGGTAGTTGTGGGAAGGATGTCTCTCAAATACCCAAAGTTCAAGGGCAAGAGTGAGGAGGATCCAGATGCTCACATCTTCGCCTTTGAGACCACCTTCTTGGCCACCTGATCCCCATTACCATAGAAAATAGAGTACTTTGCAATAACCCTAGGTGGAAAGGCCACCAACTCGTATGCGCAGTATGGTCTAGAGCACTTCCAGACGTTTGAAGAGCTAAAGAAAGCTTTCCTGAAAAGATTTCGAAAAGACGAGACCACCACTGAGGTACTGGAAAAGCTGCAAAGGCTTGCACAGAAGAAGAGACCAACAGAAGACTATGCAACAGAGTTTAGAGCATTGTTAATGTGTCTAGACCAGCCAAACAAACCTGCAGCAACCACGCTGAGTCAGCGGTTCGTGAGAGGATTGAGAGAGATGCTCGAGACGGCGGTAGCCTCTTATGATTTGGAGACCCTCACCTTTGAGCAGGTGGTCGCAGGAGCACCCAGAGAGCTGAAGGGATATTGAAGTAGACAAGCAAAGACTCCAAGAAGAAAAAAGAAGGAAATGACAAAAGGAAAAAGAAAGAAGAAACTTCGGAGTGGGATTTTGAAGAAGACACCTCAGAATCAGATTCCAGTCAAGATTCGGATGCCAAAAAGCGTAAGTCCCGAAAGAAGAAAGATAGGAAGCAAGCAGTGGATATTCAAGAAGACCTGAAGACCGCCCTAGCCAAGCTTGCCAGAGGACATGCAGGATACAGATAGAGACTGGACATCTGGTGCACGAAGTGTAATAACCAGGACCATACAAAGGAAGAATGTCAGATGAAAAGCGCACAGCAACCATGTACCATCCACGGTAAGAGCAACCACACCACGGATACATGCCTTTACAACACTCAGAGTAGGAATCCAACAATGGTAGAAAGACAATAGCATCAATCACAATAGATTCCAGCTGTCAATCAAGTCGCCACCAAGACTCAAAACAACAGACCTTATGGAAGAGGAGGTGGAAGATTCATACAAAGAGGAGCTGGACTGATATGCTACTACTGCAACAATCCTAGACATAGACAAACGGAATGTCCCATACGTCATCAACAGGAATTGCAAGAAGCAAGACTGCAATGGGGGGCAAACACATCGGGAGCCAATGCAGCAATAAATATGGTGATAGTGGATTAATGGACAGTGGAGCATCAAGAAGAGCCACCAGTAGTAATGGCAATGATAAAGTCACAAGGATCTGTTAAGACTGTGATAGACATGGATGTTGATTCGAAAGAAAAGAAGAAGCTAGAACAATGGGAAGGGCAGCAAGGGATCCAAGAACAAATCACCGAACTTGGACAGACTGTGCAAGGAATGGTGCAGACAATGCAGCAGGAAAGCCTACTCCGGAATGAGCATACTGGAATTAATCCGGAAAGTACAAGTATGGACAGGAAGAGACAAAACATTGTAGGAGGCGAAGAGCCGCTAGGCAATGTGAAGATGACTCAAGAAAGGATGCAAAAGTGCCAACTGGAGCCTACAACAACTCAAAACAATCAAAGCATCTTTAAAAAAGAAGTGGAAAAGGATTCGGAGCGAGTCTGTGTAAAAGAACCGACAAGAATCCGGACGGAGAGACAAGAGAAGGAAAAAGATAACAATAAGAAAGAAGGAAGGATGAGTAGAAGCCAAAGTCAAGAAAGAGAGAAGCTCGTCCATTCAGAATTGTCAGAGGAGAACAAATTGAGATAGCACAATGTATGTTCACTGATGTATTCATAGTCCTAAAGATGACTGAGATTGCAGGAGCATATCCCATGTTGTTGGGACGACCGTGGCTCAGGAGCGGAAAAATCAAACACAATTGGAAAACTGACCCAAAAAAGGTATGCATGTCGGTCGCAAGAAAAAATTATATTAGCCTAGCCAACCAACCATTGCATGCAAAGGAACTAAACTAGTTGGAAGGAGTAGAAGACGATGAAGAAGAGTAGGTCCTGAGAGAGAATCCTGACCTACTATCACTCTTCGAAGTGGATATAGAGGACATAGAGTGGTTTGGCCAAAGATACGACCCAAAAGTCCTGGTCACTCAACCCAAGGTGACCCAAAAGTCAGGACATCCAAATCTGGCTCCATCATCGGGACGACCTAATGAATTTAGAATGGTGAGTAATTGGCCAATTGAAAATTGTTGTATTTTGTCTTGAAATATTATATGAATGAATATATTAAAAAGAATGCGGCATGAGAGCCAGAGAAGAGGCCTAGAGAGATCCCTATCGTGTTGCCTGTAAGTCCACGAATAAGGCATGAGGGCTGGAAGAGAGGTCCCTACAGTGTCGCCTGCACGAGGGCCAGAGGAGAGGCCTATGAGGTCCCTACCGTGTCGCCTGTAAGTCCAAGAATTAGGCATGAGGACTAGAGGAGAGGCTCAAAGAGGTCCCTACCGTGTTGCTTGTAAGTCCAAGAATTAGGCATGAGGGCCAGAGGAGAGGCCCAACAAGGTCCCTACCGAGTCGCCTGTAAGTCCAAGAATGAGGCAAGAGAAAGAAAGGAGAGGCCCAAGAAGTCCCTACCAAGTTGCCTGTAAGTCTAGGAAAAACAAAATGTAAACTAGAATGGAAATGTTAAAAGCATAAGGAATTATAGAAAGATGATAATTCTAGAACAAAGTAACTTTTTGGGTGTTGTAATTTCCGGACACATGGGAGAAATTGCTGTGAGGAAGACGGACTCTCCAAGACAGACTTTCGAACTCTGCAAGACGGACTTCTGAAATGAATTGACACAAGCAGAACAAGCACGTCAGGAACCAAAAAACATCCTCGGAGCAAAATCCAAATCCACTCAAGATCCAATCAGAACATGATTCCGAAAAGAGCAAAAAGAGAGAAGAAAAAAATCTAAAAATAGAAACTGCTGATATAAATATCATTTCAATATATACAGAAAGCAAGGAGCCGGATGGCAACTGGATGGAGGTGGCGGGAAAATCCGGACTTCCGGACTCTCTGAGACGGACTTCCAAAATGAAGCTGACACAAGCAAGACAAGCGTGTCAAGAACCGAAAAGCATCTTTGGAGCAGAATCTTAATGTAGTCAAGATCCAATCGGAACAGGATTCCGCAAAGAGCAAAAAGGAAAAAGAACAAAATCCAAAAATAGAAACTACTAATATGAATATGATTTCGATATGTACACAAAGCGAGAAGCCAGCACTGCAATAAGGTGACAAGAAAATCAATGTTACCATTCCATAAAAGGATGCATGGATGGAAAGGGAAAGGTGTCACATCGACTTCGCCCCACCACAACCCGACCATAAATGACCTTGTGGCTCGTCCAATAGGCACTCATAGACAAAATTTGAAAAGGATTGGGAAGAATCATGGAAATATCAAGCAGTTATGGCTGTACCAACGGGAGACATGCGCCACAACAACGGCTAGAAGACGCTACACTTTCTTAATCAAATGCCATGTTTCTATTGTGCAAAAGCTCTCTCCTTCGTTGCGCTTCCTACTCTCTCTTCACTAAGCTTTGTTGTAATCCTTGCCTCTTTTCACTCAGCCCTAGCTACTGTAAACGAAAGGGCTACTGTAACACAGAAATCTTATCAATCATGCAAACTCAAAATACACATAAGCATGCCAGATAAAAGAAGATGACAAATTTGCACAGTACACCACACTAGGGGCCAGAAGATGGTTAGATTACCAAAAAGGAGTCTGCTTCCAAATACAACTTCACAGGTGCCCAGGGATTCTCCACTGGTTAGCACCCGTCTCTTCCAGTACAATATGAAAGCAAAACAAATACATATGCAAAATTTTGTTGAAAATCCTCAGCACAAAAAGGCAATTGCGGCATCAAGCACATGCAGGACAACTATGGACAGCCCATAGCACTCCCGCATCAGCCCGGAACAGCCCTGTGTCTTCACCCTCCTCCTGCATGGCTCACAGGACAAGTAGACCAGCCATGAAGGCTGTTTACAGCAATCGACCAGCCCTCAGCAGCCACAGAAGGATGCGACCAGCAGCAGTACACAAGCCTGCAAGCCCTCGATCAGAAAGAAACTTGTTCAAATGAAAACGACTAGCTCTTCTTCTCTGTTTTTTTAGGGTCTGTCCAGCCCCTGTTCCAACTGTAAACCAGTCGGCCAACAAAGGAAACACACCCAGGAGTAGTCGGCCAGCATCCCTCATGCATCTGGTGAACATTAGTCGCGGTAGATAGCTGTAGTAGGCTGCCAACAGGCTGAAAACAACTCGACCAGTCCTCACGCACACTGAAAAGCATGCGCATCTCCAAAACTGCCAATAATAAGGGCTCCGTGCCGGAAATAGCTCAAACGTGTGCCCTTTAGGTCTAGAAGGGGACGCCTACTTGAAAATGGCCCAAATATTGTCCATAGCCCGCGCCACGTGTATTAAATAAGTCTTGTCTAGTGTGTACAACTTTCATACAATATAGAAAAAGTATGTATATTTTTAACTTGAAATATACAAAAGAAAAAACTGTTGACATAACTTATAAGAGACTACATTGAATTCATTTCAATAAAAACAAAATACATGTAAGATATGATGATATCACAAATCACGTGGGTGATGACTAAACAGAATTCAAAAGGATCACCACGTGGGTGATGAGTCATGACTCAAAATCCAAGATCAAATTAAATAACAGGTCCAAATAAAATGATGCTGGCAGCTGCTAGCTGCTATCTGCATGCTCATCCTCATCTGCATCCTCATGCTCATCCTCATCTGCAGGCGGGCTGACACGAGCGTTGATTCGTTGGCAAGCTGGCACACAAAATGACGAAAAAGTACAAGCGGCCGCCATTGGGAAACGCGCACAGAAAAGGTACGAAACAATTCGATGTGTCGGGTTGTAGGGTATTAAAATATTCATGATGAATAAAAAACATGTTTTGTATAGGACGAAACGTTTCGTACGTTTCAAACCTGTACGAAACGCGTTTCTATGCAACACTGCGGGCCTGGCCCCATGGACAACGCAGGCAGAAATCTAAGGCATTGTCTAGGCAAACAAGACAAGTCATTCAAAGGTAAAATCAAAGTCATGCACACACGAGTGCAACTAGACTGGAAGAAACACCCATCTGCTCAGTTGTATCAGCTAAACTATCCAAGGCTCATGATCCTTCCGAAACCTTCCGAGAACATAAATACAGAAAATCTCCAAGATAGCTAGTCCTAGAAAATCACATCATGTCAAGCTCCATGAGCCATACATGATACCATGTCAGGCCCCACAAGCCACACATGTTCCATCATGTCAAGCTCCATATGCCACACGAACACACCATGTCAGGCTCCACCAGCCATACATGTATGTCATGTCAGGCTCCACATGCCACACATGAACAGTATAAAAACAGAAGCTGTGAGGAATTTTGTGACGTTCCCCCGGCTTCCAAGCAGTTGACCGCAACTGAAAAGCTTCCAAGTAGGTCTTTAGAAGCTCCGGATAATCCGCAAAATAATCCTCATCCATCCATTTTGCATCCATAGCCGAATAGTTTTTAAACTTCACAAGATACCTGCGCACTAGCTTGCCACCTGTATGCTTGCACTCTTTATGAAAAACTATCTGCTCAAGTTGCAATACCTCCTCAAGTTCATCCACTTCTGGCCAAAACTGGTTCCATAAGAGGTGGTCCCACATAGGGCCTCAGCAAGCTGACATGAAACGCATTATGTATTTTCCAGTGATCGGACAATACCAATCTATAAGCCACTTCGTTTATCTTCTGCAAGATCTGGAATGGCCCATAATACCTGTTTGATAGCTTAGGAAACCTACCTTTCTTGCTTGCCCGCTTCCGAAGACGTGCTTCAGTAATACCCAATCACCTTCCTTGAAAATAACCTCACCTGTGCTTGTCAGCTCCCTTTTTCTACTTAGCTTGAGATCTTTCTATGGCTGTCCAAACCTGTGTAAACGCAGTATCCAGATCTCGATTATACTCATCTGCTGCAAAGATTTCATCTTTTGTTCGTAAGATAGGCGGAAGCACCACCTTGCCATAGACTATCTCAAACATAGCCTTATTAGTTGAAGAATGCACTGTGTTATTGTATGCAAACTCAACCAATGGCACCCAATTTAACTTTTGCTCAGATACATATTACTTGAGCAAATCAAGTATAGCTAAATTTGCAATTTTACTCTGACCATCCGTTTGAGGATGATAAGATGATAAAAAAACTCAACTTTGTGCCCATGTTATCAAACAATGCCCTCCAAAATAAACTGGTTGTTTGAGGATCTCTATCCTCCACAATAGACATGGGCATGCCATGATGTTTGAAAATCTGAGCCAAAAACAACTTTGCCATGTGCTCTGGTTTGATTGTTTTCCGCACATGAATAAAATGTGCATGTTTGCTAAAGCGATTTATGATAGTCCATATGTGTCGATCTCGGCAAATCCATAATGAAATCCATGGCAATGCTTTCCCATGGTTCTTTTGGAATGGGTAAGGGCAAAAGCAAACCAGGTGTCTTGTGCTTGTCAAACTTGACTTTCTAACACACTAGGCAATCTCGCACATAAACTTCAGTATCCTTGCATAAAGCTAGCCAAAAGAAATATCTTTCCAAAGCCTGTGTAGTAGCCAGAATACCACGATGACCTGCACATGGGGGAGCATGACACTCTTTCATAACTTTTTCGCGTAATTCATGAACTACAAAAATACGGTTTTGCATCATCAGAAACCCATCTCTAATCGAATAAGATGGAACAGTAGTACCATCATTCAAATCAGCCCATATAAGCTGAAAATCTGTATCCAAAGCATACATATCCCACATCACTGACAAGTCCTAATGATAAGCAGTAGTCACTGCATGCACTTGAGGCCTGTGTGAAAAAGCATCCGCTACCAAATTCTTCTTGCGCCCGGAGTATGCAAAATCTGAAAATGGAACATGGACAAGAAATTTGCCCACCACAAAAGATCTATGCAAATCTGGAATGATAAGAACATGCCCTGAGATGATGGCGTCCTTTAACTCTTGGAAAGCTGTCTTTTCTGGATCGGACCATCGGAATGGAACTTTCTTCTTCGTCAAATCATGCAACGGAGAAGCCAAGAAAGCAAAGTGTCGAATAAATTGACGATAGTAAGAGCATAAACCAATAAAGCTCCTAACTTGATGAACATTCTGAAGTTCTAGCCAATCCTTGATAGCTTGAATCTTTGCCGGATCCATGCGTACTCCATCTTCATCTTTTGAGACGATATGCCCCAAACAGTGAATCTCTGACAAGAAAAACTCACTCTTCTTTCCATTGATAAAAAGCTTGTGTTTCCTTGGCTCTTCAAAAACAATGGCGAGATGCTCTTTATGCTTAGCCTCACTCTTTGAAAAGATAAGAATATCATCAAAGAAAGTTCCTGTAAACTTGCGGTGAGGTCTAAAAATTATATCCATCATTCTATTGAAAGTGGCGGGAGCATTTGTAAGACAAAATGGCACCACCAAATACTCATATAGCCCAAATGATGTTCTGAAAGCCGTTTTGTGTACATCTGGGGATACCACTCTAATCTGATGATAGCCACTCTTAAGATCAATGCGACTAAAATAAGCAACTCCCTCAAGTTTATCAAGAATATCATCAATTCGAGGAATCGAAAATCTATTCTTGACTGTAATCTTGTTAAGGACCCTATAACCAACACACATTCTGTATGTCCCATCCTTTTTCTGCACAAGTAAAACTGGAAAACAATAAGGTGAAGAGCTTAACCTTATCAACCTCTTCTCAAGCAAATAATTCACTTGAGTCATGATTTTCTCCTGTTAGGCAGCACTCACTCTATAAGGAGGTCGGTTAGGAGGAGAACTACCAAGGATTATGTCAATACAATGATCCGCCTCTTTGGGGTGTAACTATCCTGGTAGGGAGTCGACAAAACAATCAGCATATTCACTTCAAAAATTTTTCTTATCTTGATCTACGGGATTTCCATCATCATGCTTAACATTAACACATACAAAGACCAATTAAGAACAAGCTGATTTCTTTATTGCCTTGGAAATATATGTGGCTTATAACGGCTATGGTACTCCCAGTAGTACCCGCATCAATACAAACTTCCCTACTCCTATGAGTAAATATAACTTTCTTTTCTTTGTGCAAAATCTTGGGATCCAAACGATAATGCCAAGGCATCCCAAGAATTACATCACATCCTATAAGCAGTGCCACGAGGAAGTCTTTATGATTCAAATATCCCTGTATCTGTACGGGAAGCTTCCCAATGATGGAAGTGACCTTGACTTCCTTGCCCTCAAAGCCAGCATCTGCATGAAAGTCCATGTCCAATTCCTCAAGCTTTAACCCAAGAGCAACAGCCATCTGTATGGATATAAAGTTATCTGTTAAGGTGTTATAAAAAAGAAATAAAGCTGTTTGGTCCTTTAACTTGCCCCAAGCTTTGCATAGAACTCTGCTCTTTGGGTCATGTGCAGTGTTACCCTGAACATCGGGTATAACATTCACACTGGGTTTTGCATCCTGTACATTATTCTTTTTGAGGCTCTGGGGACATTGGGATTTCATGTGATCCTTGCTCCCACATGTGAAGCACTTCCCCTCTCTCATGCAATCAAAAATATGCTGTCTGGATAGCTTAGGATCATCCTTTTTACCCCCCGGCTTCTTTTCCGAGCCCCCTTTTGCATCCTTGGACTCATTTGGCATAAACTTAGGTGGCTGTCCACCCTTTTTCTGCTCATTTCCAGCTCTGAATTTTCCCTTGTACGAGCTGAATTCTTGTCTTTTTGATGCTCCCTTACGATGCAACTCCTCGAAATAGTAGCTGAGTAAATGAGCTCATGTAGAGTGTTGTGGGAATACACTACAAGGCTATTCTAAATGATTCTTTGCAGCCCTAACTCAAACTTTCTTTTCTTCCCGTCCTCACTAATCGTCATAAACGGTGTGACTTTGAGAAGAATCCGCCAAAACTTTGAAACATAAGAGGAAACGGATTCGCCTTCATCCTGTGTTAGACAATCCCATTCCTTTCATACATCCTTCTCGAAGTGAGGAGGAAGGAATTGATCATAGAATTGCTTTTTGAAAGCACTCCATGTGCGGGAAATTGTCCTTTCCAAAAGCTTTGCCATCCACCAATCACTTGTAGTCTCTTTAAGATGCATACCCATATGCCTAAGCATTGATTTCTCGGTAAATTCCTCAGTGCAAAAGGCTATTTCAAATTACCTTATGAAAGCAAGTGCCTTGGTGGTATCCAACTTTCCATTATAGCTCTCAAATTTGATGTCCTTGTCCCCTGACTTGAACTCTTTGGCCTTCTTGTTGTGACGAGTATCCGGACACTATAAAACACCATCCTCCTCGTCATGTCTACGATGGCGACGGTGCCTAGATCTAGGGCTGATTTCCTGTGCGACACCCTCCACTCTGGATGGAACTCTGGGAGTTGAAACATACCTAGAAGGTGAAGATACCACCGACAATGCATGAAGATCTGCTGCATCTCTCAAATGGGTTGAAAACCCCTCATCATCCCCTGTTGCATGGGCTGCAAGTCCCTCAAAACACTTGCTCAGGCTACATGCCCACTTACATCACTTGCTCGAGCTCCATACTCTCTTACATCGCTCGTGCGGACTGCATGCCCTCTCACAACATCATCCGAATTCCCTTCACAGGATATAGCCTACGAGGCTGCCGTGTGAAGACCCACTTGCCCTCATCATCGGAAACAACATCGCCACGACTTTTCAAATAAGCAACAGCCAACTCTCGAGGTTTGTCAATTCCCATCTGTTGGACAATTGCATCAAAAGTGACCACATCAGCCTTGACATGAGACTTTGATTCAATGACCCTCTGTACATCTAGGTTTCTTTGCAAAGCACGGAGCTCTTCAAGCTCATTCATCAAGGCATCCATATCTTGCTGATCTTCAACCCTCGCAGACAACGGTGGATCGTTATCTGCTAAAGCCCCAACATGATCCCTGTCTCTATCCTCTTCCCACATACGGCGAGTACGAGTGATAGAGTCCTCCACAGAATGATCTTACTGGCTGGCCATAATGTATCTACCATATTTTCAGAAAGAAAAGAATTTTCGTGCCCTGGAAGTTGGAACCACTCGCTACCAACTTCCCAAGTGTGATACTGAATAGACTGCAAGGGTTCAACAATGCCCCTACACAGACAGGAAAGCCACGAAGTCTTTCCACACGCTCACTGCCACTTAAACCAAAAGTAACCTCTTTCGAGGCACGACAATAAGACAAGGGCTACCTCACAATCCCAACCTTCTCTCACGGATAATGACTCCTTACAGCCATATCCAGCATCATATTAGGCACAAACTGTGTAGAAAGCCAAGCTTTGATACCAATGTAAACGGAAGGGCTACTGTAACACAGAAATCTTATCAATCATGAAAACTGAAAATACACATAAGCATGCCGGATAAAAGAAGATGACAAATCTACACAGTACACCACATTCCCCTCCTTTTATGGTTAGATTACCAAAAAGGAGTCTGCTTCCAAATACAACTTCACGGGTGCCCAAGGATTCTCCATTGGTTAGCACCCGTCTCTTCCAGTACAGTATGAAAGAAAAACAAATACATCTGCAGAATTTTGTTGAAAATCCTCAACACAAGAAGGTATTTCCGGCATCAACCACATGCATGACAACTATGGACAGCCCATAGCACTCCCGCATCAGCCGGGAACAGCCCTGTGTCTTCACCCTCCTCCTAGCTCACAGGACAAGTCGACCAGCCATGAAGGTTGTTTACAGCAATCGACCAACCCTCAGCAGCCACAGAAGGGCAGCAATACACAAGCCTGCAAGCCCTCGGTCAAAAAGAAACTTGTTCAGATGAAAATGACTAGCTCTTCTTCTCTGTTTTTTTTTTAGGGTCTGTCCAGCCCCTGTTCCAGCTGTAAACCAGTCGGCCAGCAGAGGAAACACACCCAGAAGGAGTTGGCCAACATCCCCCATGCATCTGGTAAGCATTAGTCACAGTAGATAACTATAGTAGGCTGCCAACAGGCTGAAAACCAGTCGACCAGCCTCATGCACACTGAAAAGCATGCGCATCCCCAAAACTGCCAATAATAAGGGCTCCCCGCCGGAAATAGCTCAACCGTGTGCGTTTTAGGTCTAGAAGGGGGCCCCTACTTGAAGATGGCCCAAATATTGTCCATAGCCCGACTTTTGACCGTCACGTGTATTAAATAAGTCATGTCTAGTGTGTACAACTTATAAGTTGTTCGGTCACTTATAAGTGTGTGTGAACCTACGCTCATAATTATTAGTATGTGAAATCATAAAGCTGTAAATTGGGTTTTGGGGACACTTACCACTTACAAAACACATGTAGACCACCTCTCAATCCCAAATGGGTGTGCACATACGTGTCCACAGGGTGTCCAGGCGTCCCCGGCCCCATGGACAACACAAGCGGAAATCTCAGGCATTGTCCACGCAAACAAGACAAGTCATTCAAAGGTAAAATCAAAGTCATCCACACACATGAGTGCAGCTAGACTGGAAGAAACACCCATCTGCTCAATTGTATCGACTAAACTGTCCATGGCTCATGATCCTTCCGGAACCTTCCCAGAACATGAATACAAAAAATCTCCAAGATAGATAGTCCTAGGGAATCGGAATCATGTCAAGCTCCATGAGCCATACATGATACCATGTCACACCCCACAAGCCACACATGTTCCATCATGTCAGGCTCCATGAGCCACACATGTACTGTCATGTCAGGCTCCATATGCCACAAAGACACACCATGTCAGGCCCCACCAGCCATACATGCATGTCATGTCAGGCTCCACATGCCACACATGAACATTATAAAAACACAAGTTGTGAGGAATTTTGTGACAGCTATCTGTCACGACCCTGTGTTTTTCTCTAGACACAGTGCAGGTGTGCACAGGGACATGGTGGTCAGTGTAATTGGCATCAGTTTGGAGTTTTTAAAAAAAGGAAACCCATGTGTGGACAACCCCAAGTGTGAAGGGGACAAAGAGATTTTAATTAAAAAGGTTTTATGACCTTTGGTGGCCCAAAAGGCTATTTTGGGGAGGCTACTCTACTCTTGGAGGATGCGCCTATTTCTCTCTCTTGCTTTTTGGGAAAGGTTGCTGGCGGGCTGCGCTGGAACTCATGCAGGCGCTGCTGAATACCAGCCGCTGGTTTGCTTTTTGGAGAGAGAAGATAGTAGGCTGCTGTACTCCCGAACATACGCACAAGCGGCCAAGGGCTGGTTGCTCTGGACACACAGGCGGCCACGGGAGCTGGTTTCTCTAGATACTTAGGCAGCACAGTGCTGAATTGTGCGCCTACTTTGGCTGGCTCAGAATCGGGCAGCATAAACATGTGCGTTTTCTCTCTTAGAAAAAGGGGCTAGACAACAGGTTGGAAGGAGACACAGGGCTGTAGGCAGCTACAGGAAGTGCACATCCGTGTGGGTTTCTCACTTTCCTTTACATACTTGTGGGCATCAACTTGGTGTTTGGTGGTTCCGAACACATGAACACAAACATCATGTCGATGGCGTTCAATGGATGGAACTTTCAGCTTCTCTTTGCTTTGGTTCGCGACTGTTTTGGAAAGGGTTTGTGGACTGTTTCGTGGCAGTGCATGTGGCTACGAACATGAGAATCTTTTGAGACTGTTTATGGGCTGTTTTTGGTTGGCTGCAAATTCAGCTATGTCCGGCTGCAAGTACATGTCAATTGAAAGTGTTTCTGGGCATGGGAGTGATGCAAGCTCGCATGGCTGCGTGCTCATGGTGCAGATTGTTTTCTTCCTGCTGGAAAGGAACAGAGGGACCTACAGTTATGGGCATCTCTATGTTTCTAGATGTTTCATGAGAGAAAAGGTAACTAGATGTATGCCGTTGTTGGCGCTGTTGTTGAAAGGTGCTGTGAATGGTTCTGTATGGAAACAAGACAAAGGTTTCAAAGGGAAACAGGCCTAGGGGTTTCACGTGGAAACATGTCGTAGGTTTCTCGAGGAAACTTGTTTATGGTTCTCCAAGAGATAGGTCATATGTAGGCATAAGGTACAAGAATGGACACATGTTTGGTACAGCCTTGCTACTGATTGGGCAGGGGACAAGTAATCCATGACAGAGATGGATAGTACCCTTGGAAGGAAGAGAGGGTTGGTACAGGTGTGTCGACTGTATGGTATGCTGTGCTATGATGCGAGTTCTCTTTTGAGAGACAATTTGGGAGTCTGTGTTGTGATGCAGAAGCACTGGATGTGTCAGGGTGTGATGTTGTTCATAGGGTGAGACGCTATGGATGGTTGTGGCAGCCCTGATTATGGCAGAAAGCTTCTGTATGCAGGACTCAATGTGTGAGAGTCTTTTGATGTGAACAATGGCTAGACTTGTTTGTGGATGCTGAGTGGATATGAAGCCATGATGCAGGGTCTTTGCATGCTTCAGGAGTTCTACTGTGCCGACTAAGTTTCCAACCTTATTGTAATCAAAGCTCTCTTATAATCAATCCAAGAAATACCGCAAGGGGAGCCACTGCGTTTTTGGGCCAATCGGTGTCCGTGTACTGTTTGCAGGAGCACTCTAGCTTCCCCTTTTTTTTTCCTTTTCTAGGTCCTCGATGGTGTTGAAGTGTTTTGTGTGCAAGTTTGTTTTTGCACCGCCCTTTGGTTTTGTTTGAAGACCGAGGCCGGTTTACAAGGTTCCGTTGCTAGGACATCGTTGACTTTCTCAAGTGGGCGAGCCCATGGTTGCTCTGGTCGGGACAATCACCAACTTCCCCAAGGGGGTGAGCTTGTGGTTGTCTCAAGAGAGTCACATCGAAAGCTTCAACATGTGGAAAATGAAAAGGAAGTGCAGGAGGCAGTACAGGATTGTGTGTCTTTGCCTATATGAGGTGAAGAGCAAAAGCTAAAGATGAAGCTCAAGAGAAAAGACACCAAGGACAAGAAGTAGTCGGCCAGGAACAAGAAGCAGTTGAAGTGTTAGGGTGCAAACCATCGGTTGAAGGCTATGGCTTTCGACAGTTTGTCACCGATGGTATCTTCATAGAGGCTTCATGGGTTCGGAAGACAGTTTCTTTCTATGTTTAGCAGTGGTGATCTACTATGCTTCATTGGGGACTTGTGCTTACCACTTGGGTGGCGTGCAAGCAGGTTTTGGGTACCTGAGGATGTATCAGATGAGGCTCCGTCGAAAGCGAAGGAACTTGTGAGATTCTTATTCCCGAACAGATATTGGCACACAAGGAAAGAAAGGTACAAGGTAAAGTTTCCCGTCGCTATCTTGTGAAGTTCAAGAACTGTTCACTAATGGATGCGAAGTGGCTGGAGGAGGGTGACTTAGTAGATTCACCTCACGAATTGCAGCTTTATATTGATGCCTTCGAGTTAGAGCCAACTCTTGCTATGGCCCATGTCATGGCCCTGTGAAAATGGAACAGCACAAGTGTGGGCATGGTGGTTGCTGAGCAAAAATATTAAATGATTCACATTTGGGGTGCCCGGACAGAGATAACGCCTCTCTCATCTCTCTCTCTCTCTAGCTTTTTGGGAGTCATGCAAGTTTGCAAGCGTGGAGAAGAGGAGAAGGCTGGTCGACTGGTTTTTGCTGCTGTGTGTGAGAAGACCTAGCTGTTTTAACAGGCCGTACAGAGCTGTATGACAGCAAGTACAGCTGTACGTGCAAGTACAGGGTACAGCTATTGTTTATTCAGGCGGCGCTGGCTGGGACTGAAGGCGGGTACAGACCGTGCTGCAAGTACTGGCGGCGGCTGTTGCAAGCGCAGTACAATCGGGTACAACAAGCAGAGACTGTACGGACAGCAAGTACAGTCCGTACTTTTGACTGCAGTACGACTGTAAGTTCAGGGTTGCTACGCACAAGAGTACAGGCAGCGCTGAATTCAGGCTGCGCACAAGCTTGTACAGGTGAAGGAATCTGCATGTACAGCTGTACGGACAAGTACAGTGATGATCTACTGACCTGTGCGGACAGGTACAGCCGGTTCCAGGTCTGTTCAGTTCTGAGCAGTAGCAGGCAGTGTATCTCCAGTTGGCTGGCAGAGCTTTTCCAGAGCTTGGTTGGTGAAACAGTCAAGTGGTTGCAGGGAGGAAAAGTACAGACAGTCTCTGGCATGTACAGATTGGTACGATTGGCCTCACGAGTGCAGAACCACATGCTGATTTGGTAAGCTCTGAACTTGTCCATCTATCTTTCTTTCCATTGGCTTATGTCTGCAGAGTTGAGCTATCTGGCCCCTTGTGAGAGGAGGGGTATGGCAAATTGAAAGGGTGGAAACAGAGATTGGACAGTGAATGTATGTTTGTGCTGAGTTGTGGAACCATGTACATGGGATATGCTAGATGTATGCTCAAGGCTGCCCTGCTGAATGGTCTTGGCTGATCAGAGGGAAGCACAAAGTGTTGCTTTTGTGGGACACAAATCTGTGTGTGAATCCTCTGTGCTAAGAGGTATTGTGGGCTGCCAGATTGGACATACAGGTGTATTCTCCTAGCTGGTTTTGTTGTACTCAGCTTTACATCTTTTTGAAATTGAATAAAGAAATACCGCAAGGGGCGCCAAGCTTTGGGGCCAACATGTGTCGGTTTTATTTCAGATTTGGGGCACTCTAGCTCCAATCAAATTTGTTTTTATATCTAGACTACAAGTGGAAGGGTGACTGCTAGTCTACCGCACTTTGGTTTCTACCAGAGGCCGGTTTCAAGGTTCCGTTGCCGGGACCTATCATCAACTTTCTTAAGGGGGTGAGCTCGTGGTTGACTCGAGGAAAGTCATCGCTGAAGAATTCAGCAACATGTCTGATACAAAAGACGAATATTTTTATAATGAAGAGGAAGAGCAAGTGACCTCTCCTGAGAGAAATGAATCTGAGGATATTCTTGCAGGACAACAGGCTGCAGATGATGAGCAATATGAGGATGTAACACAGCCAGAAGATGTGCCTAGTAAAGAGGAAGATGATGCTCAATTTAAAAATCGTTTGGCTGGTGTTATGGATGTGTTTATGCAGCTCACACAAAGTGAGAAGTTTGCTGAATTTATGAGATCCCGTACAGAGCCTGAAAAGAAGAAGAAGAAGGTGCGTTCTAAGAACCTTCCTCAGGATCATAGTGGTGCCATCCCACAGGATCCATCTTTTGGACAGTTTCCGAACATGCAGCATGCTTTTGGTGCTAACTCTCAGAGTTCCTTCTTTGGACAGCCATCTATTCCTCAGCAGACTATGCATCCAGGTTATTTTGGTGGTGGCTCGGTGTTCCAATCTATGACTGGGGGTTATCCTCAGGGAGGCATGGGTTTGCCAGGGCCTTTTGGAGCTAATTTTCAGCCTGGTATGCAGGGGAATATGTATGGTGGAATGCAGTCTGGTATGCAAGGAAACATGTTTGGGAGCATGCAACCTGGAATGCAAGCAAATATGTATGGTGGCATGCAACCCGGTATGCAGCCTGGTATGTTTGGAAACATGGCTGGAATGTATGGCATGCCAGGTGTGGGAGTTGGTAGTGTTGACCCTATGATGGATTAATGTTGGGGGCAGCAATCTTGCGAAGCCACTTCCATATGATAATCTAACGCCTATGGGAAAGGCAAAGGATTATAAGGAAGGGGGAGCTGCTGTGAAATTTGATACATTTAGTGGAGCCAAAGATAAGTTAAAAGCACTTACCTTCTTACAGCAATTTGATGCTGCTTTTTCTGGGGGTAATTACACGGAGTCCTCTAAAGTGAGAAAAGCTGCGACTTTTCTCAAAGGCAATGCATTGCAGTGGTGGTCTACTCTTCTTCTGTAGGGCATAGCACCAACTACTTGGGTGCAATTTAAACAGGTGTTCTCTTCCGTATGGCTCACATCTACATTTGAGGTGGATGTTATGACTGCATGGCACAAGTTGGATGCATCAAAGTGTGAAAATTTGGAAGATTATAACAAGAAGTTTTGGGAAGCTTTACTCCCAGTTACTTCTTACCGTGCAGTGCCTTTGTCTGAGCAGGTAGAGAAGTATTGCTGTGGGCTGCCCAAGGAGGTGCGTGACTATTGTATCAAGACTCGAGTAACAAACATGTCACAGATGATAGAGAATGCTATGACAGCTAATGCGTTACTCACTGGAGTCTCATCTGGATTTAAAGGCAGTAAGAACTCGAGCAAGAAAGCTGAAAAATCTGGGCATGCTTCGCGTGATGCAAAAGGGTCTACAGAGACGTGGTATAAGAAGTTGCCAATGCCCAAGAGAACTTCTGAGGAAAGACAGGCTTTGAGGGATGCTCGGAAATGTTTTTACTATACAGAAGAGGGACATATGTCTTTTAATTGTCCCAAGAGAAAGTCCCAAAAGGACTCTGAAAATAAAGGAGAGCCCAAGTCAAAGAAACCAAAACCTTCTGCAGGGTTAGTTCCTGATCTTGTTGGGGAACAGCCAGGTGGTGAAGAGACAGAGTTGTGCAGGGCATGGGGCAAAGTGAGAGATCAAAATGCCTTGATATTCTTTGATACAGGTGCTAGAGCCAACTTTATTTCACCGGATTTGGCTGGCCGATTGGGGATTCATGCAGAGGAGATGGGATTGTTATATGAGGCTAACATGGCTTGTCCAAGGTATGCAGAACCCGTCACTCCTATCATTGGGAAGCTCACGCTTCATTTGCAGGGTTACGTGGACAGCGAAGAGTTTTTCATCATGCCACTTGATGGCTGTGATGTTTTGTTGGGTATGCCATGGTGCCACATAGTACATGCGGTGGTGGATACATACAATAGGAAAATCACTCTGACTCATAGAGGAAAAGAACATGTTTTGGATGTAAAACTCAAAGGGGAATCTGTTCCTATTGTATCAGCTTCGGCAATTTCATCAGTAATGAAAAAGCATCTTTCTGCGTACTTGATTTATGTAAAGGATGCACAAGATGATGAGTCTAAGTCTAATTTGTCTATGTTAGATAAGGACAGGACTGATTTCTTATGTGGGTTCCAAGATTGTTTTTCCAAGTCATTGCCAGGGGAACTTCCTCCGGAGAGGCCAGAAGATCATGCCATTGATCTAATTCCTGGTAGTACTCCACCAAATAGACCGCCGTACCGTGTTAGTGCAGCTCAACAAGAAGAAATTATGAGTCAGGTACAGGAGCTTTTGAATAAAGGGTTGATACAGCCTAGCTCATCACCCTTTTGCTCACCTGTACTCTTAGTGCAAAAGAAGGATGGTTCTTGGCGCATGTGTATTGATTATAGGGTGCTGAACAAGAATACCATCAAGAATCGATTTCCCATACCGAGGATCGATGACATTTTGGACCGCTTACAGGGCTCCACAGTCTTTAGTCGTATTGACTTGAAAAGCGGACATCATCAGATACGTATTAGACCCGAGGATGTGCATAAGACAGCATTCCAAACCACGTTTGGGTTGTATGAGCTCTTGGTTATGCCCTTTGGTTTGACAAATGTACCTGCCACATTTAACAGAATGATGGACAGGATTTTCAAGCCTCATAGAGTGTTTGTGGGCACATTCTTTGATGATATGATTGTGCATTCACAAACTGAGGAAGAGCATAGAAGGCATTTGGCCATTGTGTTTGCAGAACTCCGGAACCATAGGCTGGTTATTAATGGCAAGAAGAGTGAGTTTTTCTTGCAAGAGATTCACTTCTTGGGGCATATTGTGTCTAAGCATGGAGTCCGTATGGATCCAACGAAGGTGGAAGCAATTCTTAATTGGCCAGATTTGAGGACCGTGCATGATGTACGCAGCTTTCTAGGATTGTATTCCTATTACAGGCGGTACATACGGTATTTTGCTGAAATTGCTTCGCCTCTTCATGCCTTAATAAAGAAGGCAACTCCGTTTAGATGGACTGATCGGGAAATTACATCCTTCAAAAAGCTTAAAGAAAAGCTTACTTCGGATCCAGTATTGGTGTTGCCGGACCTCCGAAAGGCTTTTGTTGTCCAGTGTGATGCATGTGGAAGTAGCATTGGGGCAGTTCTCATGCAGGAAGGACATGTGATAGCCTATGAGAGTAGAATGTTGCAAGATGCCGAGAAGCATTTACAGGTTTATGAGAAAGAGATGTTGGCTGTAATTCATGCTCTTTCTACCTGGAAACACTATTTGCGTGGGGCTGATTTCACTGTGCAGACAGATCATCAGACCTTGCGTTATTTCCTCACGCAAACTAAGCTTTCAGAGAAGCATATGCGATGGGCAAACTTTTTGTCTATGTTTCACTTTCAGATTGTGCATGTGGAAGGCAAAAAGAATGTAGTGGCAGATGCTTTGTCACGCAAGCCACATGTCTCAGCAGTTTCACTTATCATCATGAGCTTGATGAAATGAAAGAGCAGTATGCCCATGATGAGGACTTTGAAAGGTTGTATGATCAGATCTCTGAAGGTCAGCGGCATGAGCATTATACTCTCAGAGATGGGTTTTTATTAATGCATGGCAGACTGTGTGTTACCAAGCCATTGCGCCTCAAGGTTATGATTGAAAGTCATGCTCCACCGTATGCAGGTCATAGAGGTATTGACGCCACGGTAAAAGCAGTGGAGACTTTCTTTTATTGGCCAACCTTGAGAAGAGATGTTGATGCCTTTGTTAGGCAATGCATCGTATGTCAGAAGGTAAAGTTTGACCGTCAAAAGACACCAGGGTTACTACAGCCTTTACCTATTCCAGATAGACCTTGGGAGAGCATTGCCATGGATTTTATATTTGATCTTCCACGGACACAAACGGGCAATGATGGCATTTGGACTATCATATGCAGGTTCAGTAAGCAGGCTCATTTCATTCCCGTGCATAAGACGATCAAAGTGGATCATATGGTGAAGTTGTTCATGGCGAACATCTTCAAGTATCATGGCTTGCCTACGTCTATCATTAGTGACCGTGATCCACGGATGACGAGTTTGTTCTGGAGAGGGTTGTTTGACAACATGGGTACAACTCTCAAGTTTTCATCATCATTTCATCCACAAACAGATGGTCAATCGGAAGAGGCCAACTCCACAGTGCTAGATCTTCTCAAGTGTTATGTGTCAGAGCACAAGCAACAATGGGAAAAGTATCTTCCTTTGGTGGAGTTTGCATATAACAACACTGTCCATACCTCGACGGGCAAGGCGCCTTTTGAGATTGTGGAAGGAGGGAAGAAGGTACCACCCATTTTGCATACAAAGGATAAGATCTTTGAGGCTGATCAGTATGTGGAAAATATGGATGAAGCTTATCGAACAGTTAAGTTGGCACTCCAGAAAACTCAGCAGAAGCAAAAGAAAACCGCAGACCGTCACAGACGTCCATTAGAGTTTGCATTGGGTGATTGGGTTCTTTTGCGCTTTGAAAAGGCTAGACTCAAGAAGATGAAGGGTAAAGAGCGCTTATTCCCTAAATTGAGCATGCGTTATTATGGGCCTTTTCAGGTATTGGAAAAGATTGGTGAGGTGGCCTATCGCTTGAAGCTACCAGATCACTGGAGGATTCACAATGCTTTTCACGTGAGTCTCCTTAGACCTTTCCGTGGGGATGTGCCTGAGGATGTATCAGATGAGGCTCAGCCGGAAGTTGAGGAACTTGATGAGGTTCTTATTCGAGAGCAGATACTGGAACATAAGGAAAGAAAGGTACGAGGTAAAGTTTCCCGTCGCTATCTTGTGAAGTTCAAGAACTATTCACCGATGGATGCGAAGTGGATGGAGGAAGGTGACTTAACAGATTCACCTCAAGTTTTGCAGCTTTATCTCGATGCCTTTGAGTTAGAGCCGACTCTTGTTGTGGCTCGTTCAGGTTCAGCAGAGCATGGGTCTGGAGCATTGCCTGATGCTCAAGAGGGGGGTAGCACCTCCACTCCCTTGATACAGACAGGCTCAGATGACATCTAGAGGTCGCTTGGTGCAGTTTTTGTCTCACCCGATTGTACTGATGGCTGACAGTACATCTGTTTATGGGACTTCTATGATATATGTGTACTAGTCACATTGGATATTGTGGTTGTGTATGGTTCACAGTGGTATACAACTTGGACTACTACTACGCCATTGGTTTGCAGTGAATGTTGATACATGTGCATGGCTTAGAGAGATTGGGACGCTGATCTTGCCATATTGTATATTTCACTTTGGATATTTTGCTGTATCACCAGAATGCAATCGAGGACGCTTGCCATTTTTCAAGAGGGGGATATGTCATGGCCCTATGAAAATGGAACAGCACAAGTGTGGGCATGGTGGTTGCTCAGCAAAAATATTAAATGATTCACATTTGGGGTGCCCGGACAGAGATAATGATGTGTGGACATCTCCAGGTGTGAAGGGGGGAACAAGAACATTAATGTTTTAATGTTTTATTCATGGGTTGCCCCGAGGCCTTAGTGACCCCTAGGGAACTTTAATGTTTATTAAAGTTGGGGCCCTAGGACAATTTTGGAGAGAGGCCACTCCACTTTTGGAGTTACACGCCTCTCTCATCTCTCTCTCTCTAGCTTTTTGGGAGTCGTGCAAGTTTGCAAGCGTGGAGAAGAGAAGAAGACTCGTCGACTGGTTTTTGCTGCTGTGTGTGAGAAGACCTAGCTGTTTTAACAGGCCGTACAGAGCTGTACGACAGCAAGTACAGCTGTACGGCAAGTACAGGGTACAGCTACTGTTTATTCAAGCGGCGCTGGCTGGGACTGAAGGCGGGTACAGACCGTGCTGCAGGTACTGGCGGCGGCTGTTGCAGGCGCAGTACAGTCGGGTACAGCAGGCAGAGACTGTACGGACAGCAACTACAGTCCGTACTTTTGACTGCAGTACGACTGTAAGTACAGGGTTGCTGCGCACAAGAGTACAGGCAGTGCTGAATTCAGGCTGCGCACAAGCTTGTACAGGTGAAGGAATCTGCAGGTACAGTTGTACGGACAGGTACAGCCGGTTCCAGATCTGTTCTGTTCTGAGCAGTAGCAGGCAGTGTATCTCCAGTTGGCTGGCCGAGCTTTTCCAGAGCTTGGTTGGTGAAACAGTCAAGTGGTTGCAGGGAGGAAAAGTACAGACAGTCTCTGGCATGTACAGACTGGTACGATTGGCCTCACGAGTGCAGAACCACGTGCTGATTTGGTAAGCTCTGAACTTGTCCATCTATCTTTCTTTCCATTGGCTTATGTCTGCTACAGAGTTGAGCTATCTGGCCCCGGCAGATTGAAAGGGTGGAAACAGAGAGTGGACAGTGAATGTATGTTTGTGCTGAGTTGTGGAACCATGTACATGGGATATGCCAGATGTATGCTCAAGGCTGCCCTGCTGAATGGTCTTGGCTGATCAGAGGGAAGCACAGAGTGTTGCTTTTGTGGGACACAGATCTGTGTGTGAATCCTCAGTGCTAAGAGGTATTGTGGGCTGCCAGATTGGACATACAGGCGTATTCTCCTGGCTGGTTTTGTTATACTCAGCTTTACATCTTTTTGAAATTGAATAAAGAAATACCGCAAGGGGCGCCAAGCTTTGGGGCCAACAGGTGTCGGTTTTATTTCAGATTTGGGGCACTCTAGCTCCAATCAAATTTGTTTTTATATCTGGACTACAAGTGGAAGGGTGACTGCTAGTCTACCGCACTTTGGTTTCTACCAGAGGCCGGTTTTAGCTCATTCAAGTTCAGCAGAGCTAGGGTCTGGAGCATTGCCTGATGCTCGAGGGGGGTAGCACCTCCGCTCCCTTGTTACAGACAGGCTCAATTGTCATCTAGGAGTCGCTTGGTGACATCTTTGTATTCACCCGAAGGTACTAAGGCTGACAATACATCTGCTTATAGGACTTCTATGATATTGTGTACTAGTCGCATGAGATGGTAAAGTTGGGTATGGTTCACAGACGGCCGCCCCTTGAACTATAACTGCAACTATGGATAACTCTATGGAGGGCATAAGTCTTGCGAGGAGTCCTAGAGTTGGTTTGGTTCATGGATATATGGATCGAACTCTATTTGTGCATGTATGCATACACTTTTTGAGGTATTATTATATTCCGGTGCCATTGGATCCCGGTACCATCGAGAATACATTGGGTAATACTCTGGATTGTGTCGTGTGATGTATGTATGTTGGTATGATACATCAAGTACTTTATTATGTTCATGAATGCACCACTGGGTGTGTGACTCCTGCGGGATAGTCATGAGACATATGTGGCAAGTACTTAGTGGATGTATTGTTTGGATGCATTGAGTGCTTTCATATGCTCATGTTGTACCACCAGTCGTGGATCCTGCGGGATGTCCATGGACGTAAGGCTTGCAACAAGCAACCCTTAGACTGTTACTTCAGAGTAGGTAGAGCATCTTGAGGAGCATATTGTTTGCAAATGCATGTGTGTCAGGCATATGTGTGCCATATGTAGAATGATGCATGGTTTTATTTTTGGCTAACACAGGTTACGTGTTTCCACTTGGTTTTAGACTTTTGCTGCAGATTCTCCACGAACAAGCAACAGTTGTTTGTCACTTTGACGTGACGGTGTGACCTTATTGTGCAGGATGATTTTTTTTCATCACCCAGATGCACTTGAGGGCCATTGCTTTTGTCATATGGGGAGTCTTTGCTTATAAGATGCCTTACTGTGCCATTGAGTGCAATCGAGAACGCTTGCTATTTTTCAAGAGAGGGGTATGTCACTATAGGCATATGCTCACTTATGGTAGTGCTATGTGTGAACAGGGTTTAACCAAGGGCACTTTTTCCCATGTGGTTTTTCCCCTTGGACATCAAGTGTGAAATATTATATGGATGTGGCACACATGCAAGGGTTGACTTGCATTTTGTGGATACCACACTTTTGGCTCTCTCTCTCTCTCTCTCATTTCTGTGTGTGAGCTTCTCTACCCTGCACCTAACCCTAATGTGCAGGTTTGTGTGTGTGAGTGTGTGAGTCCAACACCCAACATTTGGTATCAGAGCTGGGAGCTGGCCTTGGAGTGGTGGCTGTGCAGAATCTGCTGAGAAAACTGCAAAATTTCGTCGACGCTGCGTTTCTTCCGTCGACACTGTGTTTTTCCGTCGACGTCCGTCCGTCCGTGGCTTCCGTCCGCCGGTTCCGTCCGGCCGCCAGAGACGGGCGGCACTAGTGGGGAGCCCACCACCACCGCCCAGCTCGCGGGCGGCACCGCCGTTCCCAGCCGGCGGCCACAGCAACGTGCGTGGCTCCGTGCATGTGCCCGTCGCGGTTCCGTTCCTCCGTCAGAGCCCCCAGCCGGTCGACGTCAGAGCCCCCAGCCGGTCGACGTCAACACCTCCTCCACAGCACCCGCCGGCCAGCGTCGTCCGACCGCTTCCGGCCACGCCTCTCTGTTCCAGACGCCGTCTGTCCGGCGTCTCCGTTCTGGTCGGCGCCTTGCGCTCCGTCACAGCAGCCGACGTCTCCGCCCAAGTACGCCTCCGACCCGTCGAAGTGACTCGCCGGCTCACTGTTCCGTTTGCTCCGTCTCGACCCGTTCCTGCTCCGGCCATCGTACGCCAGCGACTCCAGTCGCCCTCCGTTCGCGCCTGCCATCCTCACCGTCGCCCGTTATACAGGCCATTCGCGTTAGCTCACGACTCCAGCACGCCTACCCGACGACAACGCCTACCTCTTCGCTAGCGACTCCAGCGCTGGTCTCTCGCTTGTCCACCTACCTCTTCGCTAGCCAGCGCCCGTCTGCTTTTCTCCCCGTCGGCTGCCCACAGCCATCGTAACGGCTCACACTTGCTCTCAGTGTGCTCTGCAATGACTCCCTACAACACCTCCCTCCAACACCTTCACCTGCAACGACTACCTTCAACAAGGTCTTCCCGGCTGCCCAGGTACCTGTGTTTCAGTAAACAAAATAAGGTTTGCAGGCAGATTCAACAAATTTTGGGAGTTTGCCAGGAAGATTTGAATTTGCAGGTGGTACAGGATTCAAGAAATTTGGGGGATTTATCAATTTCAGGACAAATTGAAAAAAAATTGGGCATTTTGCTTTGCCTGCAATTTGGGGGTTTTCAAAATTGAGGTCAAAATCAGCAAATTGAACCTCTCTCATTTGCAGAAATTTGGGGGTTTTCAAAATTGAGGTCAAAATTGGCAAATTGAACCTCTTACATTTGCAGAAATTTGGGGCTTTTGTGAAAATTGGCCAATTAGATGCACATTGAAGCGATTGGAGTGCATAAAAATTGGGGATTTTCTGATTGGAGCATGTAATTGGGCATTACAGCTGCGATTTGTCGCGTATGTATACACATTGAGTGTAATTGGACAATTTGGAACAGGTTTACACTTGCTTTGGTTTGCAGGCATACATTTGCACAGGACATTTGGTTGCCTGGCAGTGCACATTGGTGCTTGGTTTGCTTGCAGTTATACTTTGTTGACATGGCACAGAATGCTACAGATGTATTTGGTGTGCTCACCCAGGAGGACAAGCTGGATGGATCTAACTACTCCCTCTAGAGTTTTATGATCCATAATTTGCTGGTAGCCAAAGGGCTTTGGGGCATCGTGTGTGGTGATGACACACACCCACATACCATTCAGCCAGCCACGCCTCAAAGGGGAGGTGCTCAAAGAGCTCCTGATGTAGATCCTGCTCCCACACAAGAGCAGAAAAGATGGGACTCTAGAGATGCACAGGCCATGTCATTGATAGCCCTTTCAGTGAAAAGGACTATTATTCCGCACATTCGTTCATGCAAGACATCGAAGCTTGCATGGGACACATTGGAAGCAATGTATCAGGTACGCAACGAAGCAAGAGTTGCCTACTTGAAGAGGCAATTGGATCTTCTTTCTATGGATGAGGGTGACTCCATGGCAGATCATCTCACCAAAGTGAAAGATTTGCAGGAACAATTGCTCAACATTGATGAGGTTATCCCAGACAGACAGATGGTCACCAACACTCTTCATTCTTTACCGCCTTCCTACTTGGGCTTTCACACCTCTCTCAACCTCTCGATGAGAGGAGGTGGTGATCCCGTCACTTTTGAAGAGCTCGTGGGTTTACTCTTGCAGGAAGAGCAAACAAGAGCAAACATATCGAGCAACCGTGGTGGAGAAAAGGCATTTACAGCCAAGGACAAGGGTAAAGCAAAGAGCTTTAAGCATGGGGGACAACAGTCTAGCAAGGCTGGTCATGGACAGCCCTCTTCTAGTGGTGAAAAGTCTGACAAAGGGGATGCAAACAAGCCCAAAAAGAAGGGCAAATGTCACTACTGCCATAAGCCTGGACACTACATTAGTGAATGTAGGAAGAAAGAAGCAGGCAATGCAGTAGCAGACTCTTCGGATGACAAAGCAAAGCAATCAGCTAATGTAATCCAGGAAGAGTACACTTTTTTGGTCACATGCACTAGTGACACACCAAGTGCTTCAGACACTGATATGTCTTGCATTGCATCTGACAGACAGAATGCATCATGGTATTTTGATAGTGGTGCTTCGAGCCACATCACTTCATGCAAAGATGTATTTCAGCACTTGGTTTATGCTTCAAATGGCCACACTGTATCATGTGCAGATCATACCACATATCCAGTAAAAGGAATTGGTAATGTCGTACTTATTGCAGCCAATGGTGCCAATATATGTATGAAAAATGTATTGTATGTTCCAGGGATAAAGAAAAATCTGCTCTCCATCTCAGCCATAAACGACCAAGGTTTCAAGGTTGAATTTGAAGACGGGAAGTGTTTGGTAAAAGACCCATCAAAGGGTTATGAAATAGTCACTTCTGGAACACGATACAAAGGCTTGTATAAGCTGGACAGCTATGACAAGCGCACTTATGATGCAAATACAGTGGCTGCCCACACTCCTGCTATGCATGATGCAGAGCTATGGCATGCTCGTTTTGGGCATGTAAATTTTCAGAGTTTGATGCTTTTGCAGAAGCATCATATGGTTGATAATATGCCGCCTCTTGAGTCTCCACCAAGACATGTATGTGAGGGGTGTATTTTGGGAAAGATGCAACGAAAACCATTCCCCAAAGATGGAGCTGTTAGAGCTGAAAGTAAATTACAGCTCATACATAGTGATGTATGTGGTCCAATGCGGACACCATCCATAGGGGGGCATCTTTACTTTGTCACATTCATTGATGACTACTCCAAGTTTGCTTGGGCTTACCCTTTGAAAGCGAAAGAAGATGTGTTTACATGCTTTCGACACTTTGTAGCAATGGCTGAAAATATGTGTGCATGTAAAGTCCAAACACTTCGCTCAGATAGAGGTGGAGAATACATGTCAAATGCATTCAAAGATTATATGCTTCAAAAGGGCATCAAACACCAATGTACTGTGCCTTATACACCGCAACAGAATGGTGTAGCTGAAAGGAAAAATAGATCTCTCATGGAGATGGCAAGATGCATGGTGAAAGCACAAAAGTTGCCTCACAAATTTTGGATGGAAGCTATAATGTGTGCAACTCATGTGTTGAACAGGTGTCCAACAAAAGCTTTGAAAACCATAACACCATTTGAGGCTTGGTATAGCCGAAAGCCAACAGTGGATTATATGCGTACATTTGGGTGTTTGGCATATGCACATGTGCCAGAACAACTCCGAACAAAGCTTGATGACAAAGCAATTAAATGCATTTTTGTGGGCTACAGCAATGAAAGCAAAGGATACCGTCTTTATAATCCAACTACACAAAGGATTTTTGTGTGTAGAGATGTGGTATTTGCTGAAAATTCAGAACAGCCCATGGTCAGCTTGTATAAAAGCAATGATACAGGCATACAGGACATGTTTAATGGACTTTTACCCATTGCAATTAGGGAGGATTCAGATCAGCCAGCCCTTACACAAGAAAATCCACATGTAGAACATGTGGACCAGCCAGCCATTCAGCCCCCTTTTGTGGAAGAAGTGGAAGATCTTGTCAGGGAAGAGCAAACAGCCATAGACACAGCCAAGTCAGTGCCAAGATGGTTGCTGAAAACTTTGCAAGAAAGCAAACTTGCAGCTCCACTCACAGGTAGAACAAGGGCTAGTTCCAGCCATGCTTTGAATGTACATCGTGGGGAGTCTGCATTCGCAATGGGTGGTCTCTTTGATTCAGAAGAGCCTTCTTCTTATGAAGAAGCACATGAGAATGAGCATTGGTTGCAAGCTATGCAAGCTGAAATTTCTTCTATCATGAAGAACAATACATGGGATCTTGTGGAATTGCCTAAAGGCAAGCATGTAATTGGAACAAAGTGGGTGTACAAAGTCAAAAGAAAGTCTGATGGTACTATTGACAGGTACAAAGCAAGACTTGTGGCTAAAGGCTACTCCCAGAAAAAGGGAATAGATTATGAAGAGACTTTTGCTCCTACTTCGAGAATGACCACAATAAGATCTGTGATTGCATTGGCTGCCCATAAAGGATGGAAAGTGCATCAATTGGATATCAAAACTGCATTCTTAAATGGGGATTTACAGGAGGAAGTATATGTAAATCAGCCCATTGGTTTTGTAGTTCCTGGTGAGGAACATAAAGTATGCAGGTTGCACAAAGCATTGTATGGGTTAAAGCAAGCTCCAAGAGCTTGGTATGATAAGATACATGCTCATCTAACCAGCCAAGGTTATGAGAATAGTCCAGCTGAAAGCACATTGTATGTGAAGAAAACCGATGCCGATATTCTCAGTGTCATCTTGTATGTAGATGACATGCTCATTACAGGTACTAGCAAAGCACAAATTTTAGATTTCAAATCTGATTTAAAAGCTGAATTTGATATGTCAGATTTGGGGCCTTTACACTACTATCTCGGCATACAGTTTATGCATACAGATGATGGCATTGTTAGGCAGCAAACTAAGTACATAAAAAGTTTGCTAAAAAGGTTTCACATGGATGAATGTAAGCCCATTTCTACTCCGGTAGAACCAGGTGTACGGCTTACTATACATGATATTGGAGAGCCTTTTGAGGCCGGCCTTTATAGCCAGGCAGTGGGATGCCTCATTTACTTGTGTAACACGAGGCTAGACATATCTTTTGGAGTGTCTTTGTTGAGCAAATTCATGCACAGCCCAGGCACAAAGCATTGGCAAGCAGTCAAACGCATTTTTCGATATCTTAAGAATACCCTGGATCTTGGTTTGTTCTATCCCAGGGGGGGCAGCTTGCAGCTTTATGCATACAGTGATTCAGATTGGGCTGGTGATTATGATACCAGGCAATCCACCAGTGGGAATTGTTTTTTTCTTGGCGGCTCATGCATATCTTGGTTGAGTAAAAAGCAACCCACTGTTGCTACATCTACTTGTGAGGCTGAGTACAGGGCCGTCTTTACAGCTACAGTAGATTGTGTATGGTTGAGGAGACTATTGGCTAATCTTCGTGAGTGTCAGCAGACACCCACCACCATTCTCACTGATAGCCAGAGTGCTATGGCCGTGGCACGAAATCCAGTATTTCATGCACGTACCAAGCACATAGAGATTCATTATCACTATGTCAGAGAGAGGCTACATGCAGGGGAGATCAGTTTATCGTATTGCCCTACACAGGATAATGTTGCAGATCTATTCACAAAGGCTTTACCTCGAGAAAAGTTTGAAGCTTTCCGCAAAGCTTTGGGCTTACTCTCATACAGAGAGTGATCTGCTACCTTGTACAGGTTCACACTTCCACTACAGGGGGGATTTGTAGGCATATGCTCACTTATGGTAGTGCTATGTGTGAACAGGGTTTAACCAAGGGCACTTTTTCCCATGTGGTTTTTCCCCTTGGACATCAAGTGTGAAAGGACACTCTAACATATAATATTTTGTAGTTCTATATTATATGGATGTGGCACACATGCAAGGGTTGACTTGCATTTTGTGGATACCACACTTTTGGCTCTCTCTCTCTTTCTCTCTCATTTCTGTGTGTGAGCTTCTCTACCCTGCACCTAACCCTAATGTGCAGGTTTGTGTGTGTGAGTGTGTGAGTCCAACACCCAACAGTCACGACCCTGTGTTTTTCTCTAGAGAGTATGCACGTGTGCACGGGGACATGGTGGTCAATGTGAATGCCATCAGTCTGGAGTTTTTTTAAAAAGGAAACCCATGTGTGGACAACCCCAAGTGTGAAGGGGACAGAGATTTTAAATAAAAAGACTTTATGACCTTTGGTGGCCCAAAAGGCTATTTTGGGGAGGCTACTCTACTCTTGGAGGATGCGCCTATTTCTCTCTTGCTTATTGGAAAAGGTTGCTGGCGTGCTGCGCTGGAACTCATGCAGGCGCTGCTGAATACCAGCCGCTGGTTTGCTTTTTGGAGAGAGAAGATAGTTGGCTGCTGTACTCCCGAACATACGCACAGGCGGCCAAGGGCTGGTTGCTCTAGACACACAAGCGGCCACGGGAGCTGGTTTCTCTAGATACTTAGGCAGCACAGTGCTGAATTGTGTGCCTACTCTCGCTAGCTAAGAATCGGGCAGCATAAACATGTGCGTTTTCTCTCTTAGAAAAGGGGGCTAGACAACAGGTTGGAAGGAGACACGGCTGTAGGCAGCTGCAGCAAGTGCACAGCCGTGTGGGTTTCTCTCTTTCCTTTACATACTTGTGGGGCATCAACTTGGTGTTTGGTGGTTCCGAGCACATGAACACAGACATCATGTCGATGGCGTTCAATGGATGGAACTTTCAGCTTCTCTTTGCTTTGGTTCACGACTGTTTTGGAAAGGGTTTATGGACTATTTCGTGGCAGTGCATGTGGCTACGAACATGAGCAATTTTGAGACTGTTTATGGGCTGTTTTTGGTTGGCTGCAAATTCGTCTATGCTTGGGTTTCCGGCTGCAAGTACAGGTCAATTGAAAGTTGGGTATGGTTCACAGTCGGCCGCACCTTGAACTATAACTGCAACTATGGATAACTCTATGGAGGGCATAAGTCTTGCGAGGAGCCCTAGAGTTGGTTTGGTTCATGGATATATGGATCAAACTCTATTTGTGCATGTATGCATACACTTTTTGAGGTGTTATTGTATTCCGGTGCCATTGGATCCTGGTACCATCGAGAATACATTGGGTAATACTCTGGATTGTGTCGTGTGATGCATGTATGTTGGTATGATACATCAAGTACTTTATTATGTTCATGAATGCACCACTGGGTGTAACTCCTGCGGGATGGTCATGAGACATATGTGGGAAGTACTTAGTGGATGTATTGTTTGGATGCATTGAGTGCTTTCATATGCTCATGTTGTACCACCAGTCGTGGATCCTGCGGGATGTCCATGGGCGTAAGGCTTGCAAGCAGCCCTTAGACTGTTACTTCAAAGTAGGTAGAGCATCTTGAGGAGCATATTGTTTGCAAATGCATGTGTGTCATGCATATGCGTGCCATATGTAGAATGATGCATGGTTTTTTTTTTTTGCCTAACACAGGTTACGTGTTTCCACTTGGTTTTAGACTTTTGCTGCAGATTCTGCAAGAACAAGCAACAATTGTTTGTCACTTTGACATGACGGTGTGACCTTATTGTGCAAGATGATTTTTTTTCATCACCCAGATGCACTTGAGGGCCATTGCTTTTGTCATATGGAGAGTCTTTGCTTATAAGATGCCTTACTGTGCCATTGAGTGCAATCGAGAACGCTTGCTATTTTTCAAGAGGGGGGTATGTCACGACCCTGTGTTTTTCTCTAGACAGTATGCAAGTGTGCACGGGGACATGGTGGTCATTGTGAATGGCATCAGTTTGGAGTTTTTAAAAAAAGAAAACCCATGTGTGGACAACCCCAAGTGTGAAGGGGACAAAGAGATTTTAAATAAAAAGATTTTATGACCTTTGGTGGCCCAAAAGGCTATTTTGGGGAGGCTACTCTACTCTTGGAGGATGCGCCTATTTCTCTCTCTTGCTTATTAGAAAAGGCTGCTGGCGGGCTGCGCTGGAACTCATGCAGGCGCTGCTAAATACCAACATCGTTGACTTTCTCAAGTGGGCAATCCCATGGTTGTTCTCATCGGGACAATCGCCAATTTCCCCAAGGGTGTCTCATGAGAGTCATATCGAAAGCTTCAACATGTGGAAAGTGAAAAGAAAGTGCAGGAGGCAGTACAAGATTGTGTGTCTTTGCCTATAAGAGGTGAAGAGCAAAAGCTAAAGATGAAGCTCAAGAGAAAAGACACCAAGGACAAGAAGTAGTCGGCCAGGAACAAGAAGCAGTTGAAGTGTTTTGTGGTATCTTCATAGAGGCTTCATAGGTTCGGAAGACAATTTCTTTCTATGTTCAACAGTGGTGATCTACTATGCTTCATTGGGGACTTGTGCTTACCACTTGGGTGGCGTGCAAGCAGGTTTTGGGTACCTGAGGATGTATCAAATGAGGCTCAGTCGAAAGCGGAAGAACTTGATGACATTCTTATTCCCGAGCACATACTAGCACACAAGGAAAGAAAGGTACAAGCTAAAGTTTCCCGTCGCTATCTTGTGAAGTTCAAGAACTGTTCACTAATGGATGCGAAGTGGCTGGAGGAGGGTGACTTAGCAGATTCACCTCAGGAATTGCAACTTTATCTTGATGCCTTCGAGTTAGAGCCGACTCTTGCTATGTCTCATTCAAGTTCAGCAGAGCTGGGGTCTGGAGCATTGCCTGATGCTCAAGAGGGGGGTAGCACCTCCGCTCCCTTGTTAGAGATAGGCTCAATTCTCATCTAGGAGTCGCTTGGTGACATCTTTGTATTCACCCAAAGGTACTGAGGCTCACAATACATCTGCTTATGGGACTTCTATGATATTGTGTACTAGTCGCATGAGATGGTAAAGTTGGGTATGGTTCACAGTCGGCCGCACCTTGAACTATAACTACAACTATGGATAACTCTATGGAGGGCATAAGTCTTGCGAGGAGTCCTAGAGTTGGTTTAGTTCATGGATATATGGATCGAGCTCTATTTGTGTCACGTGCATCCCGCACTTGGATGCCACATAGACATTCTGTACAGAAGGTGCAGGACCTGGGATGGTGAACTGGTCCCATGTGAGCCCAGTCCGGGACGAGTCAGCCAGGGATCCATCTCAGTCGTCCGAGGTCAGGTGTGCATTGTCCTGCACATGAGTCCAAGGTCAGGTGTGCACTGTCCTGCACATGAAGCAGTGCCAGTCCGCGCTGTGAGTCTCCCTCTGGAATGATGTCAGATGTGCTGTGTATCTGGTTTGCAACTGGATGCCAGGCATCTGTAGGCATGTAGGTTTGCATGTAGAGATGGGGCCAGCCCATAGGGCTACCCCAGTGCGAGGATTTGCATTTGCATTCTTAGTGTGGGCATGGGGGAGGTATAGAACCACCCCCAAGGGGCCAGGAGGGCCCACATTGTGCCCACCAGCCAAGGCATGGGCTGGAGGGGCTGTCGGCCAGTTGTACTACTGCTGGACAGGCAGCCGACTGGGTCTAATACCCTACTCAGCTAGTCGGCCAGGTGTAGGGAGCAGTCCCACACCCATGCGTTGATTGCCCAGCAGCCAGGATGCTGCCCCAGAAGCATGCGCAGGCTGGACAGCAGTTAATCAAGTGTGAAAACATTTTATTAATTAGACACGGTCGTGGGGCTTCATGAAACAGGCCGACTGGAGACAAGAGGGAGTATAAATACCCCAGCCCATAATCCATGATTCCATCTCATAATTCACCAAGTGCATCAAGCATTCAAGGGCCAAGACAGCCAAGAGATTGCTAACGCAAAGGGGTGAAGGACTGAAGGTCAAGGGCAGGTTTTCCAGCCAAGAAAAGGTCAAGTACTTTATTTGTTTTCAGATTTACATCATTCTAATAAAGCAAATACACCATCCGTGGTGGGGGCCCTACAGAGGGTAATTGGGACCCAATACTGTGTCCTCTCCATCTCCCCCTTCTCTCTCTATTTTCTGCACATCGTCTTTCAGTTTTGTGCGTTAATTCCGTCGCAAAAAGAGTGCTGATTTCTGAGTTTTGAAGTACCGATCCTTCTCCGAAGCTTCCGCATATTACAGTGGTATCAGAGCTCACTTCAAGGACAAAGATTCAGCAAAGAAAACCAGAAAATTTTTTCGCTTGTGTGGTTGGTTTTTAGACGCCGGTGGACTACCCCTTTCGGAGTGACTCCTGTCCCTCGAAGGACGGTTGGTTTTTAGCCTCCGGAAGCCTCCGGAAGTCTCCCACACAGATAGTGGATGGTCAGATTGCGTTCCAGAAAGGAATTGCATTTTCCCGCTATGGCGAGTTTCGGCGACGAGAGAGATCAAGAACCATGGGACCAGAGTGCACCAGGCAGCCCAGCTAGGGCACCCGGCTTGAGTGTCACAGACATGTTCCAGCAGATGATGCGAGCAATCGCAGACCAGACAACCAAGTTGGATGAGCAGAAGGCGCGGATTTTGGCTCTGGAGGAGCGTTCTCGCTCTCCAGCGTCGCGTTTTCCATCTCCTCCTCCCTCTCCTTCCGTATCCCAGATACCAGATCCTCGTCACAGGGACCCTCTCGCAGGGTCACAACCGCAGCCAAGCTCCTTGCTTGAGATGCAGATGCGTGCATTGGAGATTCGACAACGCGAAGACGACGCCATGCGACGAGTGGAACACGAGCGTTACCTCAGAGCTTTGGACGCCAGATTGACACCGGCGGCGCCCTCGAATCATTTTCCCGAGAAAATGAATTTCAGTAAGTATAATGGTAAACTCGATCCCACTACTCTGTATTCATGGTTACATCAATTTGAAGCTTACTTTGCCGCAGTTAGGAAATCAGATATTGACAAAGTGATCTTAGCCAGTTGGTACTTGGAAGGTGAGGCCATTCCTTGGTGGACTCAGTGGGCTCATGCCCACACCAGATCAGGTATGGCAGCTTATGGGTGGGACGAGTTCGTCCGTGACCTTAAGCAGCGGTTTTTACCGCCCCACTACCTTGAGCGACTCGAAGACGAGTTCAGGGGTGCGCGTCAGAATGCGCAACCAGTCCTTCAGTTTACCAATAGAATTTCGACCTTGTGTCTACAATTAGGCTTATCTGATGCGGACAAGAAAGGGCAGTTTTTGTATGGCCTGGACATGCAAATCCAATGGGAGGTGCGTATGTTTAGGCCAGCCACCTTTGAGGACGCACTCTCGCTTGTGCAGAGTGCAGAAATGAAACACAATGGTGGCAAGCCCAAGACTTCCCAGCCGGCTTCTCCCAAGGCTAACACCTCGGGGGGCAAAAGCCAGAACCAGACGAGGTCTTCCCCAGGACAGAGCCCGGGAGCCTCTGGCTCCAAGAACTCGAACAATGCGTCTAAGCTTACTCCAGACCAGAAAGCGGAGGCAGGCAAGACAGGTGGCAAGTTGAGTGCTGAGGAGCTTTCTCAGTACAGGAAGAAGGGTAGATGTTACTTTTGTCACACAAAAGGACATACTTCTCGGGATTGCCGGAAGAAGCCTCCAAAGGCCGCCGCCGCCTCCACAGCTTCCGTGGTGAGCACAGCTTCCACACAGACCCCAGTGGCTACCCCTAATTCTTCAACCCCCGGTGCTTCAGTTGGAGCAATTATTAGCCGAGAGCTCGAAGATGAGCAGAAGGGCGCCCATGACCAGGAGTATGAGCGCAACGAATTGCTCTAGTCCTTTGGCTACATAGGTGGCCAGAGAGTCGTTGTCTTGTTTGACAGCGGCAGCACGGAGGATGTGATCACGGAAGAGGCCGCTAGGCGTGCCCGTTTCGAGCTAACTCCGGTGGACAAACAGGTTGAGGGTTTTAGCACAGGTATGACAACGAGCGTCAAGTATGAAGCTCTAGGTGCTAAATTAGTGATTCAGGGCATAGAGTTTGTGCATGACTTTATGGTTGCCCCTCTTGTAGGAGCAGACATAATTTTGGGTATCCAGTGGTTTCACAAGTTTCTTCCTGATGTCAAGTGGGACAAGCACACGTTCCAGAATGATCAGAATGTGTCAAACACCCCGGTGACCATTAAGTGTGAGCCAGGTATTCCAAACTTTCCGCTCATAAGCCACTTGCAGGCTAAGCGAGCAGTCAGGAAAGGCGCACAGTGTGCGATGATTTACATCCAGACAGCCCAGACGGTGGCCAGTGCTTCCGAGAAGTACTCGGTTCTCCATGAAAAGTTCCAGAAGATTTTTCTTCGGGACAATCTCCCTCCCCAGCTTCCCCCGTCCAGACCGGAGGATCACAAGATTGACCTCCTCCCAGGCTCGGAACCCCCGAGCAAGTTTCCGTATCGCCTTTCTAAGGCAATGGAATCGGAGTTGGACCGCCAACTCCAAGAATTGTTGCAAGCTGGCTTCATCCGCCCCAGCGTGTCGCCATTTGCAGCACCGATCTTATTTGTCAAGAAGAAAGATGGGTTTTCTCGGTTGTGTGTCGATTATCGTGCACTCAACAAGCTGACTATCAAGAGCAGATTCTCGATGCCTCGAATTGACTATATTCTCGAGAGGCTGAATGGAGCTAAGGTGTTCTCTAAATTGGATTTAAAGAGTGGGTACCACCAGGTTCGGATTGTTGAGGGGGACATCCCCAAGACAGCTTTCCGTACAGAACGGGCCCACTATGAATTTGTGGTCATGCCATTTGGTTTGACGAACGCCCCAGCTACATTTAACCGCATGATGATGCGTATTTTCCGGGAGTTGATTGGAGTGTGTGTGTTCATATTTCTGGACGACATACTCATATTTTCAGCTACAGTTGAGCAGCATGACATTGATGTGGAGAAAGTCCTTAAGTTGCTGGAAAGCAACGAGCTCTATGTCAATGAAAAAAAGTCAGAATTTTATCTGTTCCAGGTACATTACTTGGGATATATAATCAGTGCCGAAGGCATTCGACTTGATCCGGCTAAAGTGGCCGAGATTGTTAACTGGGAAGTACCTCAGACCGCTTATGACATTAGATCATTTGTGGGTATATGCCAGGCATATTCCACCCACATTGACAAGTTTTCTGATCTCTCGGCAGACCTCACCGATCTGCTAAAGGGAGTGAAAACAAGGAGGCAAAAGATTCGAATGACTCCACGAGCGTTGGAGGCATTCCAGAACCTCAAGGTGGCTTTATCAGAAGCGCCTTGTTTAGCCCTTGCCTCGTGGGACGAACCATTTCAAGTGATCACCGATGCGAGTAACATCGCAATTGGAGGTGTATTGCAACAGAATGGTCATTCCGTAGCTTACATGTCTCGTAAGTTACTGCCCGCCGAAAAGAACTACTCAGTCTATGATCGTGAACTCTTAGCAGTTATTCAGGCCTTGAAACATTGGAAACATTTCCTGTATGGCCGTGACTTCGAGGTCCGCACTGACCATCAGGCATTGCGCTGGATTCAGACGATGCCAAGTGCACAATGGAGTGATCGACAACACCGCTGGAGTCAGATATTCCAGCAGTTTGGTGGCATGATTGAGTACCTTCCAGGAAAGGCCAATCCAGTGGCCGATGCTTTGAGCAGGAAGGGACAAGTATCTGCGATTCAGACCACTAGACTGGACCTTGTTGGTACAGGACTAGAAGACATGAAGCACACGTACGCGGATTCCGAGGAATTCGGTACACAGTGGGAACAGGCATTGGATGCCACAGGACCATGCCATTTTCTGATACGTGATGGTTGGCTTTTCTACAAAGGCCGACTATGTGTCATGAAATCATTCCGGGCAGCTCTTCTCCATGATGCCCATGACGCCATTACAGGTGGTCATAGGGGCATGAATTCGACTCTGGAGAAATTAGAACGGCGATACTTTTGGCCAAAGATGAGACGTGATGTGTTTACATATGTACAACGTTGTGACATTTGTCAAAAGGTGAAAGCTCCTCGTGGAAAGAAGATAGGGTTGTTACAGCCTTTGCCAATTCCTGAGGGTCCTTTCCAGGACATTTCGATGGACTTTATCACAAATCTGCCTCCCAGTCCGAGTAAGCGTAATACACAGTGTTTACCTATTGTTGACAGGTTCAGCAAATTTGTTATGCTTATTCCTTGCAGGGCCAATGTGACCGCCGAGGATGTTGCCCAGCTATTCATTCGGCATTGGTACCCGATTGGTGGGATTCCTAGGACCATAGTGTCAGACCGAGATGCCAAGTTTACCAGTCATTTTTGGAGGGCATTGTTTGATAATTTTGGTACTAAGTTGAATTTTTCCAGTGCATTCCACCCACAGACTGATGGCCAGACAGAGATATACAACCAGTTGGCCTTTGATGTGCTGAAGTGTTATGTCCACGATCAGCAAGGTAAGTGGGAATCGTTTTTGCCTTTAGTTCAAGCTGTTTTAAATGACTCTTTTTCTTCAGCTATTGGCAGGACTCCATATGAGGCAGCGTTTGGAAGGCCTTTCCAATCGTTGTTAACCAGGACTTCGTCTTCAGTACCGGAGGCGAACAGAGTGACGGAGTCTTACCAGGAGATCCTAGAGTCCGTTAAAGACAGATTGGCTAAAGCGCAAGAGGCCTACACTCGACAGGCCAATAAAGACCGAAGGGACATGAAGTTTTCGGAAGGAGATTGGGTGTATCTTCGGATTATGAAGCAAAGATTGAAGCAGGTGGGCAAGCGATGCCCAAAGTTGTCTTTCAGGAGCTTCGGACCATTTTCCATCCGGAAAAAGATTAATGAGATGTCTATGCAGTTAAAGCTACCTCCGAGTTGGACTATGCACGATGTATTTCATGTCAGTTGGTTAAAGCCATATGCAGGTCCACCCCCTTCAGAGGTCAAAGACGAAGCGGAACCAGACATCATTGATGAAGCAGAAGTAATGGTTCCAGAACAGATCCTTCTGCACCGTTTCAAGCATGGCTCAGGCCGAAGACTACGACAGTTTCTCACAAAGTTTCAGGACCGAGGAACTCATGAAGCGGTATGGCTCAACAAAGAATTTTTCGAAGACTATCCGGCATTATTGACGGATTATTTGGAGGCTATGCAGCTTCCGTCAAGTTAAGCAGAAGGGGATGTCACGTGCATCCCGCACTTGGATGCCACGTAGACATTCTGTACAGAAGGTGCAGGACCTGGGATGGTGAACTGGTCCCATGTGAGCCCAGTCCGGGACGAGTCAGCCAGGGATCCATCTCAGTCGTCCGAGGTCAGGTGTGCATTGTCCTGCACATGAGTCCAAGGTCAGGTGTGCACTGTCCTGCACATGAAGCAGTGCCAGTCCGCGCTGTGAGTCTCCCTCTGGAATGATGTCAGATGTGCTGTGTATCTGGTTTGCAACTGGATGCCAGGCATCTGTAGGCATGTAGGTTTGCATGTAGAGATGGGGCCAGCCCATAGGGCTACCCCAGTGCGAGGATTTGCATTTGCATTCTTAGTGTGGGCATGGGGGAGGTATAGAACCACCCCCAAGGGGCCAGAGGGCCCACATTGTGCCCACCAGCCAAGGCATGGGCTGGAGGGGCTGTCGGCCAGTTGTACTACTGCTGGACAGGCAGCCGACTGGGTCTAATACCCTACCCAGCTAGTCGGCCAGGTGTAGGGAGCAGTCCCACACCCATGCGTTGATTGCCCAGCAGCCAGGATGCTGCCCCAGAAGCATGCGCAGGCTGGACAGCAGTTAATCAAGTGTGAAAACATTTTATTAATTAGACACAGTCGTGGGGCTTCATGAAACAGGCCGACTGGAGACAAGAGGGAGTATAAATACCCCAGCTCATAATCCATGATTCCATCTCATAATTCACCAAGTGCATCAAGCATTCAAGGGCCAGGACAGCCAAGAGATTGCTAACGCAAAGGGGTGAAGGACTGAAGGTCAAGGGCAGGTTTTCCAGCCAAGAAAAGGTCAAGTACTTTGTATTTGTTTTCAGATTTACATCATTCTAATAAAGCAAATACACCATCCGTGGTGGGGGCCCTACAGAGGGTAATTGGGACCCAATACTGTGTCCTCTCCATCTCCCCCTTCTCTCTCTATTTTCTGCACATCGTCTTTCAGTTTTGTGCGTTAATTCCGTCGCGAAAAGAGTGCTGATTTCTGAGTTTTGAAGTACCGATCCTTCTCTGAAGCTTCTGCATATTACAATTTGTGCATGTATGCATACACTTTTTGAGGTATTATTGTATTTCGGTGCCGGTGGATCCTGGTACGATTGAGAATACATTGGATAATACTCTGGATTGTGTCGTGTGATGCATGTATGTTGGTATGATACATTATTACTTTATTATGTTCATGAATGCACCACTAGGTGTGACTCTTGCGGGATGGTCATGAGACATATGTGGGAAGTACTTAGTGGATGTATTGTTTGGATGCATTGAGTGCTTTCATATGCTCATGTTGTACCACCAGCAGAGTCACATGGGGACGGGGGACGGGGACGGGGGACGGGGATGGGGACGGGGACGGGGACGGGGAAGTACAGTCCCGGGGACGGGGTCGGGAACGGCAAAAAAAAACCTCTTTTTTAAAAGCAATTTAGGAGTTGTATGCATGTCATACATATAGAGACACACTTTGAACAAAATTTTACACCGAATAGACAAAAAAACAAGAGTCATTTTGAGCAAAATGCGCTAATAAAACATCGATGGCATACTGATTATGTGATTGATAGTCTGATAGATACAAAGAGATAAGTACATGCCTCATGGGCAGTGAGGGTTACAAAAAAGAGTGGGTACAAAATAGGGATACTAGATAGATCACAATAGATCATGGCCATTGGCAGTGGGCACAAAAAAGGTGAGATGGCTCAAGGCTCAAGAGTCAAGCCTCAAGCTCCTGAAGTGCTAGCCTGACGGGAGGCTTGGAAGTCGAAGTCGTCGATGCCATTTGACGCCTCCTCCTCCCCCTCAGGCTGTGGCTCCTCCTCTACCTCCTCAAGATGCTCCTGAGCTGCAGGATCCTGCTGTGCCATCTCCCATTCGGTGAAGGGATCCGCCTTCCCTGTTGCTGTCGCACATAGCATGCGCAAGTTAGCGCTCACAAAAACCAAATCACTTGCCCTTTGCACTTCAAGGCGGTTCCTCTTCTTAGAGGCAATGTGACTGTAAACGCTCCAAAGTTGCTCCAAGCAACTAGAGCTCACAGCCTGGCTAAGGATGCGAATAGCCAAGCGCTGCAACTCCGGCCCATCTGATCCGTAATCCTCCCACCAAAGAGGAGACCCAATCTTGAGGCGGTCAAGCTGTGCATCTAAACATCCAAAAGATCCCTGCCGCGTCCTGTACTGAGATAGCTGGTCTCTGATCTTCCGCCTGATGGTAGGGTCGGGCTCTAAGCGCTCCAAAATGATCCGCCATCCCCTGCTTACTTCCTTGTCGGCCTCTTGCTTTCTGCCCTGGAACTCTGGATCAACCACAAAGGCAGCCGCATGAAGAGGGGAGTAGTAGGAGTTCCACCTGGACTCACATAATGAGTGGATCTCCTCAAACTCGGCCCTGTCTGGCACAAGCTGCTGGAGTGACTCGATCATGCGATCCATGGCCTCATAGACCTTGCCGATACATGGTTCACGGCCGTCAATGACTCGTAGAAGGTGAACAATAGGCTTGACCAAGGCATCAAGTGTCTTCACCTTCTCCCACCAAGCGGCATCATCGGCGCGATCTCGGCATGTTCTCCCTGTTGCCAATTTTGACTGCGGCATGGCTGAAAATTCATCACTAAGGAAAAGCCTCTTAGGGCTCCGCCACATGTAGACAAGCGGCCTAGCATGAGGAAGTTGTATGCAAACCTTGTCTCAGAATACTTGAGGAGGGAAAGAGTGCTCCTTTTAGAGAACTCATGTCGCAGCCTTTGGTGGTTGAGGACAAAGGATACAAGCTGGTTAGCCTCCTCAATGGTGGGTGCAATCCATGGCAAGGCACCTATGTCTTTGAGGAGGTTGTTGAGACAATGGGCCATGCAAAAAGAAACTGTGATGGATGGATACATTGACTCAATAATGCTCCCGGCTGCCCTATTTGACGCCTCTCCATCCGCCACCATGCCGACCACAAGCTCCGGCCCAATGACCTCGATCGTGGACACCCATTCCGCGGCAAGCACATCCACGGCCTTCCCAGTGCCACTCGCATCATGTGACTCGATGAAGTACACTTTGCCCCTTGAGTAGGCCACCACTCCATGGATGGAGCGCTTGCGCGTGTCACTCCATCCGTCTACAATGAGAGAGACTCCGTTAGTCTCCCATGTTGCCTTTGTATCCGCCGCCGCTTGCTCAACGGCCAACTTCTCCCTATCAAGCAAAGTGGTGCGAATCTTTTCCGATGAAGGTGGCACATAAGAGGGGCCATATTCCCCGATCTTTGTGGCCATCTCACGGAAGTAAGGAGACCTATTTCAAGTAAGGAAAACCATGTAGCATGTTAGCTTTTTTTGGCAATATGACAAATGCTTTGAAGCATGAGACATTAAAAAAAAAAAGAGTGAAGAGAATTGAGTCTCGACTCTCACCGTGCCGCTTGAAACGCAATGTGGTCGTGGTAGCACCGACCTATCCACCTCATCCTTCAATTTTGGGTTCCAATTCTCGTTAAGAGTGGATTGACGGCGGATGGGAATGGAGGCACCCGATGTGGATGGAGTGGACTTGAATGGTTGAGAGCTTGAAGCAAGATTTGGGTTCCTCTCCACCTCCATTCGCGTCGGTTGCTCTCGTGCTCTCACCACATCATGAGGATCAACGGCAACATGTCGCCCTCTCTTTGCCGCCTCAGCCACCTCATAAACCTTGAGCTTCTCAAGAAGCTCCGCTCGCTTCTCAGGAGTAACACATGCACAAAATTGCACTTGATGACCGGCCTCGTGCAAAAAGTGAGCTCGCACTTTGTTGGCGCCGCCACTTCTCTTGTAGGAACAAAGCTTGCAATTCCATGCCCTTGAACCACCGCCCACTCCACGACTAGCGTAGTGGACCTCATCCCACCATGACCATGTGTGCACCGCCGGCCTCCTTCGTGAAGAGCCCGCAACGGAAGATGTGGCGGCGGCGCCTTCACCTTGAGATGCCATGAATGATGAAGAGTGTGAGAGAGAGGGAAGAAGGCCCAAGGGTGCGAGAGAGAGAGAGAGAGAGAGAGAGAGAGAGAGAGAGAGAGAGATGGCTTGGAATTTGGAACTTGGCACAACTTGGCACAACTTGGAGAGAGATGGATTTGGAAGCTTGAGCAATGAGGCTTGAGAAACGAGTGTGGGTGCAATAGAGACTGTGCCTTTTTTTATAGCTGGAATTCTGCCCGTTTCCGCCCGTTTCTGCCCGTTTCTGGCCGTTTTCTGCCCGTTTCTAGCCGTTGGAGACGTCCCCTGCCCGTCCCGCGTTTCGGGAACGCGTCCCCGTGTTGCACGGCGTCTCCCGCACGTCCCACGCGTCCCCGGCCGTCCCCGTCTCCGCGTCCCCGCGTCCCCGTGTGACTCTGACCACCAGTCGTGGATCCTGCGGGATGTCCATGGGCGTAAGGCTTGCAACAAGCAACCCTTAGACTGTTACTTCAGAGTAGGTAGAGCATCTTGAGGAGCATATTGTTTGCAAATGCATGTGTGTCATGCATATGTGTGCCATATGTAGAATGATGCATGGTTTTGTTTTTGGCTGACACAGGTTACGTGTTTCCACTTGGTTTTAGACTTTTGCTGCAGGTTCTGCAGGAACAAGCAAGAGTTGTTTGTCACTTTGACGTGACGGTGTGACCTTATTGTGCAGGATGATTTTTTTTCACCACCCAAAATGCACTTGACGACATGCACTACCACGAAAACAGTCCATAAACCCTTTCCAAAACAATCGTGAACCAAAGCAAAGAGAAGCTGAAAGTTACATCCATTGAACGCCATCGACATGATGTCCGTGTTCATGTGTTCGGAACCACCAAACACCAAGTTGATGCCCCACAAGTATGTAAAGGAAAGAGAGAAACCCACACGGCTCTGCACTTCCTGCAGCCATCTACAGCCCTGTGTCTCCTTCCAACCTGTTGTCCAGCCCCCTTTTCTAAGAGAGAAAACGCACATGTTTATGCTGCCCGATTCCTAGCCAGCTAGAGTAGGCGCACAATTCAGCACTATGCTGCCTAAGTATCCAGAGAAACCAACTCCCCTGGCCGCCTGTGTGTCCAAAGCAACCAGCCCTCGGCCGCCTGCGCGTATGTTCGGGAGTACGGCAGCCAACTATCTTCTCTCTCCAAAAAGCAAACCAGCCGCTGGTATTCAGCAGCGCCTGCATGAGTTCTAGCGCAGCCCGCCAGCAGCCTTTTCCAAAAAGCAAGAGAGAGAAATAGGCGCAATTTAAGAGTAGAGTAGCCTCCCCAAAATAGCCTTTTGGGCCACCAAAGGTCATAAAATCTTTTTAATTAAAATCTCTTTGTCCCCTTCACACTTGGGGTTCTCCACACATGGGTTTCCTTTTTTTTTTAACTCCAAACTGATGCCATTCACACTGGCCACCACGTTCCCGTGCACACCTGCATACTATCTAGAGAAAAACACAGGGTCGTGACATACCCCCCTCTTGAAAAATAACAAGCATCCTCGATTGCACTTAATGGCACAGTAAGGCATCTTATGGGCAAAGACTCCCCATATGACAAAAGCAATGGCGGCTACAAACATGAGCAATTTTGAGACTGTTTATGGGCTGTTTTTGGTTGGCTGCAAATTCAGCTATGTGCTTGGATTTCCGGCTGCAAGTACAGGTCAATTGAAAATGTTTCTCGGCATGGGAGTGATGCAAGCTCGCATGGCTGCGTGCTCATGGTGCAGATTGTTTTCTTCCTGCTGGAAAGGAACAGAGGGAGGGACCTACAGTTATGGGGATCTCTATGTTTCCAGATGTTTCATGAGGGAACAGGTAAATAGATGTATGCTTTGTTGGCACTGTTGTTAAAAGGTGCTGTGAATGGTTCTGTATGGAAACAGGACAAAGGTTTCAAAGGGAAACAGGCCTACGGGTTTCACGTGGAAATAGGTCGTAGGTTTCTCGAGGAAACTTGTTTATGGTTCTCCAGGAGATAGGTCATATGCTGGCATAAGGTACAGGAATGGACACATGTTTGGTATTGCTATACTGATTGGGCAGGGGACAGGGAATCCATGACAGAGATGAATAGTACCCTTGGAAGGAAGAGAGGGTTGGTACAGGTGTGTCGACTGTATGGTATGCTGTGCTGTGATGAGAGTTCTCTTTTGAGAGAGTTTGGGAGTCTGTGTTGTGATGCAGAAGCACTGGATGTGTCAGGGTGTGATGTTGTTCATAGGGTGAGAGGCTATGGATGGTTGTGGCAACCCTGATCATGGGAGAAAGCTTCTGTATGCAGGACTCAATGTGTGAGAGTCTTTTGATGTGAACAATGGCTGGACTTGTTTGTGGATGCCGGGTGGATATGAAGCCATGATGCAGGGTCTTTGCAGGCTTCAAGAGTTCTACTGTGATGACTAAGTTTCCAACCTTATTGTAATCAAAGCTCTTATAATCAATTAAAGAAATACCGCAAGGGACGCCACTGCATTTTGGGGCCAATCGATGTCCGTGTACTATTTGCAGGAGCACTCTAGCTCCCCCTGTTTGTTTCCTTTTCTAGGTCCTCAATGGTGTTGAAGTGTTTTGTGTGCAAGTTTGTTTTTGCACCGCCCTTTGGTTTTGTCTGAAGACCGAGGCCGGTTTACACTATCTCTTGCCTGACACAATGGTGGAATTTGAATATCTATCGTCCACCTTGTACAAGGATGCAAATAAACAAGCAGAGTGGCTGGAGAAAATGGGCCTAAAGCAGTTCGTAGAGCTGCCCTAGGAGGAGATCCAGCATAACTTCAAAGCAGGTGAGCAGCTACAACAACTCCAGCGTTCTTACATTATTACTCTGCCCTCGAGAGGAGGGAATTCAGCCCCTTCTATGTGGCTCAACACAAAGACGAAGATCAGGCCATATCTGGATACACTGTTCAAAGGAAAGGCTCAACCAGGAGCTGAGAAGGATAAGGAGGGCCCAAAGAAGAGTGCCCTATGAAAGTCTAAAAGTGCAAAGCCCTCTGGAAAGTCTCAGGAATAGGCCACCTCAGGACAGGGAAAGAAGAGGGTCTTTGAGTTTGGTGCAAGAAGATCAGCAACAAGAAGGGAAAAACTTCTAAGGAAGGTGCCAGTGGAGGAATGGAAGACTTGGCCGAGGTGGGCAAGTCTGTGTTGTCCCAGAGACTGGAGCAACAATAGGAGGCCACCTCCACCGCAACTCTACAACTGAAGACATAGCCAGAACTCTTGGTACCCATATCGGCACAGATGGTGCCAAGCCATGTGAGCTTTCCGAACACGATTGAGATGGAATGGGTGTAAGGAGCCTTGAATTATCTACAACGAGCATGAATGATGGGCTTAAAGACATGACAAAGCTGCAATCCATCATCAAAGAGAATGATGCTGCTTTGCAGAACACGATGAGCCAACAAGAACCTCTGTTGGAGGAGCTACGCAAAAGAAGGTCAGAAGCTGGCCAGCTAGAGGACATGCAAAGGCAAATTAAGGAGCTCCAGCAAGCCAACAAAGGAATGAAGAAGGAGGTGGAGGAGATGAAGGAAAACATGGCCAGGAAAAAACAAGAAACATTGCAGATGCAGGATGAATTGAACTAGGTCAGAAAACTAAGCAAGAATGGAAGCAAAAGTGGCCCTGATCCGCAAAGAGCACCTGAAAATCACAAGGGACGTCCAAAACAGGGCCGATAAAGATAAAATATAGCCGGTGAAAGCAGAGGCAAGATTAGCAGTGTTGGATGCGGAAGAATATCCAGAAGTATATGAGCTAGATGCAAAATGTGGGAGGGTCATGCAATAAAATACCTTAAGGAGGTGTGGAGAGCTAATTTGGAAAAGCTAACAATAGTAATTCAAGCACCCACACCTTCCTGCAAACAGATAACTCCCCACCGGTCAGGAGCCGGAAATCCAAACGGAGGATCTGGAAATCTGGATCCGGCTCTAACTTCAAGCCCGGAACCAGCAAAAACACTCGAGGCACCAGCCACTAGCGGAGTGGAAAAAGAAGCGGGCAGCAACAGAGGAGGTGCCAGCAGAGACAAGGAGCTGCACAAGGAGAATGAGTAGCTCTGTCAGGAAGTGGAGACTTGGAAAAAGAGGTTTGCCATCCTAAAAGGAGAGGGGAAGAAGCCGGCTGCTGAACCAGACGGGAAAGGAAAGGAGATCATATTGTGGACCGGCTCGGCAATGGACCTCATCCTTGCGAATGAGCTAAAGGAGCATGCATGGGCGGCCACAAAGAAGTTGAAAGAGAAAGCAAATGATGAGGCGGCTCTGCGGGTCCAGATAGAGAAGCTCAAAGCACTCATCAAAGAATACAAAGAACAGCAAAAGCAAGATGGCAAGACCATCAAGCCATTAAAGAAAGAAGTAGAAGCAACCACACCCACAACGGTGACCAGGGGCAAAGGAGGAAAGATGGACTTAAACGAGCTGAGTGTCGCATTGACAATAGCAAATGCATACATCATAAAAAAGGCCGAGCAAATGGATGCCATGAGAAAGGCCCACACTGAGGAAATGCAGTCCAAGGATAAGATGGTTCAAAACTTCCAAAGCTCGGCCAAAAGAGAGGAGGGCACGGGAAGATATGCAACGGAAGCTACAAGAGGAACTAGGCCAAAAGAGCCTAAGTGCAACTGTGGGAACAATGGGCTTCGCTGCTGACGTAGCATCCAACGTGATCGCCGAGTGTTGGCGGCCAACCAGCCCGTTTGGCCGCTGCCCAAATTGTCCCGTTTCGTAACAAACTAGGGATTAAACTTTCTTGCTTTGTAACAACTTTGTAACGGCTTCCGACAAAAGGGTAGTACCCGGATGGATGTAAGCAGCTAAGGGGATCATTTCCCGAATAAGTGAATAGGGAGAGAGACTACTAAATTGATAGTTGAGCTCAGGAGTTCATGAGCTGAGTGATTACTAGGGTATTGTACTGTTGAGAGTCTAAGCTAATATTGAAGAATGTCTGATGGGTTGGTCTCAGGCTTTTGCACTACATAGTTTTGTCTATTCTATGTCCATTCTGTGTTAATTGCATTCTTGTCTGGACGCTAACTCCTATCCGGAATCATGAAGGACCTAGGAACTAACCTGCGTGTAGTCACGTCTAACTTCCCTAGCTTAGGCAAACTGGCAGCTCAACGCGCAAACGTTGGCTTGTCACATTCAGTACAATTGTAGTAGTCCCTGCTCTTCAGTGCCGACTAGGTCGTCTAGAACCACGTACGTGCCTGGTCTTGACCGAACACCAACACAAAATGAAGGGCATCACGTGTGGGCAAGACCTTAAATAACACGCAGCATTTTTTAGATTATTTGTCCAGGCAGCAGGTCGACAACATTCAAGGCTGGCCGACCACATATATATAAGCAAAGGCATCATTCGCAGCATTCTCATTCAATCATTTCATTATCCTAGAAGTCAGTAGAAGTCATGAAGGGGTCAGAGGTCACCTCTAAGGGGTTGACCAAGGGCCTAAGTTATGTACAAGCATTACAGACTACAGTCACCTTTTTGTACCATATTAACCTTGACACCTACTCTCTCTCCTTCTCTCTCATCTATCTTAATCATGTTTAAATCAACATCTTTTTCTTAATCAAGCTTAGGGCTGTGGATCAGTATAACAAGGCTTCCGCACATGCAACACCCACCACTAGAAAAAGGATACCACCTGGCAATTGTAGGCCAATATCTTCAGTTGATAAAAGCCAGCTGACTTCAACATACTGCATGTGGCCCCACCCTAAGCCAATATCCAGTTGCTTTTGTGATTGGAACAAAATGCGGACTGGCCTGTAATCAGCAGCTACGTACGCGCAAAGGGTTAAAGTCCCAATGTATTGAGTAGCTGCAAAAAACATAACATGAAAATAACAGTACCTTTGACTGCTCAATGATGGAGTGTAGCAGCATGCCCCTAATTTCAAGAGATTCTCTTCACCATGTGTCAAAACTGTGTTCCAAGACCACAAGATTCTCACCTCTGATGAACAATGGAGCACAAAGTAATACTTCCCCAACTGTAAGAACCTTTCAAGTTTTGAAGTAGATAAAACAAACTTAGTAATAACCATTTAAGTACACGCTGTGATCAACTCATACTGTGACCACGCTGGAAGCAGCTGGTGTACTTAGCAATAAAGCAGCTCACCGCAAAGCACAAGGGCTCTGCAGATCAGGGCTCCAAGGGATATGTGGATAACCATTATCAAACCTTTGACTTCCTTTACGTAATCCTTCAAATTGAGTCCCCATGTACATGCTAATCGGCACTCATCAAATTGAGTCCCCATGTATATGCTAATCGGCACTCATTAAATTTTGACTCCTTTTAATTCAACATTCAGATGATGTGTGTGATATCTCTCAGCCTATTGGAAGTGTGTGTTCTTGCTCTTCATTGTCGCCCTTAAATCAGCCTACATTTTCAGCTGTTGCATAGGCATTAGAAAGCAGCACAAAAGCTGCAGTGCTGTGCGGATCTAGCTCACGTATCTTCTGTGAAGCATGTTCTGCTAGATTCACATCACCCAAAATTTTGCAAGCGTTAAGCATGGCCATCCAGACTGAGGCAGTAGGTTCGATTTCTGCTTCCTTGATGAACTCCGCAGCCTCTTGTATTCGCCCTGCTCGTCCCAGTAGGTCAACCATACATGCACAAACTTCAGCCGTTGGTGTTATACCATGTTCTTTTTTCATGGAGTCAAAGTACTCACAACCTTTGTCCACTAGACCAGCATGGGTACATGCAGTCAGAACGCCCACAAAGGTGACATCGTCCATGGCTATACCTTCCCTTTGCATTTGCAAAAAGAGTTCAAGAGCCTCTTCCGCATGGCCATGCTGGGCATATCCTGCAATCATGGCACTCCATGAGACTTCATCTCGCTTATGCATAGTGTCGAATACTTCACGTGCATGATACACACTCCCACACTTTCCATACATGTCAATGAGAGTACTTCCCACAAAAACATCCGAGTCAAATCCATTGTCAAAAATACATGCATGGATGTATTTGCCCTGCTCAAAAGCTCCTGAGCTCGCACAAGCCTTGAGAATGGTCAAAAAGGTGACCTTGTCCGGCTTCACACCTTCCTTTTCCATCTTCTGAAACAAAGTGAATGCCTCTTTAGCACGTTCATGTGTGGAATATCCTGCAATGATAGCATTCCAGGAGACCAAATCTTGCTGAGGCATACTATCAAATACATGGCGAGCATCCTCTAGATTTCCACATTTGGCATACATGTCAACAAGGGCACTACCCACAAAGGCCCATGTCTCAAGTCCACGTTGCGTGATACGAGCAAAAATCTTCTCGCCCATAGCCAGATATCTTAGGCTTACACAGGCCTTCAGGAGGCTTAGGAAAGTAACCTTGTCAGGAACCATTCTATGCTGCTCCATTTCAACAAACAAATTCAAGGCTTCCATTGCATCACCATGTTCAGCATAGCCTAAAATTATGCTGTTCCACAAGGGGGCATCTCGCAAGAGTACTCTTTCAAATACCATGCGTGCATATTTCATATTTCCAAAGACAGCATACATGTCAATGAGGGCACTCGCCACAAAACTGTCTGATTCTAGGCCGCTATAACAGATTTCCACATGAATTTGCTTCAAAGATCCTAAATTACTGGTGCATGCCTTTATGATGCTAAGAAAGGTGACCTCATCCGGCTTCAGCCCCGTAAGCTTCATATCCTGAAAAAGCTCAAATGCCTTCTCACTGAATCCATGCTGGGCATGGCCTGCGATTATTGTATTCCATGATATCACAGAGAGCACAGGCAGCCGGGTGAACATATAGACTGCATCATCTACACTGCCACATTTGGAATACATGTCCAAGAGGGTGTTTCCTACATAAAGATTTGGGTGGACTCCAAGAACTATGACATAGGCATGGACCTTCATAAGCCTTGTTGATGTGGTACAAGCCTTAAGGATACTAACACACGTCACTCCATTTGGCCTCACTCCCTCGAATTCCATCCGACAAAAGAGTTCAAAAGCCTCTTCCACATGCCCAGACTTGGTATAGCCTCCTATCATCAAAGTCCATGAGTCAATATCCTTATGCAACATGCTGTTGAAAACTTCTTGGGCATCCATGATGCTAGCACACCTGACATACATGTGAAGGAGAATGTTATTCAATGTAATGCTATGGCTCAACCCACTTTTTCTGATATGGGCATGGATTTGCTTCCCCTCTGACAAGGCCTTTACTTCCAAGCACTCTTTTAGAAGAATAGAGTAGACCTCATATAAATTTAAGCGAGCATCTTGCTGTTTTTTAAAATCCAAAAGGTGCAATGCCTTTTCCCAATGTCCTTTCTGGCACAATTTCTTCAAATCCCCACAAACATCTCCACAATGGCTCTCTTCCATGACTTTTCTACAATCACCTGAGACAGGGAAAGAGGAGAGGCTGCCAATGACCTGATGATGGGCCTCCTGCATTTTCTTAGACAGCCTGTGTGGTCCCAACATGCCTTTTAAAAAGTTGGGAAAAACATCCGAAAGTATCTAGTAGATTAACGCATCACTGATATCTAGATTACCCACAGTATCCCAGGTTTGAAGAGAGAAGATCCTTGCCAGAAGTTGCAAATTCAAGTTGGTCCTCTTGTATGAGCGCTAATGATTCTTTCTCCCAAAAGTCGGTAAAACAAAGCAGGGTCGCTTGACCCACATTGATGTGGCAATACTGAAGCATTGATTCTGTCTGTAAATAAGGAGCATTATTATTAAGTTTGGTGAGAAGAAAGTTACATTATATGAAAATGTACAGAAGCTCCGGCAAGCATTGAGTTCTCAAGCTTAGTACAAATCAAAGAAGCAACATCCACCCTAATGCATATATACTCATACATGTAACATGACTGTCGAAAGCTAACATGGATTACTGCTAATTACACACTGATTAACTGAAGGTTAACGCTAATCACAAAAAACAGCAAGTACACTTTAACAATGGCAATAGACATAAACTACTGTACATTGCATGAATGCATATATACAATGAAACGCAGATCCAAACTCCGATCTGAACTGATATATGTTGTGTAAACCTTGCTACAATGCATAACCTACCGACAGCTTGCTTGATGTCTGTCTGCCGCCTAGAGATCTGGCTCTGCAAACCTGGTCTTCCCATGCCATGAATGACCCTCGACCTGCCCTTACATAGGTACTTGAAGGCTGGTCGACTTGTAGGACATCTAGTCGGCCTGTAGGACTGGCCCATGATTCCATAAAATCCATGAAGTGCTGTCCACATGTAACACGCTTGGAGGATCTTCTTGCAAGAATTGCAGATAAAACATTCATTCACTTTCATGCAAGAGAAAGATAGAACCGTACAGATTTGGTCCCGATAATCCTAAGAAGGTCCCCCTACCCAAGGTCGTATTTGCTTTATTGTTAATCGAATGAGCACAGACCCTCTATTTGCCACGGGCATGGCCAAGAGGGATCCACGGTGGAGATTGTTTGGGGAGTAATCGCAATTGATCCAGATCGCCGTTGAGTAATCTCAGGCCTGGCAGGGCTGCCGCCGAAAGTTTCGATTGCGCTCGATCGTCACCTAGGTAGGTTGTTTTGGTCTTTTCACTTGTACAATTGTTTATTTTGACTTGCAAACAAGGTGTTCTTTTAAACACATTAATTAGACAAGCTTTCTAAGTGTGGGCTAGGCAACATCACAATTGGGATGGTATCGATAAAGTCTATTTACAGCTTTACCGTCATAATTTATTAGATATGGAGAACTTGATACTTGCTAGTCTATTTACAATTTTACCATCAAATTTATTAGATATGGAGAACTTGATACCTACTATTCTCACATGATTTTGAGTAATGCTAATATGGTTAAGTTGATTTTGGATAATAGAAAAAAGGAAGGCGTTCTCTTAAATATTAATTAGACAAGCTTGTCAAGTGTGAGCCATGCAACATGACAAGTAGATGACAATTGGGATGGTATTGGTAAAGTCTATTTATAGTTTTACCACCATAATTTGTTAGATATAGAGAACTTGATACTTGCTAGTCACACATGATTTAGAGCATTGCCAATATTTAAAAAATGGATTGAGGAGTAGTTAAAAAAACAAGTTGAACCTTAGTTGCATTTAATAAAAGAGATAAGTAAAACGAGTGCTTCTTGAAGAAATGATTCTAGTATCCATCCTTTTAAAAATGGTAGTGGGAAAGGGACTAGGTAAAGTCAAAGAGAAAATGTTGAACACCTTCTAGGGGTAGGGACTATACGTAAAGTTGAGAAAGTGTTGAACACCTTCCACACAAGAGGGTAAGACTAACAAGATAAGAAGCCTTGCTTGTTTGAAAATAGAATAGAGGAATGGACCAAGGTATGACAAGAATGGATTTATGACACTTTTCATATACACGAGATGGCTAAGCCATTGTATTGCTAGTGTCCTATTACTAAAGAAGTTTCATATAGGTGGATGGAGTACACATTGCCAAATAATGTGCTAGATCATGTGTGGTTCGTAGACAGCTTATGGTTATCCTTTATGTCCTTTGAAGTTGATAATGTGTCACTTCAAAATTTCTTTGGGACCCCAGATCTCGGGAGGTATATGTTCACCTTTTTCCCGATCATTGATAGGTAAGCCCACTTGGGAATTGTAAATCTTGAATGTTGCTAACTTCATTTGTATAGTGAATGTTGAATGTTGCTAATCGTAATGATACAGATCTCATTGGACCCTATTGGCATTCTACAATGGACACATTCAACGTGTCAATGGGCTACCTAGAGAGCAAAGTGCAATCTTATTTTTTGATTTCTTATCTATGCACTGTTTGACAGATTACTTGCCACAAGTTTACAGGTGTAAATCTACTTTTAGTATTTTATTGTATACGTTGTGTAAAGAAGTAATCCCACAAGCTTGTTAAGATGGAGGTTATGTTATTATTGCAGGGTGTTTGCATTTTTAGCACGCCATATTTCTCATCCTGTGGTACAGAGTGAGCTTTTGAATCCAGATACGTTGTGTCAGACCGCGACAGTGGAGGTATGTTTACCATTTAACAATTAGCTATTATAGAAAACAAAACTACTTTTCTACTTATGTGGTTTTATAATTTCTGTACAAGATTCCTCAACAACCTGATGGGTACAATTGTGGATATTATGTTATGGCTACCATGTGGTTTTTGATTAAGGGCGGGTTACAACATTCCAAGCCTAGAAATTGGGTATAAGCTTTCATCTATATGTTCTTTAGTTTCATTTATCTCTCTATGTTCTTTAGTTTTATGGATAATTTGTCATATGCATTTACCTTCTTGATATGTTGTATTCAGCTTTCAAAAGCTTGGTTTGCACATGCGGATGTACAAAGGTTGAAGGGTGGCCTGTGATCCTGGATCCAAACTTGTATGTTGGAGACAGCCATGCGCAGTAGATGAGACGTCATATGTTGCTAGATGATGATGTGGGTGCTTGTATGAGATTCTACATCTTTTGTATGATCATAGAGACTTTCACATCTTATTTATGACATTCTATATCTTCTATATGAGATTCAACCTCTTTTGTTTGAGATTTTGTAACTTTTGTATGAGTCATGGCTCGTGTAATCTTGTCAAATGCAAGTTATGGTTTTGGGTTTATATTTTTTCATAAGTGTTGTAAAAGAGACGGTCATTGAGATTCCACATCTTATTTATGACATTCTACATCTTCTATATGAGATTCAACATCTTTTTTATGAGATATTGTAACTTTTGTATGAGTCATGACTCATGTAATCTTGTCAAACGCAAGTCATGGTTTTAGGTTTTATATTTTTGTCATAAGTGTTGTAAAAGAGATGGTCATTGAGATTCCACATCTTATTTATGACATTCTACATCTTCTATATGAGATTCAACATCTTTTTTATGAGATTTTGTAACTTTTGTATGAGTCATGGCTCATGTAATCTTGTCAAACGCAAGTTATGGTTTTGGGTTTTATATTTTTTCCATAAGTGTTGTAAAAGAGACGGTCATTGAGATTCCACATCTTATTTATGACATTCTACATCTTCTATATGAGATTCGATATCTTTTGTATGAGATTTTGCATCTATTACTAACCACACTATTACCTCTATTGTAAAGTAGTCTCAACTATTAACTCTATTGCTAATTATGTTTATTGACCTAAACTACAAAGTTGTATAAAGTAATCTCGGGCTATGAAAGTAATCTCGGGAACCCAAGATTACTTTCACAGCCCGAGATTACTTAATAAAACAGACACCTAAGTGCTCTGTTGTAAAAGTAATCTTGGGTTGTAATCTCGGGTTTTCGAGATTACTTTCACAGCCCGAGATTACTTTTACAACAGAGACCTGAGTGTACTGTTGTAAAAGTAATCTTAACTATTAACTCTATTGCCAATTATGTTTATTGACCTAAACTACAATGTTGTATAAAGTAATCTCAGGCTATGAAAGTAATCTCGGGAACCCGAGATTACTTTCACAACCCGAGGTTCCCGAGATTACTTTCACAGCCCGAGATTACTTAATGAAACGGTGCACTCAGGTCTCTGCTGTAAAGGTAATCTCGAGATTACTTTCACAGCCCGAGATTACCTTTACAGTAGAGACCTGAGTGCACCGTGTTCCCGAGATTACTTTCACAGCCCGAGATTACTTTTACAGCAGAGACCTGAGTGCACCGTTTCATTCTCGGGTTGTGAAAGTAATCTTGGGTCCCCGAGATTAATTTCACAGCCCGAGATTACTTTGTATAATAGAGACCTGAGTGCATTGTTGTGAAAGTAATCTGGAACTGCATAAGTACCACTGACTGTATAAATAAGAGATTTAAAACACCAAAAACTTGAATTATTGAAAAGTTTCAAGGGAGTTAACGTAACAATAACTCGGTTGAGATGTGTTGTGTATACATGAGCAAGATCCTTACTTGAGATGCAAAAATGTTATGAATTTCATTTGCATCTGGAAGAATCAAAGAGAATGACCGCTCTTCATCTTGCAAGTCACCATACTTGCAAGAAGTGATTTTACAGTAAAAACTATTAGCATCATTGCAAACTTTGACCTCCTTGCTAGTCCTTCGGTAGAGCCATATCTCTTGCTCAAAGGTAGCAAGGCATGACAAGTATGACATGAGATAGTAATTGCTAAATCCACTAGCAACGTTTTGGTGCAACAATGTGGACACCAAATTCGAGGCCTTCTCTCAAAATGTACACAATGTCGACCACGTTGATGCTTCTTTTTAAGAATGCCAGTTTGATGTGTTGGCTTATTGGGTTTGCAAGTGGAACCTTGCACACCCATCTCTATTGGTGATATGAGATTTGGTTGTGCTTCCCCATGCCTAAGTCGAGTGTTGGTTACATTTGCTTGGATTTGCTTGGATTTGCCGCACATTCCCTCGAGTTGGCATATTGATTTGGCTTGGAGACACCAATGATGCTGCAAGAGTATCTTTAGACAGCTTCAATTGATGCAAGACAAATTCCATTTCTTTGGCACCTCTCTTAGGTATTCCTTGTTGGATTGATGACAAGGAGTTTTTAATTTCTTGTATACATTGAAATATCTCCTCTTCGGGACTTGTCTTATCACATATGTCATTCATTGGAGGAGACACCATCTCATGTGCATCGTCTATTATTGGAAGAATAGAATGCAAATGAGAGAAATGCCGCATAACTATTAATCGGATGCCATAAAGGTGCTTGCATTCACTAATCCAATCTCGACAATCACAATAGTTACTTTGCATACTGACATGGTACCATTGACTTGGTGTTGAGCTACTTTGTACCTTGAATAATAATGTCATTTCATTCACAATTTGCAAAGAAGATGGGTCAACTTCATATCGGCGTAGAATCTTCTCTCCTTCAAGCAATTTTAAAGTGTGCTTTTTTTATGATCCTTTGATGCTAAATCGGCCAAAATCAGATATCACACGAGAATAAAAGAGCAAGATTATAAATTTAAACAATTAGCAAGCTACACAAAAAACAAGTCAAAAACATATACCTATTTCTTGCTTCTGCTTAAAGAAACCAAGTAAGGTTCCACCCATGTGAGCTGCCAGTCTTTGAATCGCCCACAAGTGCATGAATTAAATCCAAAATGGATCATTTTATACGAGCTTCCAAGAGTGTGTATTTGATATATTGCCAGAGCCGCTCCACCAAATTTGTTGTGTCAACATTTCCATAGTTGAAAAGGCATCCAAACTTTGGCCATCCACACCAACCGTTTGTAACATAACGGATGACATTGTTTTGGATTGAATACTTCTGTAGAAGTAGTTGATACCTTCCCTCAAAATCATCCTCTGTAACTGAATGCATAAGGTTTGACATTGAAGTATACATGTCATCTCTCATCTCCTTTGGAACCTGAATTTACAAACAACATTTGCATATACCACAAATATATAAATATAAATAAGCTTGACTATAAAATGGATTAGTTCTACCTGTGGAAGAATATTCTCAACCCAAGCCTTCTTGGTATGGAACCAACATAGCAAGACGTGACATGCAATCTCAATCATTGTTCCATTCTCTTGAAATTCCCAACAATATGGATCTTCATTCACCACCTTGAGTATAGCCTCTAATTCTTGTTGTGACGACTTGTTAATAACAAGTGCGGTAGGACGGACATGACCCATTCTAGAGAAAACAATCTGCAGTGTCAACTCCAAGGCAATGACTTCATGGTGGGCTCCCACATCACATGTGCACAACATGAACCAAATTGGTATGCCAAAACCAAGTTGATTTGGTAGCATTGCAGCATATGAGGGTAACCCAAATACGTTTGTCTTGAAAGTGCTATCTATGGCCCATGAGTTGTTTTTAGAGAAACGTAAAGCCATTTCCAACATCCAGTCATCTTGCAAAACCAAGATGAATGGCCTATCTTTGGCATCCTTTGCACTTGGATTATAAGGTTGGCAATATAACACCTACATAACAACAATGTGTGATATACCAAGATGCAACACATATGGTAGAGATCTCCAAAGTACTATGAAGTTTAGAATACACTACCTTTTGTTGTTGTTTCAATGCTAAAGCCTCCATGTACATTGACTCCCAATCATCTTTTGAAACCTTACCTGCATCATGTTGGTGCACTCAAATAATTACTATGTGATCTAACAATATTTACTCATTAAACAAATGATCATTCTTAACTATCTTATCATATTTAATCATGAACAAAGATCAAGAAAAGTACCTTCAGTGGTGCGAATTCGATATGACAATGAAGAAACCTCCTTGGGAATCATGAAGAACCTATAGATAGCACAGTCAAGAGTAGATGCTCTCTCCATATGATATTGTTCTTTAGATAAGGACATTTTTGCAACATGGCGAGAGCTTCCCACATCAAACAAATCTTCCATGCAGCATTCAATAACAGATGGGTGAACTGGCAAGTGATACAAGTCACTTCTTGTGCTTGGTTCATGTCCTGTATGGATTGGATTAATGAAAATACACACTTCATCCTTGCCGTCAATGTATTCCACTTGCACTTTGAAGTGCATCCACATTTCTTGCATGTACGTAACCTCTTAATTTTTCCACTTCGTTTAGGTCCACCTCCTCTATGACACATGTAGTCCACCATAGCCTTGGAAGGGTGGTGTCTCTTTGATGACCACACCATGACTAGTCTCACCATATGCTCTATCATTATATTCTTCAATTGCATGTCCACATTAGCCCTATTTGTATGTATAGCATATGATGGCTCCTTGTTTAGATCCCATTTGTGATGCCTAATTAAAGGGAGTTGTTGACTCTTTCTACGATTACATGTACATGTATTAATAAACTCCTTGATGTAAGATGAGGGTATTCCATGCCTTCTGATGTCAGTGCACCATGTTGACTTGATCGCTTCAAGCGTGGCATTTGCACTTTTGTGTTCTCTTGAGCCTTTGACACAGTGTGCAGCTTTCACAATGCTTTCCCACTCCTCAATACATGTAATCTTTAACTTAAATGGCCCCTTCAAACAAATACAAAGAGAACCATCCTCTCTCTCTCCCAAGCAAAGCTCATCTTTCATTTTTTGCCACTTTTTCAAATTAAGCATGCCTCTATCATCATGACTTTTTAGCATTTCCAAGCTTATGGACACATCATCTTGTAGCACTCTTATCATTAAGTTATATAGCTCCTCACTAAAAGAGAAATATATACGGGATAAATGCTCATTTGGATCGCATACAACCTTGCAATTTTCTGAGACTTCCGTTGTAGTATCATGGTTGTTACCACTTTGACATTGGTCTTCAATGTTTAGATCATCAGTACTTGCATCATCACTATCCTCATCTCCAACTAGCCAACCCATCGTTGTGGACATTAAGACTACATTATCAATACATACACAATCAAATTGATTAATATGCTAAACTATAAATTGTTTAAAGATAATGCACATCACATTGGAGATAAAATCATGTCAAAACAAAGAATTTCATTATCAAATTGATCAATATGCTAAACTATAAATTGTTTAAAGATAATGCACATCACATTCGAGATCAAATCATGTCAAAACAAGGTGTTTTTTGGTAATGCTTGTAACCAAAAGTATAGCTCAATGTATTAGAAAGATTAAGCTAAGAGAAATACCTTCTTGACAGATTAATGCAAGTGGTAGTTTGATCTTTAGATCCAATAAGATAATAGAATGTTCTTCTCCTCCCCACTTTCTGCAATGTATTGGCTATAGAGAGAGGCTAGAGAGAGAGAGAGAGAGAGAGAGAGAGAGAGAGTATAATGTCAATGAAGTCCTCCCAAAATTACGATGGGCCGAGATTACTATTATCCCGAGATTACTTAGTGGCGGCTCGCATTATGTCCATGTAATGATGTTTAATAAATATCATTTAATGAAATATGGACTCTTTTCAAATTTTTCAAAATTATACCAATGTATTCAATTCTTTTTATTTTTCGAAAAGATTCGCCACCCCCCGCCTGCCCCAGCCCGAGATTACTTTGGCCCCGAGATTACTCAACTGGCGCCCGCTGCCAAGATCAACGCCCCTCGCGTCAAGATGCGACCCCCAAACCTTCTCCATCGTTGATCCCCCTTGGCCATGCCCGTGCCAAATAGAGCTAAGGAGACATGTGGGCTGAATCTGGCCCCCCAATAGACCAGACTGTATGTGAGTCGTCAACTTGGCTGCTCTGCAGGAGCTTGCACATGTACTAATCTGGTCGCCTTCGGCTTTGCCGCCGACAGTCCAAAGCACGAATGTGCGTAGTAGTGATGTATGAGTTTACAAAAAGGTGCCGGAGATTTAACGGCCCTTGTTGGCCCAACCTCTGAGGTTGGGTTTCCACCGTTGATCCCATCAGTAAGGGGTCTTTATGACCCGAGTCCTGAGGGGGGTGTCGAGCCCAAGTCCCCCTGTTTTTCGAGCCATGGTTAGGGGCAGCCTGACTTGTTCTTTGACTCGAACAAAAAAACACTTTTGTCATTAACTTCGTCAAAAGGGGTTTTGTCACTCCCTTAATGCATAACTACCTTACTTAGCCTACACCCCTACCCAACCTAGCTCTAGTGGGAGGGACTAATCATGGGCAAAAAGTCCTAAGAGAGCAATGCACCTTGTATGTGATGGCATGACAAGCCTAAGGTTAGGGCTAGGGACGTGGATTAACTCAAGTTAGGGTTAGGGCTTAGCTGGGGTATGGGTTTTGAAGAGTTCACACGTGGGTTAAGGGCGCTAGAGCAATGAGGTCTAGATTGGTTAAGAGTTATGATTAATAGCCTAGGGTTGATAATGACTAAAAGCTTATAAATAAAGTAGGAAAACTTATCAATAGAGCAAAAGCCTAAAATAAATTATGAAAACTTATAAATAGAGCAAAGGCTTTATAAATAGACTAAGGACCAATAATAGTTAGGTTATTGCTATATAAGTAACCTTGGGGGGCACTTATGGGGTGAAAGAAGGCCTGCTATATAGCACTTTTTTAACGTGAAATTAAAGTAAAGAAGTAATCCTCGTCAGCTTTTATTTAAACGCATTTCCAATGGGACCCACGATTATCTCTCTCACGGCTCGTGCAATCATCATCATTTGGTGAAAGGCAATGTCTTCTTCCTAGGTTAGTCTTTCCCTCATGTGTGTCCATTGTTTAAACCTCTTTCCCTTCCTATCAATCTATACACTCTTTTCCCCTTAGTGTTAAGGCATCCTTTTCTTCCTCATTCCCTCCCTTTCAACCTCTAAACTCTTTTTTTTCTTTCCTACAGTTCCCTCCCTTTCAATCTATGCGATGTTTTCCTCTTTCCCTCCCTTCCAGTCTATGCACTCTTTTCCTCCTTTCTTTGCTGATTAAATACCTAGTTGGGTATGGTGAAGGACCATTGGAGCTTGGAGTTTCTCATCATGTCTCCACCTCTCTTGAAATGCAAGTCATACAAAATTATGAGTTAAAAAGAAAACATACATAGAGGAAGAGACTCAAACTTCTTGCACATGCTGATACAAATTGTTCGAATCACGATTATGAAAAGATAAAAAAGACTGCATCTAGGATTGTAAATTGCATTATAAAGATGACAGCAGGTTTTGATAAGGAGTGTATGGATGGAATAATGGGTGAGGTTTTCAACAATCCTCATATTACACCATATTATAAAGATCATCAAACACAGTATATTGTTTCAACTCTTAGAAACTCACTACAATTAGTGAAAAATGCAAGATCAAATGATGAACTCTTTGTCGAACAAAGCAGTTTGACCATGCTAGTAAATATAATGCAGCAGAATGAAGTATACACGAGAAATCTATCTACAGCTAAAGGTAAACTGGCTGATGTGGAGAATGGTTCAAGCGACCTACCTTTGGATATGTGCAAACGACAACATCACAGTGACAATTTGAGCTCTGAATTGAAAGAGCTTGTTACTACATTCTGGATAGTCTTTTTCACATATAGTGAAAAATCTACATTGGATATCTGAAATCCAATGGTAACAAGATACTCCCTGATCTTGTTTGACCATGCTCTGGGTGCCTGCTTCAAGCCATACAAGGCTTTGCATAACTTGCACACATCTCTCATAACCTGGTGACTGCATCATGTACACTTCTTCTTGCAAATCACCAAGAAAGCATTCTTTATATCCATTTGATGTAGAGACCAACCCTTTGCCATAGTAATGAAAGCTCTCACAGTTGCCATTCTTGCAAACCGGGCTGAATGTCTCCTTATTGTCTATGCCATAAGTTTGCGCATAGCCCTTGGCAACCAATCCTTCCTTGTACTTGCTCACTGAACCATCAGCATTGTGCTTGACTTTATACACCCACTTATATCCAATTGCCTTCTTTTCCTTAGGCAAAGGCACTAACTCCCATGTTGCATTTGCATCCAATGCTGCCATCTCCTCATCCATGGCATCTTTCCATTTCTTATTTCCAATTGCCTGCTCAAAGCAAGTGGGCTCAACCTCTTGTATTGCTTTTACCATGTAAGCATATTGATGGGCTGTATATCCATCATATCTCAACCTGTCAACAGGGTATCTAACCCTCGTAGACCTGCGTACACCTAGATCACTGCCAGGTGTCCTCAAAACAGCCTTGGTTCTCCTTATACCAGGAGTAACCATAGATGGAATGCCAAGCTTCTCATAAAGGCTCTGCTCAGGGCCACTAGAGTCACCATCCACATATGAGTGACTTGTTGACAGGTCAGGCACAAAAGGTTGATCTACCTTTTCCTTCCCTTTCCGTGATACATGTGTACTTGCATCATTCCTCAACCTGCCTGACCATGGGCTACTGACCATGGGCTAACATTGGATCCACTCGAGGACTCCCCAGGTCCACTCAGCACCTGTGATTGCTACTCTACATGTGGTGTAACATTAGTACTTCTTACATATACATCTTCTGTTACCTTTACTACTGGTGCATACCAGCTACTCATCTCATCGAAGACAACATCTCTGCTTACTCGCATCTTACGAGTGGTAGGGTTATAGCATCTATAATCTTTTTGCTCCATAGCATAACCAAATGAAGATGCACTTCTCTGCCTTTGGATCCAACTTTGTTCTCATTAGGAACATGTACATATGTAATACATCCAAACACTTTCAAGTGAGACACATCCAGTCTTATGCCTGTAAACTTCTGTTCAGGAGTCATACCATGAACAACTGCAGTGGGTGTCCTGTTCATAACGTACACAGCAGTTGCTACTACTTCTGCCCAAAAGTAATGTGGCATATTCTTTTCAGCCACCATCAAGGCATGTGCCACTTCTGCAATGTGCATGTTTTTCCTTTCTACAACACCATTCTGTTGTGTAGTATACCTGCATGTAAACTGCCTCTTGATTCCCTGCTTTCTTAGGAAATCGCTGAACTCATTGGAGAAATATTCTCCCCCACCATATGATCTTAGGCATTTTATTTGCAGGCCTCTTCCCTTCTCAACCAAGGCTTTAAATCTCTAAAAGTGAGCATTTTATTTCTCAACCAAGGCTTTAAATCTCTAAAAGTGAGCAAACACCTCACTTTTCTCTTTCATGAAATAAACCCACACTTTCCTAGTGTGGTCATCAATGAATGTAACATAGTACTTGCAACCTACAATTGTTGCAGTCTTGGTCGGTCCCCATACATTTGAATGTATGACATCCAATGGCCTTGCACTGACATGCTTTTCATGTGGGAAAGCATGTTTGGCATGCTTACCAAGTTGGCATGCTTCACATACCTTATGCATACCGTCAACCTTAAACTTTAACAATATTTTGGGCCTGTATAGACTTCAGTCGTTGTACATTCACATGACCAATGCACTTGTGCCATATGTTAATATCTGCAACAACACCTGTTCCATGCGCAAACATGGCTTATCTCAGGCATGTTCACATACAAAGTAAGCATCCTACCATTTATGTTACCCTTTGCAACCAAGCGACACTTATTTTTGAAGTCTTCCACAAAACATCCTTGAGGATTAAACCTCACTTGCAAACCCTGCTTAACCATCTATCCAATAGAACTAGGTTCTTTGTAATATTCGAAACATGAAGTACATCAGCCAAGTACTTCATTTTGCCATCCTGCATAGACAATGGCACTTTACCAACATGCGCAATATCATCACTTGTTTCTACATAACCTGGTTTTTCCATTTTCTACATATCTCTAAACCACTCAACATGACTGGTCATGTGGTTAGAGGTGCCAGAATCCACATACCATATATCTTGAGATCATGACACATCCCCTGTTATGGAACTAAGCATGTGCTGCATCACAAACAGCTGCTCACTTCTATCATCACCTCCATGTTTGCTAGATGATGCATAGTTGCCTTGCTGCAAATCATCCTGTTTTTTGTAAAAGTCCTTTGCCATGTGTCCTCGTTTGCCAGAGTAATAGCACTCTATGCTATTTTCATTTTGATTTCTTTGCCAACCACCTCGGTCTCTTTGGCTCCCCTTGCCTCTAGATTGGCCTCTTCCACCTGTGTATGATTGCTGCTGTGAATCATTGGATTGTTGTTGTCCAAAATTCTAATTTCCTTGTCGGCCACCACCTTGGCCTCGACCACGGCCTCTACCTTTGCCTCTACTTGAATTAGAGTAGAAGGCCTGTTCTGATGTGTTCTTGCTTTGTGAAGAAGAATCCTCAGCAATCAAATAAGCTGCAAATAGACTTCTTCTGTATATGCAACTTGTAATACAACAGTATCTCCTGTAAATGTTGTGTAGCAGCGGTACTTCAGCATAGCCTGTGTCACCAAATGTGACCAGAGTATATGTACATACACCCAGTATCAACAATACATGTGCAAACCCTGTTTGCACTTTCAAAATGCACTGCTGCACTGCAGTAACCAGATTTCGAGCAGAAATAGTTCTCTACCAGAACTTCTAGAAAACTGCCCCGAAAATGCCTTGTAGAGATGAAACGGGGCCTGTAACATGCTCAAAACGCAAATCTGGCTGAAAAAATCCATCGAAAAGAACATTTGTAGCTTCGCTCCCGCGAAGACAGCTCCTCAATCGGAGATGTGTAGCTCCTAGAGCTACTGAGGGGGTGTTGTACCTAAACCAAGAAGGGGAAAGAGATGATGGTGCTCTTACCCGTGTCGTACCGCGCTCCTTCCTTGCTTGTTCTTGCCTCTTGCTTGCCTCCTTAGCTCTCACATGAACCAAGCTGCTCTGATACCATAAAGAGAATGTGGGGGAGAGGGAGAGCTTCAAACCTTAGCAAGAAAACACACACACACAAGAGAGAGATGGATAGCTGAATTTTCTTCTATCTTCTTTTTCTCTACGCAACCAACATAACATAAAGATAAGAGTACACACTATATGGGTTAGTACTCAACTACTATAATATACAACGGTCGGTTCATAATGTGAACCCGACTAAATGAGCTGGCGCTATAACTATGCTAGTCTTTAGTAATCCAAAATGGCTGTCACACAACCTGTCATCCCATTGGCCGCATATCACCCATAAATCTCACCAACCAGGCCACTGGTGTAGATGCGGAAGCTATCACACCCAGGTGAGTCATCAATGTCTGCCTATAGCACTAGTTGAGCTCGATATCTCAACAGATTACACACACTAGTGAAGGAGTTGGCCTGGAGGTGCATCTGAATTCTTCCACAAAAGTATGACGGCTTGGCTACATCACTAAACACTTAGGTTAGAGTACCATCTTTATCATTTGAAGAATTTAGTGCTATGCTACTTGGGGAGGAGATGTGGCTGAAGACCCATGATGGTAGTGATGCTCCATTTTCGGCCAATGCTAAAGGCAAAGGCACGACATCTTCTGATGATGAGAAGAAGAAGAAGCCAAAGAAGAAGAAGTTTCAAGGGAGCTGTTATTACTGTGACAAGAAGGGTCACATTGTCAAAGACTGTAGAAAGAAGCAGGTTGATGAGAAGAATGGCACCTTAAAGTCTTCATGGAAGGGAAAGGAGTCAGTCAACAATGTCAAGATCGAGTTTGAACTTTGGGTCGCCATTGAAGAGGTATGTTCATTTGGTCAGGCTCCAGTTGATGATTCATGGATTTTGGATAGTGGAGCATCCCGACACATGACCAGTAAGAAGGGTTGGTATAGTTCCTAGAAGCCTTTGCAGGAACCCATCAGTGTTGTTATTGGGAATAATGCTAAATGTCCAATCGAAGGGTCTGGAACCATATCTTTTGTGGCAGCTACTACAGGTGAAGAGAAGAAGCTATCAAATGTGCTCTATGTACCCTAGATAAAGAGAAATCTACTATCAGTTTGCTGCGATGACAAATTGTGGGGCTTAAAGTGCGCTTCAGGAAAACTGAAGCAGAAATTCTAGATGCTGTTAGCAAGGTAGTCGGAAAAGGAGTAAGGCGTAACAATCTCGCCCTTACAGTGTCTGCACATAAGAGTATAAGTAAGTTTTGGCACGAGCGATTGGGTCACATTGGATTTGTTGTGCTAAAGGAGATGCAAAAAAAGGGTATCGTTGCATTTTTCAGAATTGCAGGAACCATGTGAAGCTTGTATCATGGGCAAGCAACAACGCAAGGCATTTTCACAGGAAAGCAGCAATCGGGTAAAGACTCCTCTAGAGCTAGTACATGTTGATCTTTGTGGTAAAATGTCTACTACTGCATTAGGGGGATCTTCTTACTTTATGCTGTTAGTCGACGATTACAGTAGGAAGATGTGGGTTTATTTCCTTCGGGATAAGGCTGAAGCTTTTGGCAAGTTCAAACAGTGGCATAAGCTTGTGGAAAATGAGAAAGGAAAGAAGGTGAAGAAGTTTTGTATAGATCGAGGAGGAGAATTCCTTTCAACGGAATTTGACTACTGCAAGGAGAATGGCATCAACCCACTGCTCACACACCTCAGCAAAATGGTGTTGTAGAACACCACAATCGAACTGTCATGGAGATGGCTCGTCGATGCATGTTGAAGGCAAAGGGTTTGCCCAATACATTTTGGGCTAAAGCAGTCAACACAGCAATTTATGTCCTCAATCAGAGCTACACAAAGGCACTCAAGGATGTTACACCCCAAGAGGCCTACTATGGTAAGAAACCTTCAGTTTCTCATTTCAAAACTTTTGGTTGTGAATGTTATGTGCATATTCCAGATGCATCCAAGACCAAGCTAGATGCCAAAAGCAAGAAGTGTATCTTTCTTGAATATAGTCAAGAGTCAAAGGCATATCGGCTCTATGATACAGAGGTAAAGAAGATTGTGGCCAGTCAAGATGTGGTATTTGCAGAACAGCCACACTCAGTGGAGGAAGGAGATCCATCCACTCTATCATCAACCGGAGAAATAGTCCACCATGAGCCCAACCCACCAGTGAGATTTCCTCTCAAGGAGGAGGAGTTTTCAGAGCATGAAGACTCTCACACATCACAACAGCTTGCTGCTGCACCCGGAAAGCCACTTCCAAAGTGGGCACAAAAACTCTTTGATGAGCGTAATCCAGTACTTGAGAAGCCAGAATCTTCAGTAGATGGACCACGCAGATCAAGGAGAATAAAGAATAGAGAAGAGCATCTGATCTCATTGTTAATATGGCCTTGATGGTGGCTGAGATAATGGGAACAGTGAAGGAGCCAGCCACCTTGGATGAAGCCTTAGCAAATCCAAACTGGAAAGCTGCGATGCAGTCTGGGTATGACAACATCATAAAGAACAACACCTGGGAGCTAGTTGACCGACCACCAAACAGAAAGGTAATTGGTACCAAATGGGTTTGGAAAGCTAAGTATAAGGCTGATGGCTCACTTGAAAAATACAAAGCTAGGTTGGTTACACAGGGATTTGCACAGGTAGAGGGTTTCGACTTTGATGAAACCTTTGCTCCCACAGCTCGTATGACAACTATCAGGGCGGTACTTGCCTTGGGTGGCTGCTCACAAAAAGTGGCCAGTCTTTCACATGGATGTCAAATCAGCATTTCTGAATGGCCATCTCAAGGAGGAGGTATATGTAGCTCAACCACTAGGTTTTGAGATGCCCAGATCAGAAAACAAAGTTTGCAGGCTGAAGAAGGTATTGTACGAGCTGAAACAGGCCCCAAGGGCATTGTACGAGCTGAAACAGGCCCCAAGGGCATAGTATCACAGGATAGACCAATTTTTCAAAAAGATTGGGTTTATAAGAAGTGCTTCTGATGCTAACTTGTATGTTCTAAAAAGTCATGGCAAGATTGTTTTGGTTGTCTTATATAACTTAAACATTTCAGGTGACAATGAAGAGATGATCTAGAAGACAATGGATATGCTAAGCCATGAGTTTGAGATGACAGCCTTGGGTCTTATGCATTTCTATTTGGGAATTGAGGTCTAGCAAGAGTCAGGTAAAATCTTCATTTCGTAACAAAAGTAGACTTGGGAGATTCTCTAAGAATTTGGGATGACAAACTGTAAGCCTGTGTCTATGCTAATGGAAGTGAACATGAAGCTTTCCACTGTAGAGTATTCTTCATCACTTGTTGACATTAGGAAGTACAGGAAGTTGGTGGGGAGTTTGATTTTTCTCAACTAACACTAGACCTGATATCAGCTTCATAGTTGGTGTGTTGAGCAGGTTTTCCAACAAGCCACGAGAGAGTCATTGGAAGGAAGAGATGAGGGTACTTACGTACGTCAGAGGTACTCTTGAGTATGGCATCACTTACAGCATGGGTGACACTCTGACAGGTTATTGTGACTCAAATTGGGGAGGAGATTGTGATTATATCTTCCACAGAGGCTGAGTATAAGGCAACTTGCTTTGCTGCATGTGAGGTAGTATGGCTGAGGAGAATCTTGGTTGACATGGGAGTTCTGATCAGGGAGGCTACAGTCTTGCAGTGCGACAATCAGAGTTGCATGGCTATCTCCAAGAACCATGTGTTTTATGCTCGTATGAAGCACATTGAGATTCAGTATCATTATGTGTGGGAGCTGATAGAGGATGAGATAGTGGAGCTGGAGTATTGCTCTACTACAGAGAAAAACTACGTCGACATCTTCACCAAGGCTCTTGGGAAGGATCAGCTCACTCGGCATCTTCATCGACTTGGAATTGGGCCAAAAACCTAGTTCATCTTCGGGTGGACATTGAGGGGGGTGTTAGTATATGCTCAATGCCCGCCTCTCAGCATGTATCTCACTTTGATATATAATGCACATTTGTTAGGCCCCCATTATGAGGAGTAGCCATGGTGTATACGTCTTTAGTGGGAACCCCGGCTTAGACGTTGATGGGGTCATTATTGTGACCATTGATGATGGTTAGGAGATGGTCAGGGGTACGAGCGTTAGCTGGGGTCCAGGGCATCGCCACGGTGCTAGCCCCCCTGGCGGGGGTTCGAGGGTGGGAGCCCTCGAGCCCTCGAGGCAATGGTATAAGGAATATTCCCTCGGATACCAGGTCCATCATTAGTGGACAGTGGTCGGTGGGCCGCGTTCTCGATACGCGATGGTGACCGTGTCTATGCAGTGTAACCGCCCTCAGTGTATATGCGTCTACCACACCGCCTACAGTACTATATATGGACATGGTTGCCACGAGCTAAGGCATCCAATGCTTGTGAGTATCCACCCCCTTCTACACCTCGTACATACTCCATCCAGAGTCTGTCTAGATCGCCATCTAAGCTTTACTTGAGAGCGCACGGGTGGACGACACCATCACTTTGTACCTCTTTGGTATAGTCAGAATTATCTATTGCATTGTCTATTGTGCTTTGTCTTGCTATCTCTTTCCGCCTGCTATGCCATATACTTATATTCTCCTTGGGGTTGGTGGTGTGAATTTTGGGTTTCCTTTCTTGGGGGGTTAGTGAGAAAGAGGGATTTACAAGCTGCTCTGGAAAGGCATTGTCTTCTTCATCCTTTCCCCTTGTTCTTATTTGCATCATCTGCTTGGGGCTTCTCTTTACCTTGTTGGCTATAATATATTATGCCCTCTAGTCCTTTGGCCTCATCTGCATGTGTTTGTTCTGGCCCACTACCCTTGTCTTTCTTAGAGGCATCTTGATCCTTTTCTTTACTTGGCTTTCTTATCACCTTTGCTTGATCCTTTGTCCTTCCTTGGTGGCCCATTTTTTATTTCAATCAACAAGTCATTTAGTTCATTATGCTCATTCAATTCTATGATGTTAGGGTATTCCACATGTTTTGTATCAAAAAAATATGCATTTTCTTCTTGTTGCTTTTCCATCTACTTTTAGATTCTTATATATAACATCAAAAATAGCTTGGGAAGTGTATGCCATGTACTTGACCATACTGAGCATTCGTGATTTCATGGGCAAAGAGCTGTGTGTTGACGTACCAGTGATGTGACCCTCTAAGGAATTACACTTAAGCTTGTTTTGGCCTTTTGAAACTTGACTCGACTCTTATGCCGCAAGCTCATTTTGGCCATTGGTGACTTGACTTTTGAACTCTTATCCCATTCGGCACATTTTGGCCTATGGTGACTTTTAAACTCTTACGTCATCGGCACATTTTGGCCTCTGGTGACTTTTAAACTCTTATGCCATCGGCACATTTTGGCCTCTGGTGACTTCACTTAGAGTGCTTACCTAGTGGCACTCGCCTATTGCTATGCTTTAAGTAATGACATCTTTGGCTTTGTTATCTGAGTTAAGGGCGTCTGCATCATCTTGATGAGCTTGGATTTCTTTTACCTAGGTTAAAAATGAGGCTTTAATGGTCCTCAAGCTTGTCATAATAGTCCTTGCACTATGCTCATCAGAGGTTCTGATGGGTAGGGGTGTTGGGATTTTGTGTAGATATGAAGAAGAGGTTTCAATGGGTAGGGTCTTGTGATTTCATGTAGAGTTGAAGATGAGGGTAGTTTTTTGGTTTTCTTCTAAAGTCGTTCCTGATCTTCCATAGTCCATATGTGCTCTATCTTAGCTTTCCTCTTATCTTACCTTTTAGGCACCCACGCATGCTTTGGTGTGTCATGTCGATACTGTTGGAAACATGGATCCTCCGACTTCCCGGGAGGTCACCCATTCCAATTGTGTTCCTACACAAGCATGGTTAACTGAGGTGTTCCACAAATTGGTCTAGCCACCATCAAGACCCCAAAACCTTAAGGTGTTAGGTGACCTTCGGTTATCCAATTTGTAGAAACCTCAACTTGCCAAGATTCAAACCCAGTCTCACCATGTGAGTTGGTTCTCTCTAGAAGTGTGGATTGCATCTCCAACACCCCCCCTCAAGCCACACTTTGGTTGAGGTCTTAGCTTCCAACATCACAACTTGGGCTCTGATACCATGTTGGAGACATGGATCCTCCCACTCCCCGGGAGGTCACCCATCCCAGTTGTGTTCCTACACAAGCACGCTTAACTGAGGTGTTTCATAAATTGGTCTAGCCATCTAGACCCCAAAACCTTAAGGTGTTAGGTGACCTCCGGTTATCCAATTTGTAGAAACCTCAACTTGCCAAGATTCAAACCTAGTCTCACCATGTGAGCTGGTTCTCTCTAGAAGTGTGGATTGCATCTCCAACGATATATAGACCTTCAGCATGATGATGATTTTATTAACCTTTATTTTGTTGCTCTAGGAGGGTTACATCCTTGTGTGGGTTGTACCTTTGGCACCGAGATTTGGATTCTTCTTTGGTAAATCCTTGGTCTATTAGTGATCTTTGTGTAGTCACCCATCCTTGTGTGGGACTAGATCATTGTAGAACTTCTTGTTCCTTTTTGGCTTCAAAATGCACAATTCCAAATTCACACTAGCTCATCCCTGACTTTGATTTGCACTCTAGGGATACTTTTCTTTGGAATCTATACCTATTTTTGGCCTTTTGTTCTTTGGCTTTGACTGTTTGGAGGGCACAATAGTTAGCTTCCATGGTACCTTTAGTACACCTAGATTTGCTTGGATTGATTCATTGGAACTTTCTAGGAGCATGGTTGGAAGTATTCGTTAATGGCCTTTGGTTTCTCTTGTGGCTCCTCCTTGGCCTTTGGCAAGGTTTCTCCTCCTTTAGTTGGGATGTTTCCTCCTTGGCTCCTAGTTTTAAGGGATGTGAAGAGGGTTGAGTGGATGAGGCCCGATGGGACCTACTTTCTTTGGTAAGGTTTTGTTAGCTTGGAAGTCCTTGGTGTGAACAATCCTACAAATGGGCACATTTTACTCTTTGTTGGCAAGGGTTTTTTCCCCTTTTGAACACACTCTTGTGTGTTAGCCACATTAGCCCTTGGACTAGGGCTTCTATTTATACTCTTGTACTCCGCTCATTTCATATCATTATTATCGAGTACTTTCCAGCATCGAGCTTCATCTCTCTCACTCTGAGCTTGTCTGTCATTGTGTGTGCGTGTGTGTCTATGTGAGTGTATAGACCATCTTCTCCCTCATCCAACATTGGTATCAGAGATAAGGTTTACGGCCTTGGTTCAAGTGCATGTGTTCATGGCCCTGAGTTCACAACCTTGGTTTCAGAGCCATGTTCAGTGTCTTGGTTTTAGAGTCCACGTGTGCATTCGATTGATGGCACCCACCACCATTGACATTCGCATTTGCTCTCACCTTGACTTCCTGTTGTTCGCCTTGTTGCATTTTCCTTGTTGGCGTCGCCTCTTGTTGTGCTTTTCAGAGCTTAGCTGGCATAGCCATTAGCTCCTTGCCATTAGTTTTTGAAGCAGTGAAGCTTTGTGTACATTACTAGTGTTTTACATCTACGCTGCCGTACATCTATTCATCTTCACCGCTACAAGCCTGGGTAAGCTCTTGCACTTTGCACCTTTCATAGATCTAGGGTTTTTGCCTCCTCTGTACATTGGTGAGATTTCCTTTATGCTGTCATACATTTTGGCCAATCCCGCATACTAGCGCTACACTTAGATTTCATAAGCACTCGGCATCAGATTTTTAGTATCTATCGAGATCTGCTATTTCAGCTCTTACTGTTGCTATCTCATTATCAGTATTCCTTTTGGCATTGGACTTTTGAGTCCATCAATTCTTCTTGGTTAGCTATTCAGCACTCCTTTTAGCATTGGACTTCTATGTCCGTCAATTATGCTTGGTCAGCCACTAAGCAACGTTCGTCACCTTAGCCTGGTCAGCAGATCAGCCTTTGGCTTTTCTTAGTCAGCATTTGCACATTCAACATTCAGCTTCAGTTGTACTTGATCAGCCATTCAACTGCACTTGACAGTTTTTTCGTGTCAGCAATTGAACCTTCGGCTTTCAGCTCTCAGCATCAAACTTTCTCATCCATCAGTTGTATCAGTCAGCTTTTCCTGGTCAGCCATTCTCAGCGTTTGGCTTTCCTCATTTAGCCATTCTACTTCAGGCATTCTGCATTAAAGCATTCGACTTCAGCATTTAGCCATTCAACCATACAGCTTCAAGCTTTCTGCACTCAGCCATTTGGCTTGCACTCAGCCATTCAGCCATCCAGGCTTCAGGCTTTCCGCATTTGGCCATTCTTCTTTAGCACTTAGCTATTTAGCCATTGTGCTTCAGGCTCCCCACATTCAGCGATTTAGCTTCAGCCTTCAGCATTCGGTACTCAACTTTTCGTTTTCAACGTTTGGCTAGGCTTTCCATAGATTAGCTTTCAGTGCTTAGCTTTCAAACCCATCAGCATTCGGCATTTGATTGTGGCCTCTACGTCAGTAGCTTGGCTTTCAACTTTCAGCTCTCTGCATCCAGCATTAGCTTGGCTTTCAGCTTTCAGCTCTCTACATCCAGCATTAGCTTGGCTTTCAGCTTTCAGCTCTCTGCATCCAGCATTGGCTAGGCTTTCCATAGATTAGCTTTCAGTGCTTGGCTTTCGCATTTAGCTTTCAGTCCCATCAGCATTCGGCATTTGATTGTGGCCTCTACGTCAGCAGCTTGGCTTTCAGCTTTCAGCTCTCTGCATCCAGCATTAGCTTGGCTTTCAGCTTTTAGCTCTCTGCATCCAGCATTAGCTTGGCTTTCAGCTTTTAGCTCTCTGCATCCAGCATTAACTTTCAGCGCCGCTTGGTTTAGCGTTCAGCATTTGATTATGGATTCCATGTTAGGAGTCATCTTTTAGTCTTTTAATTGTCCGCATTTAGCAGTTTCCTAGGTTTACTCTTTTGGCTGAGTTTACTTCCTTGGCCAGGTTTACTTTCTTGGTCGAGTTTACCCATCAGTAGTCACCTTTCCACTTTGGCACTGCTTTCGACATCCAGATTTTAGCCTTCCGCCTTCAGCATTTGACTTTTAGCTTTCGTTAGTTGATTTAGTTACCCGATTCAGCGTCTGTCTAGCCGATTCAAATTTCGTCCATTAGTTAGTTCAATGTCCATCCATTAGCTGGTTTCGTGTCCGTCTTCTGACTTGACGACTCTGTCTTTAGTTTTCAACTTGTTGTTTCCAAGTCGGTCTCCGACTTGCTCATGCCACATCAGCTTTTGATGTTAGCTTCCAACCTATCGACACCACGTCAGCTTTCGACCCATTGACTCCACGCCAGCAGATTTCGACATGTAGATTCCACGACTGTCGATTCTACATGTAGATTTCTAATTGAGTAAGTTTGCACATGCATTGAGCAAAAATTTGAGCTATTGATTATGGCAGATATACTTCGGTTTGCCCATTTCTTTGTTGTATTAAATGTCTGATGACTTAATAGTCAAATGTAGTGATTTATCTGCTTCTTGTAATGTCATTGTCGGATGTTGATTAGTCCTTTGATTTGGGTGCTGCAAAGCACATTTCTTCCTGCAAGAAGCTGTTTGCCACCTTGAGAGATTCTCTATCAGGTGGCATAGTTTTGTGTGCTGACAATGCATCATATGCCATTAAAAGCATTGACAATGTGTGGAACTAACATCATGTCATGGGGGACACATGTACGCTTGCTGCCACTTTGCGTGCACCTGGCATCTGCAAGAATCTAATTTCCATCTCAACACTTGCAAAGCTGCTCATCCAGCTTTCAAAACATTTCTGCTTAGAACGGATTCCGATGCGCTTCTACTTTCTGGTACATTACGTAAGGGCCTTTACAAGCTTGACATGTTTGACAGGAGTAGTGACTCTCATGATGATGCAGTAATTGCTTCCACATCACGGGTTATGCATGATACTGAGTTCTGGCACACTCATTTTGGTCACCCTAACTTCACCTCGTTTTGGTCACCCTAACTTCACCTCTCTTATATGTGGTTATAGTGATTGTTTATGGTTCAAGAGTTGTGACCTACACGGCTTCCACACAAGCTCCTGACATTGCAGACCAATGTAAGGCGGGAATACTTGTCATATCCAGGATTGTCAGTTGTTGGTTCATATGATGCAGAATTGCATGATGCTACTATGCCTGACATTGATCCTAGAGATGATCCATATTCTGAATCAGGAGAGTCAATTGGTGCTATGCCTAACATTGATCTCGGTGATGATCTATCCTCAGCTGATTATGCTTTATAGTAGTTGTCAACATGTCAGCAGAATTGTCTCTGGCTTTTGCATTTGAGGGAGGACACATGATGTCTATTGTTGATGGTGATGTCTATGGTCACTTATGCACTTGATGTCTATGGTCACTTATGCACTTGATCTCTCAGTTGTGCTCTGTCTTAGAGACATACATGAATGCAGTGATATTTACTTGGCTGAGATGTATTACTTATGTTGAACTAGCTCCTTGTTTGAGTTGCCTCAGCTTTGTAGCTCATTGACATTGATGCTAATGGAGTCAGTCTGTTATATTATCTTCAGCTTGGTTGCCTTGTCACTATGCATAATTCAAGGTTTCTTTACATCAATATGTGTGGGATTACATGTCTCTTTTACATTGCCATGTTGAGAGGCTACCTTATACTCTCATGGTGCTTTTGTTTGTTTACATTCAACATACTCAGGAGAAATTCACCATAATGATTTGTTCATGATGTTGCAGACATTAGGCTTTTGCACTATTTGGGTATCCAGTTTATAGCAATTGAGGGGGGCATCGTGCAAAAAGAAGCTTTTGATGTTTCCCCTTATCAACGAAATGTTGGATGCCTTATCAACTATGCACTACCCGTCTTGTGTTCAGTATGTAGTGTCATAGTTGATTAGATTTCAGCATTGCCCCAGCTTCAGCGTTGGCAAAAGAAGTGAAATAGAAATGCATTTTCTTTATGCTTGTTGCCTACACTGATATTGGGCATGATGTTCTGACACTAAGGTGTCCACCAACAATAGTAACTATTTTTAACATTAGCCCAAGGGATTCACTCACAATAAGGGGGGACGTCACCTACGTGAATGAGCCTCAAGAAAACCCCTATATATGATGCTCATAAGATGATAACACTCCCTATTTAAGCTTATAAGGATACCTTTAAAAATGACTCACGTGATATCATAAGTTTTCTAAGAGTGAATCCCTCGGGGACAGTAGCCACTTCAGGTTGTGAAGATGAGTACAATGTAGCATTCAGAGCTATTGTGGAATGTGTATGGCTTTGTCATCTATTAGTGGTAGATCTTGGTATTGGATAGCTATCTACTATCACCAATTTTTACTAGTAGTCAGAGTGCATATGCAGTCGTGCGGAATCTATTTTTTCGTGCGTGGACACTGCACATTCAAGTGCATTATCATTATGTTAAGAAAGGTCCATGCAAGAGATATTTTCTTGACCTATGTGCCTACACATGCCAATGTAGCAGATAGGCTTACCAAATCTCTTTCTAGGGTAGTCTGATACACCCTACACATGTTCACATCATTCACTTCAAGGGGGTTTGTTAGCTTGGAAGTTCTTGGTGTGAACAACCCTACACATGGGCACTTTTTATCCTGTTTTGGTAGGGGGTTTTTTCCCATGTGAACACACTCGTGTGTTAGCCACACGTGCACTTTTTACCCTATACTGGTAGGGGTTTTTCCCCCATGTAAACACACTCGTGTGTTAGCCACATCAGCCCTAGGGTTAGGGCTTCTATTTGTACTCTTGTACTCCACTCATTTCATATAATTATTATCGAGTACTTTCCAGCATTGAGCTTCGTCTCTCTCATTCTCTGAGCTTGTTTGTCATTGTGTGTGCATGTGTGTCTGTGTAAGTGTGTAGAGAATCTTATCTCTTAACCAATAGGTTTCTCCTCCTTTGGTTGGGATTTTCCCTCCTTGGCTCCTAGTGTTAAGGGATGTGGAGAGGTCGATTGGATGAGGCCTTGAGTTTATGAATAATTACACTTACCGGCTCGATTGGACCCATGATCCTAGTTTTAAGGGATGCGGAGAGGGTGGATTGGATGAGGCCTTCAGTTTATGAATAAGTGCACTTACTAGCTCGATGGGATTTGCCTTTTTAATAACATTAGTAATTTGTCAATCTCAGAAGAGATCCAAGCTCTCCTTCCCCACGAGAAGAACACTTATAGTCCATTGTGCAAGAAGATTTGATATGGAACTTGAGCTTTAACATCCTTTTACATTCATTATACAGACTTGAGACAGTTTGTACAAGTTGGATAAAAGGTAGGTTTTCCTAATGAAACCCAAGTCTCATTATGACTTTAAGTTTCTTCTTGCTCTTATATCCACAATAAACAAAGTTTAGCTTAGGAGGTTAGTTTAGGCAAAGCCTGCAGATTTGACCTCTTCCTCCTTGTGATCATTATGCATTTTAGCCACGTGGATAGGTATAACATCTGCTTTAGCTTCTTCACGTTGGGTTTCATCTGAGCCTCGTGTTTCCTCCTTTCTTTGGTTTCGTGAATGGCCTAAAGTTGTTCATAGTACAATGACCCATAGTACTTTCTAACTTTTCTCCCATTGAGGAATCCTTCCGTTTGGGCTCTGTCAAGGGTCTCTAGGTAGGGGGTGCCTTTGTTAAGTACCGTTAAAGACTCTATTGAAGCCTTCTATGATACCACAGTTGGCAACCACATATTTTGATTGGCCTAGGTCCTAGAGAATTCATATTTCTCTTGTAATGGATTATTGTACATGTGTGATTACTACTTGTATGTGAAAGGCACGCCATAGAATAATAAGGTTAGAGTTACTAGCTAGGACAAGGGTTTGCACTAGTGTAGGTAGTCTTGGATGCACTAGGACCTCATTTTTAACATTGGCCAGCCAAGTGTGAACACATAAAGCAAGTAGGAAGGTAAAATTGTAAGTCTAAATCCTCATTCTTGTATACGTTCTTGTGTGCATTCTTGTATGCTCTCAAGTCAAGATAGGGCTCTATTCTTTATGCTCTCAAGTAAAGATAGGGCTCTATTCTTCTCTCAAAGCTTGTATATCTCTTGACTTCAATGCTTGTGTGAGTGTGTGTGTGAGGGAGGGAGTGAGAGAGAGCAGTGGCTACACTTGAGGTGTGATGGTGGTGGCTTTGTTGAGCTACTTCGGCGCGTGCTTCCATTGACATAGCTACCACGAGGAGTCCCCGATTCAAGCAAACGAGTAGAGGTAAGTGAGAGTTACCTTGCTAATACATTGGATGTTTCCCATGACATATTGGGTTTGGTTGGAGTCTAGGCTCCCCGAGGCATCAGAGAAGAGTCCCATTGACTGGCCAAAAGCCCCAACATAAATGGTTCCATTGTCGAGACACCAATATCTTGCCAAGCATCCTTGCATTGCTTGCATGCTCGATTTTGGTTACTAACAAGAAAAGGAATGATTCAATTAACAAAAATCCCCCAAAATCATGTATTTTTATTGTTTTTTGCATCAATTTCAAGTTTTTCATGTTTCTAATCACTTCTTCCTTGCAATTTCAAGTTTGTTTGGTCACTTCTTGTTACTCTTAATCCTTGCAGTTTGTTTGGTCAATTTTGTTAATTTTGCACTCTTTTCAAGAAAATTAAAAAACAAATTGCTCAATTGAGCACAAAAATCATGGTTTTTTTATGAAACAAACCCTTGCCATTGCGTTCAGAGCATGCCAATTACCCTAATTGCATACATGTATGCACAAATCCATCAAATTATTGCATGATTTTGAGGGGGATTGAAGAGGATTTTGTAATGCAAAATTTTAGTTTTTGGCATAAAAAATGAAAAAAAAATCACTCATTTGAGGCCCTAAATGATGAATTTTGATGAATTGGACACTGCCATTGTGTTTGGAACATGCCAATTACTTTAATTGGACATAGTTATGCAAGTTTTGGCAAGATTTAGCATCTCATTTGGGCTATGCATTAAGAGGCTTTTGCTTACAAATTTTGGTTTTTATGATTAGCACAAAAAAGTAATTAGCCTCTAATCTTGTTAATCAAGAGGAGAGAGAGAAAAAAAGCCCGCCAATTGCTTATCTATAGTACTTAAAAAAAAAGAAGGAAAAGTCCCAAACTACTTTTCTTATAGCATTTAAATTTTTTTTATTTTATTAAAAAAACCCAACTTATTGGCTCCTCTCTAAACATTTTATTAAAAAATTAAATTAAATGCCTCCCCCCCTATGCGCTAGAACCCACCCCCGCAACTGCCTTGTGCCAGCAGTTGCTGACCTACAGCTGCTGAGGCTCGCTTCCTCTTTTGCAGTAACCGTCGCTCTCCATGCCAACTATCGGGCCCAACTTGCGCCAAATGGGCCGCCTCTTCTGTGCACTAAAATAAAAAATGAAAATGCATGCGCCAGCCGGCCGGCTCCACCAACGCTGCTGCACGCTATGCACCAACCCAACTCAATCAACGTGGACCCCATTTCTCACACACCATCAATGGACCCCATTTCTCACACACCATCAAATGGAGAAGCTACAGCTGATAATGGGTCGACAAGATTAACCATAGCCGCCCCCCCCCCCCCCCCCCCCCCCTCGTCGCTAGCACTAGTGTAACCAAAAATATATATTAAAAAAAAACAAAACAAAACAACAAACAAACGAGCGTTGTTCCACGCCGGCTCCACCCTCACTAGCTGCGCCATGCACCAGGTGTTCCTTATCCCTGCAGCGTAACCAAAACCAAAAGAAAGGAAAAAAAAACGAACAAAAACAGAAAACAAAAGCCAGCCCCCCCCCCCAAAAAACAACAACAACAAAACAAATAGCCACTCAGGTGGCATGTAAATATTTTTTTTAAATAATTTTTTTAAAAAGTGCAAGAACAAAAATAGATAGATAGAGAGAGAGAGAAAAAAAGAAAGAAAGAAAAGAAAAGCCATATACACGGCATTTTATTTTAAAAAAAAAGGGAAACGCAAGAAAAAAAAAGAGAGAGAGAGAGAAAAAAAAGAAAAACAAAAAAACGCAAGGGTCGCAACAAATGTTGAAAATTATGGCAGCAATTTCCAATCGGGCCCACCTTCTCTCAATAAGATTTGTATGCCCTTCGAGAACTTCACACCACGTCAACTGCCGCATGTCAAACAATGATTCCCTCGACATGCGGGTAACTATGAAAGCAGACCCCTAAGACGATTTCCAAGATGTATTACTACATGCCTGCTTTGTCTACTTAAAAAGCATGTCATGAGATTAGTCCCTCAATTTAGAGAGGCCGGTGACACCACAACACATGGGCACCATACCTCGTGCCACACTATCCAAGGCAACAAGCTACCGAAGCCCCCTTTGCTGAACCACCACAACCCGGACTCCATATCCCCTACTCACTGACATACCGTTGCTAGCTCATGTTCACCCCACCAACTCCAATTGTCATGGTTGCATCTGAATCATCCACCATTGTAGTTTGCGACACCAGCTATTAATGGACACATGACATTAAGACTGACTCATCTAAACACCAGCGAAGGCCGGCATGGTTTTCGTCGTGATCAATAATGCACTGATATTTGGCAACTTTTCTGCAATTTGATCAATGTCTTGTTATAGTGGAAACTTGAGTTCGTGGGGATGCTTGGTTTTGTGATCTTGTCACATACTTACATGAGGTGGTCCTAGCTAGTTTCACGACCCTGCTACTCTTGATACCACCTAGCTTAAGGTCGAACCATCCACATGATCTTTTTTTACCAGGTCATTCTACAAGATAAGTGCTTAGAGATAAATGCTCTGAGGGAAGTGCATTTGTGGCTTAACCCCATCACTCTCGGGCACCCCCATAAAAGCCTAGAATTGATTGCACTAGCCATCATTAGAATAGATATGAAAGGCTTTGCATGGATGAAACTTCCCCAACAATACGACTTGAAAGCTCTGGCGAGCTAATGATGGATTCTACATTCGTAGAGGTAGGTTAGCAGTGACACCACATCTTTGTGTGGTTCCTAAGATAAAGCCCAAGACCTAAGTCAACCAAGCATTGCTACTAGCACACTAGCTAGTAGTGACGCTAGCTTGAACACCACCCCCGGCAAAAAACTTATGCCTGATGGCCGAACCAAAGAGGAAGTTGAAACAGTATTAGCCATGTGGTGAGCTATTAATGCAATTAAAGAGGAAATTAAGATTCATGCTCAACAAAGGCTAGTAGTTCAACCCTCCCAACCCGACCCCATAGCTCCCACATCACCAACACAAAGTCAACCAAAGGCTAGCCCTTCAACCATGTCCTCCAATGCTGGCCCAACTTCTACAGGACCCTTAAGCACCTGGACAAATGGATTGCTCAAGGCCTAAGACTAGCAATATAACATTGAGAAACAAGTCCTTATGGATTTGGCTACTTAACGGCTATATAGTATTAATTGGCAAGAAATCTTATTGTTTATTCGTGTCTTCGAAAAAGGTGCTGAGAACTTGCTAGAGGTTGCCAATTATCTCATGAGCATAGTACAAAGCGAACGGCAACGATTGACATGCCTTATGCTTACTCAAGAAACTACACCAACCAACCCTACCCTATCCCTAGTGAATCCAGCACCCTAACTAGCTAAACTAAGCCAAGTCCCATTAGACTTTACAAATCAAGAGTCAGAGAACACCTAGTCTACACAACCTTGAAAAATAGCACTTGAAAAACAAATGCATGATATAGTGCCAAACTCTATAATGAATCTAGAACCTTAAGGGGCACACAATGACCAAATAGAGCCGTTAGTGCCCATTACTCAAGCAGTTTCAATGCAACCTACCTCAGAGGCTCCAAAGAGCTTGACAAATGTCGCTCCATCTTATAGAGGATATCTGATTCTAGAAATTTGACTCTCTTTGCTTAATTTTATCTTAAAAGAGGAGACCACAATTAAGAGTCTAATTAATCTCCTATTTTAGATTAATTTACACATTTGTTGATGCACAAAGATTAGCATTCCCTTGCTCTATCCAATGATGTGCTGAATTGTATGAATTAATTAGAGATTAGTGGTTAATTAGAGTCTTTGATTAGTGTGAAAAAAAAAGATTAATGGAAAGATTAATCTTAGATTAATTCTTAATCACTTTTTTACATAACTCATTAAGGCTAATGAGCATTCAATGAGTAGATGCTCATGAGGTGTCAAATTGTCCATTTGGGAGTCATTTATGAAGGGTGTACGAGGTGTCATAAAAAGGTTGACTTTTTTTTATTCCCACTTACCTTTTTGGAAAAATGCCCATATCTTCTTAATTTTAAATTCAAAAAATATCCCCAAAAAAAATCATATTTTCCACTAGACTAAAAAAAGGGAAAAAAAAAGGTTCACGTCATGAATCATTTTTGCAACTTCACGGTCTCACGGCCTAAGGGTTCACGCCCTAGGAGCCCACGCCGAAAAAAAAATAAATTTAATTTTTCCGTAAAGTCCAGTTCACGGTGTGAGACCCTTCGTTCATGCCACCCAAAAAAATGAATTTAATTTTTTCGTGAAGTCCGCTTCACGGTGTGAACTGATAAGGGTTCACAGTGTGAGATACTTTGTTCACGCAATCAAAAAAAATAAGAAAAAATTAAATTTAACTTTTTTGTGAAATCCGCTTCACGATGTAAACCATTAAGGGTTCACAATATGAGACCCTTCGTTCATGCGACCAAAAAAAAATTCGAATTTAATTTTTCCCGTGAAGTCTGCTTCACGGTGTGAACTGATAAGGGTTCACGAGGTGAGACCCTTCGTTCACGCAACCCATAAAAAAGTATAAAATCAGTGGTCTTCACGGCGTGAAAAGGGGTCTGTCCCCTGTTTAGAGATCCGTATCTCCTAAACCGTGTATCTGAATAAAGGTGCTCTAGGGCTCATCGAAAAGTTGACATCGAGCTCTTTGACTTTGGACTTGGCCGTCCGAAGTCAAAAGGGATCATTTTGGCCTCCGACCAATAGCCTCAAAATTCGACTCGAAAATCAAGGTAAAAAACAATCCAAAAACCACGAAAAATTGTTTAAAAAACAGCGCAAAAACGACGATGAACCATATTCGGGCTACTTTTGAGGGTCTAAACAACAAAATCACGGATGACTTAGGGAAACAAAGTTGTAGTACTCCAAAAATACTACAACTCTCTCATAGAGAGTTTTTCATAATTCCATTTAGAACACCCTAAAAAACATGCTGTTTGCGAAACAGGGAAAAAAATTTAGAAATTTTTTTCGTCTTGAGACAGTGATGGAATAGGTTTTAGGACCTCGTCTTTTATCCGTGAAGTTACTAGCATATACTTTTTTCGAAAAAAGAGGTCGTTCGCGTGCGTATACCGCCTACGCTAATAAGAGTGAACAGACACCCGTTTGACCCAACGAAGAGAACGCCAAGCCTCTTGAGGTTGTAACAGGCTGTAAGAATATAAAAAGCAAAAAAAAAAACTGTGTTGATCCATTAAGGAGCATATAGGCACTCTGACATGGCCACAATAGAGGGATTGCCAAGGATCACACAAGGACTGAACCCAATGACTGACATCTTCGAGCCATTGAGATCTATGCCGCAAATACACCTCCCAATACCCTTGGCCATGCCTATAACAAACGTGTCATCGAGTTTTACACCCCCTGTCACTTCGATCCCACCGAGCTTTGCCATTCCCTATGACTTTGAAGACTTACCTTTACCTTTAGGGACAAGTGTTAATATGTTTAAAATAATGGGCACTATGTTAATATGTTTAAACCAATGGGCACTATATTGAATCACAAACAAGTGGGGTATGTTGTAGAAACTTGCCTTCCCAACTACAAAGACTAAGTCTAGACTCGTTTGTTTTTGGATGGTGGCAGGTAAAAGCTATTACCCCTTGCATTTTGAATGTGGTTATGGTAATAACATTGGTTCATTCATATTAACCTACCCTCTACTCTTTGGCCTAGACTTAACCTTGAACTATATGCAGGAACCATGTTTGGGTTGTTTTCTACTCATGGCTGTTGCTCTATCATAGCAAAGCTATTTTCCAATTTCGATGGAATGGGAGACCCTACAACCATTTGGCTTCTTTTAAGCAAGTTTTTATAGCAAAAAGATTGATCGATCCTAGAACAACAATAGATGATTTTGGCTTAACCTTGGAAAGCAATGTTTTCCTCTAGTTTCAAATACTAGAAGATTCACAAAGAGAAACCATGGAAGACTTGGAGTTAGCGTTTACGAGGGGGTTCTCCTCGAGCCAAGAAAAAGAAAAGGGTAGACTATTGAAAGACCACTCAGGATAACAACTGGAAACTCATGAAGTGTTGAAATATCTTGGAACCAAGGAAGAAATCCAGAACAATCCTTTAGAACCCAAAGATATAGAAAACTTGAGAGCATTACATGACCACATCCTGAGGGAGCATGTGATTCACAAGAGGAAACTTGTGCTCACGGAATCAATGCTAGGAGAAAACATGGAAGGGATTTTGCCTAAATGGTCATATATGTCACGACAATAAAAAGGAAACTCGTTTCAGACCATGCCTTCATATATCAACTTAGATGACCATCACAATGTGCCTTTGATAAGGCCAAAGCTCAATAAAGAAACATGAGATTTAAGATAAATCATATTACCCCTTGTGAATATCATGATGGTTGAATACTTAACAACGAAACTAGAAGCCTAGAATGAAGTCCATCAATGGATGAAAAATTAATCCAAACCATTAGGTAACTTAGATAAACCAACCAGGAGAACAAGAAAAACCCACGAAAATTGACAGTCAATGTAGTGGGTAAGTATTTTAAAGGTGATGACATGAATGCCTCCATTCCAATCAAATTGGAATGGTGACACAAAGATATGATAATCAATGTAGTGGGTAAGCATTTTAAAGGTGATGACATTAATGCCACCATTCCAATCAAAATTGGATAGCATGGCCACAATTGAGATCCTAGATAAGGGATCAGGAGAGAGTGAGCATAGCCACCAAAGACATATGGTGAAGATGGGGGAGTAAGCCCCTTAAACCTTCAAAGATTTTCCTCAAAGTAGCCTCAAAGTAGCCGATGGGTAACTTAGGAACATAGGAATTTTGAAAGAGGTAGAAGTAATGTCCTGTGGCCTAGCCTATGAACATATGTTTATTGTCAAATTTTTATGATTCTCGGATGCTCATTCATGCACTGAATGAGTTAAATCCATGATTGTGGAAGAGATGACATTTACCTCTGAGAAGACAATAGTACCTAAAGAACCATTCATATAGGGATATGACCATAGGATGCCTATTGAATCATGGTATGTTAACATGACAACACATTTAGAAATCATAAACATGTGTCATGTAAATGGACATTGCTATAAAAGGTGTGAGAATGAGAAGGAAACTTCCATTGCGTCACTGTCTCACCCTTGATGATGAGGAGAAAAATTAGATACATTTGTTGGCTATAATGGACACACGTCCAAGAACCATGGAACCCAATTCCGTGAGATGAAGATAGAAATGACATCATTCCAATAAGAACCATATCTTCCATAGTCTCAAAACGCAAAGGGATTGTATCACCTAAAAAATGTGGAGTAATGATAGATACAAAGGAAGAAGAAATATCTTCTAGGGAGGACAGTTATCCCACTCATAGGGTTTACTGCATGCTTCGAGCAGCCTAGTTATACCTCAAGACAAGAGATGCGAGGATGAAGAAGTGTCAGTAAAACACCATGAACTTCTCATAGAATTTCTCAAAAGAAGAGAAGATCACCTAAAAATAGAAAAGAATCAATCCAGATTTGAACTATGGATCCACCAAGCCGAGGATTTATGTTCTAGCTGGAAGGATCTCATGAAGAATTCAAATTTTGACACCTTGAAAATAGATCTTGAGATTGGTAAAACCTTAGCAAAGGATAACCCCAAAGATTCAACCTCATTTCACTGAAAGAGGCATGCAAGAAGAAGAAACAAAGCTATATGGGAGGGACGAATCAAAGAATCCCAAAAGGTTAGTTCCAAGGATAGTGACCAAGAAGAGGACTAGAGGGACATCCTCTAACATTTCAAGAACTACAAAGTTAAAGATATAAAGGTGTGTCCACCGAGACCAAAAAGAGAGAGAACAAGGGAACCAAGTGTGTCATATGATGGACCTAAGGATGCTAAAAGGGTTGCCTTAGCACAACCTGTTAGCACAACTTGGGGAAGGAACTAAAAAGGTTTGGAACTCTACAAACTTGACCTCTAAGTAGGAGACCAAATTAAAAGAGCTACTCAAGGAATACATAGATGTTTGCTTGGAGCTATTTAGATCTAAAGGAGTGCCTTTGAAGTCTGCCAAAACACAATTCCACTTTATGGATAGTGAAAGGCCATGTACAGAGGCCATACACTTACAATGAAACCTATTTCATAACCATCATAGGAAGAAGTTGATAGACTTATCTCTACATATTTCACATATGAGATGGAGCACACACATTAGGTGTCACCAGAGTCATAGTACCAAAGAAGAATGGAAAGATCCACGTATGCATAAACCTAAAAAAGTTAAATGTTGCCATGGTGAGAGGCCATTACCCATGGCCATACATTGAACATGTACTTTGAAGATTAGCAAGAAAAGAAGCTTATATCCTCTTAGATGGCTTTTCTGGGTACAATCAAATATATATATATATCCAAAGAACCAACATAAGACCGTATTCTCAATGGAGTGGGGGAACGTTTGCATATAGAGTAGTGATTTTTGGACTTAGAAATGGGCAAGCTATGTTCCAACGATTGATGTCCACCGCTTACAAGGATTTTCTACATAAATGACCTCTGGCCTGTGTCTGATCTCAAAGGTGAGAAGAGAGTGTATCCCACATACGTGGCAAGTGTTTGAAAGATGTAAATACTATAGGCTCTCCCTAAACCCACACAAGTGTAAATTTATGGTTAGGCAGCATGGAAGAATCTTAGGGCATATGGTGTCCAAAAATGACATAACCATAGATGAAGGAAAGATCCAAGTTATCATAGAACTCGAGAGACCAAAAATCCAGAAGGCTATTTAGAAATTTATGGGACACACGAGGTTTTATAGGAGATTCATATTCGTGTATACGAAGATCACAAGACCTCTATATGCCCTTTTTTATATTTCATGTGAACTGAATTCACGAGAGGAAGCATTCCATAAGCTAAAACATGCTTTGACCTTAGCTCCAATTTTGAGAGCGCCAAAGTGGTATGCCATCTTCCATCATGTGCATATTCATGCATCGGCTTATACCATAATATACATATTAGCTTAAGCAAGAGAAAAGAACATGGATTTCAGCCTACTATGTCAATAGACACAGTTGAATAATCCTAAGAAGAACTATATGATCACAAAGAGAGAAGGATTATTGATGGTGGTGAAGTTTTGCCATTATCTATAGGCAAACAAGTTTCACCATCAAGCCTTACTTTATCTCATAAACAAACCGTGTGTACCATGTGAAAAATCACAAGGTGGCTATTGTTTCTTCTTGAGTTTGGTTTTACTGTCATGAAAAAAGGGCCAACACATGTAAGAGCTAGCCATGTGTCAAGAATCTTGAGTGGAGAACCACCTATAGAAATTCAAGATGATTTTCCAGACACTCCTCTAGTCCAAAGTCTACGCTATTACTAATCTCAAGCAAGGATGCACACGAAATTCTTAGACTTTCCCTATTTGACATTAAGCTCAAGGTAAAGTTGCTTTATATATTACAGTGCCGTCTTACAAAAGATAAGTGCTCGTTCGAGCGGGTAAGATGACAAAGTGTCTTATAGTAGGTCAATGCAGGTGAAATTATGTTAACCTAAGGAGTGGTTAACAATAATCTACTTGATGTTTTTTGTTCCATGCAAGCTCGTGGGTTTACTTGAATCAACGTTTTCTTCCATTTATGAACACCCTTAAAATGGATCCACTCCCTTCCTTCAAAGGTAACACTAAGGTAAAGAGAATCTCAATAAGTGTATACCTCCATCCCTTTGCTATAAATTATCAATGAAAGCTTCACCACCCTATGAAAATGTAAGCTAATGAAGTGACTTAAATATCAATCCCTTGAAAACTTTGCTATCCAATGATAATGGTGTCGGAATACGCAGCGGATATGAGACAAACTACTGAGAGCACAACGTAGCAAGATACCAACATGAAGATGAGCAAATGCAAGAGAACCTCCAGCACAAGAAAAACACTGAAGTGTATGTGAAAGAGAAAAGGCAGAAGAGAGAGAGTGAGGCGGTGTGAACTCTATACTATATACAAGATCCGATACAATACTCAACTGAGAGTGTGGGGAAGGGGGCAAGGGGCCATTTTATATGGCCCCAAGCTGTTGGTCGGCCAGTCTAAAACAGGCCGACAGCAGCCACTGCTCACAACCAGCACCAAGTGTACACACGACCAGAAAAACCTTGGTCGGCTAGGTGCCAGTAGTCGGCCTGGTCACCATAAGGAGTCGGGTAGTAGAACAAGTCAACCAGTAACAGAATCAGCCGACAGCCCTCCACACCTCAGAAAATGGAAAAAATAACATGGACAGTGAGGGGAAATGGAAAAACACCAAAACTAGGTGGGCACACCCACAACAACGGCCCTGGTGTAGTGTACAGATAGGAGATGATTGCTGACACCCCCTCTTAGCTCCTGGATGTGGAACCAACCCCAAGGAGCTGGAGTGCTGCCGAAGCAGAGCTTGCGGTAGAGACTTCTTGAAGAGGTCCGCCGCATTGTCCTCCGTTGAACAAAACTCTAGCAAGATGTCATCAGCAAAAAACTTCTCACGAACAAAGTGACTCTGGATGACCGTGAGTTCCTCCTGTGGAAACCCAATCTCGCCAAGTAACCTCGGCAACCATACCACCTCACAAGCAGCCCGGTACTCTACCTCTATAGACGACAAGGCAATAGTCGGCTGCCTCTTGCTCCATGAAACAACTCCTGAGTCGAGGGTAAAATAATAGCTTGATGTAAATCTCCTCGTGTCTCGATCTCCTCCCCAATCTGAGTCACTCCAGCCGTAGAGTCTAACTCCACCCGCCGTTCCCCCCTCTAGGGTCACCAACAGAGTCCAAGATCCTTCGTGCACTGCAGAAATCGCAAGATTCGCAATCCTGCATCCCAATGAGTCTTCAAAGGCACTTGCAAAAATGAGCTCAACATCCCCACCGGCAGCAAACAAATCAATGAACCAAACCGCTGCCGAAACAAAGAGGCATCAACCTGCTCACAAGGATCATCAACTGTAACTTTCGTATGACAAGTCCTAGGAACCTACTAAAGACCACACAAGGCCTTCCGGAACTTGTAAACCACCCCCTCTGAACCCGGAACCTCAAACCGTGGAGGCTACACAACATCTGCCTCCACCTGCAAGTCACCATCTGCCACACTTGCTTGGCTTTACAAGTCCCCTGAGAAAGAGCTTCCTCAACTGCAAGAGGCTCTTTGTCCCGAACTGATACGAGACATGAGAGCATAATTCACCTGTAAAGGCTCCTCTAACTGACGAACGCAAGAACTAGAATGTTCGTGCCTATTGCTGCCAACATCTGGCAAGCCATCCACCATCTGGTCCTGAAAATCTTGCTGCAGCGTATCCACATTCAAGTGGTCATGACAAAACTGCCACACATCACCAAATCGAGAACCTGTAAGAGAGAGTGCAGAGAGTGCTGAGAGTTTGTAAATCCCATTCTCCACTCCGCCTTCCCATACAACCTGGCCTGTTGCTTGGTCACAGAGAGCAACAAAATGCTCCTAAAACTCCACCTGTACACCAATCTTGCAAACCTCATGCACTAACAACATATGAAACCCAAGAGATGGGACAAAAAGAACCTGGGAGGAATGCTTCCCCCTCTGCCACCGGAAATGATCTCTAACCTACCCTCATTGTGAATAGGGATAGTGGACTCGTCACCAATCAGGATGTGACATGTATGCCTCTGAAGATCTTGTATTTTCTCGAGAAGGAGTCATGTGCCTGGAAGCACCACTGTCTAGAATCCAATCCTGAGTGTCCCTAGTGCAGTGAGTCCAATCGCCTCCCTGCTCGAAGAAGATGAAACGTCGATGTCCATAATCTCCAAGTGCACAAAAGCTGGAGTCTTCACGATTATTGCTAAGGAATCTTTACCTTTCTCAGTGATCCACTTAGGACATTTTCTCCAATAATGGCCTTTCTTGCCACAATTGTGCTCTTACTGCCGCCTTGTGACCGTTGGCCAGTCAAGGCCTGAGAACCTCCGCCCTGTGGAGGGTTCGAAAAACGCTCTTCCTAGTCCAAGACCATAGGCATAAGCTCCTCCCATGTGATGGTGTTGAGCCTGCACCTGGTGATCAAAGAGGAGTAAAATGCTAAGTACTAAGAGATCAGATGAGACAACAAAGTGATGGCTATGTCCTCTGAAGATATCTCCTTCCCAACCTGAAGAACCTCATGCTGAAGAGCTTGCAACTTGTTGATGCGCTCCCGCATCGTCAATGACTTTGCAAGATCCATCACCCGCATCTGAACTTCCAAGGAGATCCTCTTCATGGGTGATACCTTGTTGTGTGAACAAAGAAGCCAAATGCTGCCAAATCCCTCTGGCCAGCGTCATATGCTTTATATGGTTGATCACCTGTATCGTGCAATTTAGAAAGATGAAAGAACGCACACGGGCATTGGCATGATCCCACAACTATGCCTGAGCCTCCAACCCAACTCCGACCATGGAACACCTACAATAATGAAATCAGCCAAGTCATAAGACTCCAATATAGACTCCATCATTACCTTCTATATGCCGTAGTTGGTCCCGTCCAACTGTCGATCCACGGGAAACATGAGGAGAGTAGGAATCTTCACGTGCTTCTCAACCATCTCAAGTAAGTCTGCCCATCGGGGGGGGGGGGGGGGGGGGGGGGGTTACTTTGGTCTTGTGAAGGGAGGGTAGGTGGGAAAAAAGATGAAGAAGAGGCTGCAACTAATATGCAAGGTGGTTGTCCAACGGTGATGGCTGCCTTCTACCCAATCTCCAAGTCCTGAACAGCCCAACAGATCCCCAATCAGCACCAAAAAACCAACAGTCCCACAAGCTCTTCAAAACTCCTGTAAGCTCCAAGGTCTTCAAGAAACAATCTCGAAAGCTCTCTAATGTCTCCGACCTTCAAGCCACCTTGGGCTCTAATACCATGTCGAAATACGCAGCAGATATGAGACAAATTGATGAGAGCACAACGTGTGTAGTGTACAGACAGGAGATGACTCCTAGCAAATGGATGATGAAGTGAACAAAATGGATAAGGTGATGCTTTACCAACAATATGAATATGCCAAAGTCCAAATGTTATTTTTAGTAATGCGTATAATGTTGGATATCACTCTGTTTTTTATGGATTTAGTTAGCTCACGTTTTGTAAGACTCCAATTATGAAGAGAAGCCATGCTTGAGCAACTTGACACATAAGCTTTATTTAGACACCAGACGGTGGCCTTAGTAGCTAGATGGTTTAAGTAGGTCTGGTACAATGCCATATTTGCAATAGGTAGGTGCGAACTATTAGCCGCAAAAAATGGGATGCCCTGAGGTACACAAATACTACTCATGGACAACTTATCTTGACACTACAGAGCGCAAGATGAGCTCAAATGGCTGTGGGAGGTGACGCAACTGCATAGCACTTACTAGTAGTTCCTCATGGATAGAGTCTACACTGCGCCAATGGCAACATTGACTATCATCGCATACCAACGCCCGTGTTTTCATGAATACAATGAGACTTGTCTCCACCGTTTATCAGTCACATCACTATGTGTTTATCCACTTACCTGAAAGCTACACTCTTAGAAATTATAGCATCCATCTAATTCGCGTGAATCTCCCACAACCTTCAGTTGTTGCCTTACATATAATTCGCGTGAATCTCCCACACCCTTCAATCTACGAATCCCAACTGTCATATAAATCAATCTGCACCGGAGACGAATCTTTGTGCTGCTGAAATTCTAAGGGTGATAATGACTACAATAATACAAATGACTACTAGACATGTTTTGACCTGGCCGTTTTATCCAACCCACAAAGCGCATGATCTTGCTTCTGAAGCCTTCGTTTAGTATTAAACGCACGTAGACCATGCAAAAGCTTGCGTATGGTGTGATGCTGCTAGCTCTGTCAACTCTGTCAGAGGTGTCTCCCAGGGAACAAAGGAGTCTCCCATGTCAGAAGAGCATCCATTGGCGAAGGAGCCAAAAGAAGAGCCACCGGGGTTCCATACCAGAGGCAGCAATGATAGAGAAGCCAAAGAGTTGGGAGATGAGCCTACGTAAAGACCAAGTAAAAAGAAGCAAAGGTGCACAGTTTTGTCCCATACCAAATTTAGCAAGAGGGGATGTCGTTATGTGCACACCTTGATCCGGTGTCACAGACATAATTATTCCTTGCAACTGCCTAAAAGGCAAAGTTAAAAGGCCATATGTTGGCAGTTTGGAGCAAATTTGACAACCTTATAGGTGCAAGAGGTGCCTAGGACAGGCACCAATGGCTGGGAAAAATATTGGGCACAATATGAACACATTTTATGATATTATTTACCACTTTTTTATGGCCTGAAAAAGGGTTGGCCAACTTGAATATGATTTGCCTTCAAGATCACTATTAAAAGCTAGTTCATGATTTATTTGTAAGCATTCGAAGAAATGCAATGCAGAGCCAAGACCAAGAGCATGCAACCAAGAAATTTGGATCCGCAAAGTAGACCTCCAAATCAGTGTTTATGCAACCAAGAAATTTGGATCCGCAAAGTAGACCTCCAAATCAGTGTTTTCCTTTAAACGCACAGAAGAGGATAGTAAGCATTTATTTATGCATAGCATGCTAGATTAAGATATTATGATTTGCAATCATTGTAATTAATCATTCATTCAATAATACACAATCGAGTAGGTTAGGTAGAGTCTCTTCCCTCGCCTTCTCTTTGCTTCTCTGTGTCATCATGCACATGTGGCCACATCTTGCCAAATTATTTGTATATTCTCCACCAGGGCTGTGGGTAAAGTCTGTGAAGAGTTTGGAAGATTGCATCAAATTTGAGCATTGGAACCCTAAACTCACCCAAGATGATTGAGAGAGAGAGAGAGAGAGAGAGAGAGAGAGAGAGAGATCATCTACTAAAGACCATCTACAAGACCAAAGTGATAAAACAATGTCCATGGCACATCTCATGATGGAACGAAAAATAAAATAGAACAAATCAAAACTATGTCACTAGAGTGATACAAAACTGTCCATGGAATATCAGGAGCATGAAACATGAAACATGAAACATGAGAGGAGCATTGGCCCCCAATAGATGGTATTCCACTCTCCAATAGAGAGAGAGAGAGAGAGAAGGGGGGGGGAGGGAGGGGGGAGGGTGTCAAAGTGCCCTGTGAGATCAAAATGGTATGATGTGCAAACAATCTATGATAGAAAATGAAAGGCATCGCCTAAAACTATCACAATACGAAAGAGGGAGAGAGATTGTATTAACGCCTCCTAAATTATTTTACATATGATCCACAAGTAAACTGGACGTCAAGACAACACATAAAAAAGAAAAACAAGTTGCCAAAAGAAAAGCAAGGCCTAAGGCCTGTGTATATAATGGGATAGGCATTTGTGTGTGCAGACTCATGGATAATGTCCGAGGGTGCAATATCCACTACATGAAGTAGCACCTCTTTATGGTGCCAAAGAATGTCTCAGATCTGGAGGTGGCGGGTGAGGAAAAACGGGGAGTCCTGTTATGTGAAGGGCGATCACTCTCTCTCTGATGACTCACCATGTGCATGGAACCAAAGGATCACAAAGTTTAGCATGTCATTTATGATCTGAGTCTATGAGACCAAAAATGTGGTACATATGATTTGTGTAAACTAAGGTCACAAAACAAAAATAGACAGGTCTACCAAAGAATGTCTCCGATCTGGAGGTGGCAGGTGGAGGAAAGGCAGGGGCCTCCTCTCTCTGACTCACTGTGTGCATGAAACCAAAGGATCACAAAGTCTAGTGTGTCATCTATGATCTGATTAGTCTATGAAACCAAAAACATGGTACATATGATTTCTGTAAACTAAGGTCACAAAAGTGGTGCCTCTTTGTGGCGCCAAAGAATGTCTCGGTTCTGGAGGTGGCAGGTGGAGGAAAGATGAGGGATCACCCCCTCTCTGATGACAACTCAGCGTGTGCATGGAACCAAAGGATCACAAAGTTTAGCGTGTCATCTATGATCTGATCAGTCTAGGAGACCAAAAACATGGTACATATGATTTGTGTAAACTAAGATTACAAAACAAAAATAAGACATGTCTACCAAATGAAAACAGGATTACATACTACACTGGCCCTAAATGTACAATCAATCAACGAGAGCTCATTATGTGTCAACTTTCCGTGAGAGAGAGAGAGAGAGAGAGAGAGAGAGAGAGAGAGATGTAATATTAAACATCTACAAAACAGCAAAGGGTCTATGAGACTAAAATGAGTACTATTCGTTACAAGCACATAACATTAGTTAAGGACTGAGAGTCTATTGGACTGAGAAGATGAACAAATAAGAGAAAAGAAAAGGAATATGTCCCCAGTTGGAAAAGGGTTCGATGGATGAGAGTTGAGAGTTACATCAGCTATAGACTATCAGTGTTGGTTTGGGAGTACAGAATTCTTGGAAGATGGCTCCTCTCTCAAAACACTGCCCATTTGCCAACCTTGCAAGCCTCACGAACCTTGGCCAATTTCATTTCCTTCTGTTTGAGTTCTTTGACTATCCAAAGCTTGGTAGCTTTTAAGAACTTGGATTGTTTGTGTATTTTGAGCCTTGCTTCCCTCAAAGTGAAGGCCATGATAGCACAACCCTTGGTACTTGCCTCAATGGTTTTGGTCTCGTTCACATTCCATGAAATTTGGAGTGTGTCTAAAATTACTGCTCGAAGAGATGCAACCCCATCATCAAATATATCCCAATCATTTGGTAAGCCCCCAATCAGGTGCGAGAGGGCTAAGGCTTCTCTGCACTTTTGGGCTGGGTCGTGACTTGTCCTTCCAACTCCTTGTTTTGTACTGACCGGATAGCAACAAGGGGTTCAGCTGGAGGTCAAGTCTGAGTCAGAGCAGATTGAAGTCCAGCACGTCGGGAGCTGCAGGTTGAAGTCAAACTTGCTGTTGGAGCTCAGGTCGGAGGGGAAGCAGATCAAAATCGAGCAGGCTGAGCCTGTCAAGATTGGCCTCTGGAAAAAGATAGCAGCACGGAACATTGGCTGGGGTGGTCTCGATTAGGTACCTCATGTGATTCCATAACCCCCTCAGCTGGGCAGCGGACTACGCCTAGTGACTGGATGTGGAAAATACAGATGAAAACCCTAGCCAAGGGGCACTCGTAGCTCAGGTCGGAGAGAGAGAGAGAGAGAGAGAGAGAAGACATGACATATGAAACATAACACATAACATGTATATAACACAACAGATGGCACATTACATAAGGCACACCTTGCGTAGTAGTGAATTCAACTTTTCTGAGCTGATGGCATTTACCTTTTCCTATGTCAAGTAGGAAATTTTTGCTTGTTCTGCTCCACCATAGTTTTTCAATCCCACGGGTACTGTGATGAATCCACTAGCTCCTATTGCTCCATCACCACTGTCCACTTTAAATTCAGCATCTAACCTCCTTGAACTCTCTTTCTCTTCAAGGCCAAAATTAGCAAGTGCATCACGTAATCTCCTTGCACTCTCACCCTTTTAATGCCCAGAATTAGTAAGTGCACCATAGTCCTTACGCCCCAAGATTCTGTCTTCATCATGTCACCTCCTCTTGTCATCCAGCCATTATTTGCTAATTACGTACATGTGGATCCTATACGTGTACAGGAACAAGATTTTGCAGCTCTTCTGGCTATGGTAACTATCTCTTCTCATCTGATCATAGCAGCTTCTTCTCACCTAGCTAGAGCAAGCTCCGCATGCGACTTTGACAAGTTCTTCTCACTTTGCTGTAAACAAACATTGTGACAAGTTCTTGGAGATGTTAGCACTCCCAAAGCCTGGAAATTTCAATACTGCGGAGCTTCTCAAACACAGTAGATTCCAGAAGGCCAAAGACCTGTGGAGTACTTGAAAAAATAGCAGCAAAGTGGATAGATAATATTAGGGGTGAAGTGAGCCTTTGCCACAGAACTTTGTCACATTACAATTCCAAAGAATTCTTTTGACTGAAATGGGACAAAACCAAAAAAATAAAAAAAATAAAAAAATCAACAAATTGAGGCCTAGAAACCTACTTGGATGGAACTCAATACATGCTGCAGTTGGACACAGTTACAGTCACTATTCTAGAAGGAAAGAGAGGAGGCTGTTCCTGTAACACTGAGCCTAAGCTATTCTTGGGATTAAACCCTGCGTGCACGACCGCGTCTTCTGAGAAATTCCGGCACTTCAATACGAGTTCCATTTCCCACATTCGACGGAAGGGCAGAATGAGTCATCCGACCTGATACCTGCTGCCGAAAATGGAAGAGCAAGCAAGAATCAGGATAGCAAACAAGGAGCTATAGCACCACCCTAGCAAAAACGGTGATTCCGGCAGCACAATGTATGATTAGATTCAGTCTGAACGGTATGTAAAACTCTTGCCTTGGAGCTTGCCCTCTCTACCTCATCGTGTCCTTTGAATCCAGTTGCAATAAGAGTAATGCTGACCTGTGTCAGTTGGTTTCCACAAGCAATAAACCTTCTCAGAAGTTCTCCAAAAAATATACACCTTTGGTTGAAAATCCTCCGATAAAAATTACAAAAAGGAGCAGCCAGCAAGTAATAACCTTTATCAGACATGCATAGAAATCTAACCCGGATTCTATTGAAAGAAGAACCTTGAGCATAAAACAGAAATCCTCAAAGTGCAACATACAAGTTACTTATTTACAATCCAGGTGTAATGCCCAGTCGAAGTTGCCCAAACTACTAACACTACGGGTTTATATCAAAGATCAGACAGCCGAGACAACCTAAACAGATATGATTGGATACTTAATACAGCTATATGTATAAACTTCAACAAAGCCCAGTACATACCTGCCTAATTAACACATAAATGAATGAAGTGATGCCAAAACAAACATATCAGAGAGCATCTTAAAGACATGCATGAATATTGAAAAAGTACAATTTATGGCCTACCCACCCACTTTACAAAGCAGGAAATGCAATCAGGAAGCTTGGAACTGTGCACGACCCTTGATAAACTGATTCTTACCTGCCCGCTGTATGATTCATCCACAACAGCTCCAAATATCAGATTAGCATTGGGATCTACAAGATCATAGATCACCTCTGCTGCTGCATTCACCTGCCACAGCCAGATTTATTGAAGCAAAAATGTTACAGCTGATTTAGACCATTAACATAAGTGATTTTTACATTGAAGATTCTCTAACTTGCTATTATGCATTGACCACCTACAAAGATGTGCAATTAAAGTACCTCGAACAGGGTCAAATCCGAGCCCCCGGTGATATTCCAAACAATCCCAGTGGCCCGTTCGATGCCGACATCCAAAAGAGGTGACTGAATTGCATTTATTGCTGCATCTCTTGCCCTGGATTTGCCTGTTAATTAATAGATAGAGTCATCTATCACAACTCACTAGCATTAACAACCATCACCCATGCCCAATATTCTTTGATTTGTAACCTAGTTCCCTTGTCATTAAGTGACAATGTCTTGGTCCCAGACCAGATGCTGTTGCAGAGGTTCAAACATGGATCACGAAAACCGACCAGACAATATTTGACAAAGTTCATGTACAGAGGCCCCATCCTTCTGTAGTAGCAACTCCCACGTGTGGCGGTAAGCCGTACAATTATGGCCACAAACACCCCAGATACTAAGGGAGCTGCAGGAATTTGAACTCAGGACCTCCCCTTCCTGGTCACAAACCCAAACTGCTGGGCTACACACCTATTGGTGTCTCTTAAGGAGACATTTTTCCAATCTCGTTATTAACTTATCAGGGAAGCTTGCTTCCCTTAGATCCATCAGCAAGTGGCATTACTGCACAGACCCCTTCAGACTCAAAGGTTCCATCAACCTCTCACTCATGCTATGTTTCTATTCGCTCGCCGACAAGTTTCTTTGAGCAAGACCAGCACCAAACTTTGAAAACAGTAGATATTGAAGACTTTGGGAGTCTGCTAAGAGTGGCAAGAACTGCAGTTGACTTCTCTATAAATATGATGCAATCTCAAAATTATATGATGGGAAAGCTAAAGCTCCTGATGAGCTTGAGACTAAACTTTTGCTCATGGCTGGAAGTGTCACATATACAGCAATAAAGCAAATACACCTACGGGCAGGGGCCTTCTAACGGTTATTGAGACCCAATCCTGTGTACTACTCTCTCTCCACTCCATCTCTCTCTTTTTTCTTCCTAAGAAAAAGATCCTTCTATTAGGAAAAAAAAAATAGCAGCCCAAGGGCTAGAAGTACATGCCTCATACCCGCAGTGGGAGGGAGGGGGGGGGGGGCGGCAGCGGCAAGCTGGCAGCCTATAATGGCAAGTAATATCGCTGTGAGAAAGGGATTTATGTGCCATGTGCACAGGAAGGCCTCTCGCCGTCTACGCATGTGATATGACCTGTCTTGCAAGTTGCAACTTTCCCCAGTAACCATGAGGGTATGAATGATATCAGTCCAAAAGGAGCTGACGGACTTGGCTGGAAGGGTGAGAGTACCCTCAATGGCCTCCCTGCAAAATGGACCCACCAAATATGACATGCAGCTAAGCTATTGATGATCTCCTATCTCGGGCTGCTGCCCAAAGACCAGGGCTCTGCTGAACTGTCAAGGGTGGAAACTATATATATCCTGCAGTCAGAGAGTCGGAGGGCTTGCTGCCTCCTTGTAGAAAAGAGCCGGACCGGCCTCAGCCACCCAGACTACTGCACCCCAAGTGATAGTATCGGCATGGACCGCACTGACGTGTATAGGTGGAGGATCCTCTGCCAAACCTCTTGCGTTTTGGGACAGTTCCAAAGGGAGTGTTGCTGGGACTCCGTGGGGTGACTGCATCACACGCACACGGCTGGCCGTCCTCCAATAGACAACCAAGTGCTCACAACGAGGCTGCGGTGGGCTAACTGCCAGAGGAAGATTGTGACCTTCCTAGGCCGATAACTATCCCACAACAGCCTCCAAAAATCTCAGAGGAAGCGGGAAGAGATGCCCTAGGAGGCCCAGTGGTCTACAGCTGTGCCAAGGTGCCATCCATCTCATGGATCTCGATCCTGCGACACATCATTGCCGAGTAACGAAAAACGGGGTCCAGCCACTCCCACTCACCTGGATCCCACTGGCTGCAGTTCCACCCAGAGCCATAGGCACCCGGAACTATCGCCAGCCACCTTGGCCACAGGAGGGTCTATGTGCTACTAATGATCATGAAAGCCAAGAATCCATACCCGCTAAAGAGAGCCACCACTATAGTCAGTGAGGAAGAGGGTCACCCGGCCCTGGGGACCAACTGAGAAAACAAGTAATAGCCCTCCATCAAAATCGAGGACTGATAGAGGAAATTGTGGCGAGTGAAAGCACCAAGCCACTCTCATTACTGAACCATTCAAGGAATATCTCGTTAGTGAACCACCGAGGAGACACTCTTTCTCTCATTCACTCCATGGTATATGCTGATACAATGATGTGCTTGGTTTCCTTGCAACTCTGTCTTACATATATTAATACAGTCCTTTGCATCTGCCTTATTGTGTAGGCTTCGCTTATTGCATCTCTTAAGTTCTTTTAGTGATCTCTCAATGTCCTCTTCAAATGCGTGGAGATCAATATATTCTCAAGACCCTCCCTTGATCTCCACATGGTGTGAGGATCAGAGAGATGCCAATCCACTAAGGAAAAAAATCAAATTGCCCACGAGCTATAAGAATTACGACAACAAATGTTAAAAATCATAGTCGTCTATGTAGTTTGCTTGCTCAGAAGACTCCAGTTTTTCTTCGCCTTTGTCTTTATTTTTCTCCTCTTTAGGTTTCTCTTCTTCATCCTCTTTTTTGCAACAGTCTTTAATAGTGTGCCCCTTCTTCTTGCAGTAATAGCAAGATCAAGGAGAATTCTGCTTCTTTTTCTCTATCAAGAAAGCCTGCTCCCCTACTCCTGGTTGAGTTGTTGTCGATGAAGATGAACTAGCCTCTATCCTTGTTTCTTCCAAGATGATCGAGGATGCTTCTGAGACAAGAGTTAACTTAGGCTGATTTGCACTGACTGACACACATTGCTCATAGGAAAGAGGCATACTAGACAATAGCACAAAGACTGCCTTTTTCTCATCAGTATTGACCCCTGCTCGAGTAAGTTGGTTGATAAGGCTTCTAATGTTGCTAATATGAGAACGCTCTTTTCTGAGAAAAAGCCTTGCTACAGCATTTGTCTACCCAAAGATTGCCTTGAGCCTAGTCCATGCTTCATTTGAGCTTTTTGAAGAGGTCACTTGTGGAATTTGAGTATCACATAACCCACTGATGATGAGGGAGAGGGCCTTCATATCAAGGCAGGTCCATTTTGATAGTATCTCAGGAAGGCCATTTCCGTTTTAATGCTCCAAGTGTGAAACTTGGATCCATCAAATTTTTCAGACTTATCAAAATACCCTCCCACACTGGTAATCATGGTGCACGCACAATACAAGGAAACCCTCTACAGTTGAAGGGTTGTACAAAGAGATATTATAAATGTCCTCAGTGAAGTGATTTATTTGCAAGGCTCATCAAAACATCCTTCCCCATAGAGATGTAGATGGTTGCTTAAATAATCAAAAAATTTAAGTGCCTTTGCCCAGCTTGAGTAGTGTGGATTAGTTCTTTTTCTTTTTTTTTAATTTTCTAGCTGAGTCTATTGATCTTGGCATTACACAAATGCCTTGTCACCATATAGGATTGCTCTTTATAATTTTCAGGACATGCAATGGAGCTTTTGATTGTCTGCAATGGGTAGTTCAAGGTTGGCATTCGAAATGTAATTTTCCAAAGTCACAGAAAGGAAACGACTAATGTTGAAAATATGCAACAAAAGCTATATCCAAAAATAGGAGATTAATTTAAATGCTCTATTGCATGCTAGCTTACATCTGCAATGCTCCAGCAATTTTGCCGGATCATGTCAAGCAGCGTATCTGGATGAGCCTAGCTAACTTGCAGATTCGCGTTGATCTACTACCTCATGCTCCAGATCTCATCGAAGTGATGCTGCCGATCTTGACATTTTCGGTGAGCACGTCCAGTTCGTCGCCCTTTTTTTAAGACTCTGCCGAACGGCCACTTGCTCATGACGCTTTTGGTGACCACTTAGTTTAGCCTTTCATTAAGAACTTTAGCTTGTCTAGTTAGGTGTCACGACCCTGTGTTTTTCTCTCGACAGTATGCAGGTGTGCACGGGGACATGGTGGACAATGTGAATGGCACCACTTTGGGGCCAAGTGATTAAAGTCTCTTCACATAACCCAAGGGGACAAAGAGGAGTAAAGGTTCAAAGGTTTATAGCCTTTATAAAACCTTTTTTAATACATGGTGGCCCCTAGGCTAATTTGGGGGCCTACACCACTTTTGGAGAGTGGGGGCTAGCACGCCTCTTTCTCTCTCTATCATGCTTTTTTGGGAAAAGGTGCTGGCGGGCAGCGCTGGATTCTGGCTCTTGGAAAACAGCTACAGAAGGGGTCTGCACTGCTGGTCATATGATGCTTTTTGGAAGGGGATATAGGCGGGCTGTGCTACAGAGTGCAGAGGCACAGCCTAATACTTCTTTACGCATGTTTCTTGGGATATAAAAGTTGGCTGCACAGGGCAGAGACACAGGCGTTCTTTTCTCTCTCTCTTTGACTCTTGGAGGACTGGTTGGCTGCTGTGTGGCTGAATATACAGGCGCCTACAGGATCTTCTTCTTCTCTCTCTCCTTTGCTTTTGGCAAGAAGCTGACTGTCAGCTGAGAAGCCTGGACTGTAAGAGGGGAACACAAGGCTGGACAGCAGGTTCTCTCACAGGTTTTTCTCTCTGCAAGACGAGGGCAGGACTGTTTATGGGCTGTTTTGCTTGGCTGCAAGTACATTGTGTACATGGGTTATTGGCTGCAAGTACAAGGTCAGCTGCTTATGTTTCTTGGCATGGGAGCGACGCAAGCTTTCATGGGTGCATACCCATGGAGCAGATTGCTTTCTTCTTGCTTGGAAGGGACAGAGGGACCTGCAGTTTTGGGCAAACCTATGTAACATAGTTGTGGGGCAGAAATACAGCCAGACATATTCAGTAAGAGCTCTCTCTTTTGTTTGTGTGTTGTGTTGGCACGACATTTGAGTATGTGCCGAGAATGTTTTCAATTGGAAACAGGACATGAATTTCATGCTGGGCCAAACCAGATGTTTCATGGGAAAACAGGTCACCCGATGTTTGCTGAAACAGGCCTTTGTTTCATGTGGAAACATGTATTTGGGTTTCTCCAAGAGATAGGTCACATGCAGGCACCGGTCACAGGAGTGGACACACGTTTGGTAAGCCTTGCTAGGTCACATGCAGGCACCGGTCATAGGAGTGGACACACGTTTGGTAAGCCTTGCTACTGATTGCTACTGATTGGACAGGGGTTCGCGAATCCATGATAGAGATGGTTAGTACCCTTGGAATGAGAGAGGATGTTGTGCTATGATGCGAGTTCTCTTTTGGGAAACAGTTTGGGAGTCTTTCTTGTGATACAGAAGCACTGGATGTGTCAGGGTGTGATGCTGTTCATAGGGTGAGAGGCTATGGATGGTTGTGGCGGCCCTCATCATATGGGAGAAAGCTTCTGTATGCAAGACTCGATGTGAAAGGGTCTTTTGATATGAACAATGGCTGGACTTGTTTGTGGAAGCCGAGTGGACAAGAAGCCATGATGCAGGGTCTTTGCAGGCTTCTGGAGTTCTACTGTGACGGCTGAGTTTTCCAACCTTATTGTATTCAAAGCTCATATAATCAATAATAGAAATACCGCAAGGGGCGCCACTGCGTTTTGGGGCCAATCGGTGTCCGTGTACTATTTGTAGGAGCACTCTAGCTCCCCCTGTTTGTTTTCCTTTTCTTGGTCCTCAAAGGTGTTGAAGTGTTTTGTGTGCGAGTGTTTGTTTCACACCGCCCTTTGGTTTTGTCTGAAGACCGAGGCCGGTTTACAAGGTTCCGTTGCCGAGACATCGTCGACTTTCTCAAGGAGGCGAGCCCGTGGTTGCTTTGGTCGGGACAATCACCAACTTTCCCAAGGGGGTGAGCTTGTGGTTGTCTCATGAGAGTCACATCAAAAGCTTCAACATGTGGAAAGTGAAAAGGAAGTACATGAGGCAGTGTAGGACTTGTGGCTTTGCCCTAATGAGGTGAAGAGCAAAAGCTGAAGATCAAGCTCAAGAGAAAAGACACCAAGGACAAGAAGTAGTTGGCCAGGAACAAGAAGCAATTGAAGTGTTATGGAGCAAAAGATGGGTTGAAGGCTATGGTTTTCGATACTTTGTCACCGGTGGTACCTTCACTGAGGCTTCATGGGTTTGGAAGGCATCTTCATTCTATGTTTAGCAGTAGTGATCTACTATGCTTCATCAGGGACTTACCACTTGGGTGGAGTACAAGCAGGTTTTGGGTGCCTGAGGATGTATCAGATGAGACTCAGACGGAAGTGGAGGAACTTGATGAGGTTCTTATTCCCGGGCAGATACTAGCACATAAGGAAAGAAAGGTACCAGGTAAAGTTTCCCGTCACTATCTTGTGAAGTTTAAGAACTATTCACCGATGGATGCGAAGTGGATGGAGGAGGGTGACTTAGCAAATTCACCTCAGGAATTGCAGCTTTATCATTCAGGTTCAACAGAGCATGGGTCTAGAGCATTGCCTGATGCTCAAGAGGGGGGGTAGCACCTCCGCTCCCTTGTTACAGACAGGCTCAGTTGTCATCTAGGAGTCGCTTGGTGACATCTTTGTATTCACCCGAAGGTACTGATAGCTGACAACAGTACATCTGCTTATGGGACTTCTATGATATTGTTGTTGAGATTCAAGCTCGATGTCACCTTGTGCCAGTTGCACTATGTGTTGGCATGTTAGGTAGTAACATGTGTGAGACATAAATGACCGCGTCCAGCTGGTCAGTGTGTGTGGACAGTAGCTAGGGTTAGCTATGTGTGGACACAACACATGTAGTGTGTTATAGCTTATGGATTATGGCTTTATGCATTGTGTGAGAAGGGACATGGCTTCCCTCTATGGTTAGGGTTTGACTAATACATTAGGGTTTGCTCTTGTGTGTGTGTCTCCTCTCCCTCTACTTGTTTTTCATCATGGTATTAGAGCCTGGTGCTCTCTATTAGGGTTTATGAGTGAGTGAGAGAAGAGGGAGAAGAAGCTGCGGAGCTTGCCATTGGAGCTGTGAAGCTTAGAGCACACCGATTTTCACCAAATCTGAGAGCTTGGCCTACCAGGTAAGAAATACTAAACATCCTTGAGCGGATTGCAGGTGCAAAAACACAACAAACATCAGATTTGAGTTGCCCAAAGCAAAGGAAAAATTTCTGTTTTGCAAGCTCTCCATTGAAGCTTGAGTGTGGTGAATGTATTGAGGCAAATGGTTGCAAATCTGACAAAGAATCATGTATCTGGCAAATGGGAATGTGTTGGCGACTCATGTGCAAGCCCTAGAATGAATTTGGAGCAAGTTTGATGCATTGGAGTGATTGGAAATTTACTATTTTGAAGCCCTCACAAAAACAGAGAATAGAGGTCCATTTTTGATCGGTCTCTTGCAAAAATCAACACATTGGTGGATTGTGTGTATGCCTAGGAGTGTTGGGAACCTTCGTGTGTATTCAATAGCCATAACAAACTAGCCAAATCCCTCCTACAACAGGCGGCGCAGCTTGAAGGCCAGAAACAAGGCAGTTTTTTGGAAGACTTGCAAAGTGGAGGCCAAATTCAAGCTTGGTGATTGATCAACTTCAAAATTTTCTTAGCAATTTTGTGATACACACAAATGAGAAGGTTGCTATGTGGTGGTTGGAGCAATTATGCATTTTGGAGCTAATTATGAGCTGATTAAACAGTGATTAGTGAAACAAAGGGTCATTAATTGGCTAATTACTCTCAACTTTTACAATTGGTCTAATTCCTTTTACATGGAGTTGGTAGACATCATTGCTAAGCTAATGAGTGCCTAGTCCCCCAATTTGGACAAGAATTGAAGAAATTAGAGGACTTTTCCTACTGGGTTTTACTAGTTTTTCTCAAAACAAAGAAGGGGATTTGAAACTTTTGGTATGTCTGCACCTTGGTTGGTGTTAATATGCAACATTGAGCTTGTTTGGGTGTCAATGCAAGTCATCCACACTTGATTGAACCACTACATTGCAATTTGAAGCCTTGGAAAGCGCGCCAAAACAAGGTACTTTGGACTGCGTATGCCAGTTCAATTTGAATGCAATCAGTGTGATTTTCTACATCAACAGTGAAGTTCGTTGAGTACTTTGGAGTATCTGGAACACTTATTAGAGTGTGGTTGAGCTAAGGAAGAATTGGACGTGTGTGGAAGGTGCATTTACATTGAGCAAATATGTCAGACAACCCAGTGCAGATTGTGGGTGAGAAGTTGGATAGAAAGAACTTCCAGGCATGGAAGTACAAGATTAAAAGCTTTTTGAAAAGAAAAAGATTTTGGAATCTTGTTACAGGTGCGGAGCCAGAACCGGATCTACCCCGACAACCTACACAACAACAAGTTGTAGCTCATAAGCAATGGTCACAGAGAGCATACAAAGTTTTACATTACTTGTCTATATATATCTCGGATGCTATACTTATACATATACATGATGCTGAGAATCCCAAGGATGCATGGGATACTTTGGTAAAGCTGTTTGATACAGATACTAGTGCTCGTAAGTCTCAGTTGAGACAACAGATTCATAATATGAAGCGAAAAAGAAGGAGTATTCATGATTATGTACAAGAGATAAAGAAGTATGCAGATGCATTGGCAACTATCAATGCCCCCATGCCTGACATTGCCTTGCGTGGTCTTGGCAAGGAGTACAAGTCTTTTGATACATCTATCTCTGTTCGGAGTACAAGTTTACCAGATTTTGATGAGTTGGTTTCACTCTTGCTTGTTGAGGAAATCAAACTCAGTGACTCTTTTCATGATGCATCTACTAGCCATGATGATAATGGCAAGAATCAGGCTTTCTATTCACAAAGGGGATTTAGAGGCAAGGGAAGATTTGAATCACCAGGTCGTGGTAATGGTCGTGGATGGCAGGATAGGTCACCACAACAGAATTTTCAGCCATCATATGGTGCTAGAGGTGGTCGTGGATATACACCTCAGAGAGGCAAAGGTAATCCTCGTGGAAGAGGACGTTGGCAAGGCCAACAAACATCTATGCAAAATGTGGAATGCCATTACTGTGGGAAATTTGGTCATATGGCACGTGATTGTTACCGCAAACAAAATGATTTGAGAGGGGGTAAAGCACAACATGGCGGAAACTTTGCACAACATGGTGGAAATTATGCAAATGGTGGAAATTTTGCATCAAGCAGTCATGATGGCAGGCAAATCACTTGTTTACATGGTGACAGTGTCATGTGCATCACAGATGCCATGGACATTTCTAGGGCTAGATCCAGAAGAGGCAAGCAGAAAAAGATTATGAACCAGTAGAACCAGAAGGTAGGAGCTTCAGGTGACTCATCTGAGGTGAAAATGGAGCATAGCATGGATCAGAAGGCTGTCGGCTGCATGGAGGCTGACATCAGCATGACCAAAGGACTGTCGGCTGCAGGACAGAAGGTGCTGGCAGCAGGCGCATCAAAGACAACAACCAGATCCAGTCGGCTGCATTTTAGGGACTTTTATGAAGCTGTAACTGGCCGACCAGCAGTCGGCCAGTTCATCATTTATCCCAAGGCCTATAAAAGGGCCCCCTTGCTCAATGTTTGAGTCATTCACTCCCACTAGGGGTGTGAGTCACTTAGAGGTCCCATAGGGGACAGAATTTAGGGTTAGCAACCTTTTTATGAAGGCAGCCCATGGCTGCAAGGATATGTACCTTTTTGTACCATAGTATATACTGAAATTCCAGCACTTCTCTCTCTCTCTCTCTCTCTCTCTCTACTCTCTCTCTACCTGCGTTTTTGCATCAGATGGTGCGTTTTGCATCAGAAGGTTTTCAAAAGTGTTTAGGGCTGAAAGAAGACTACCCAAAGCTTCCGCGCGTTACATTGGTATCAGAGCATCAGGCCCAGCCAAGCTAAACACTGATTCAGTCCCAGATGATGGTGTACAGGTCCAAGGTACAGGAAAGTACACGGATTCGAAGCCCAAGGCGGGAACACAGATCGGGAAGAACTCCCAGGAGGTTTGTTGGTGGTGTTCCACAGTGCCAGATGGGGATGGCAGTTCCGTGAGCCAGATGGGTTCTAAGGGAACGGTCCCAAGGGAGGTTGATCCTCCAAGGGTGATGTGAGAGTGCCAGACTCCGTTCCAGGAACGAAGACCAAGACGGTGTTCAGAGTCAGGGCAGGAATGGATTGTGGACTAGAGGAAGACCAGATGCATAGATCTTCATCAGAGACAGAGTGGTTTGGAGAACAGACCGGATTTTCAGAGAAAAAAGGTTTGCCAGGGATGGATGATGACAGAGGGACTTCGGAACAGGATTGGGATGATGACAGTCATCCAAGAGCAGGTTGGATTCCCGTCATCAAGTTTAGCAGAGGGGATGTCATGTGCATCACAGATGCCATGGACATTTCTAGGGCTAGATCCAGAAGAGGCAAGCAGAAAAAGATTATGAACCAGTAGAACCAGAAGGTAGGAGCTTCAGGTGACTCATCTGAGGTGAAAATGGAGCATAGCATGGATCAGAAGGCTGTCGGCTGCATGGAGGCTGACATCAGCATGACCAAAGGACTGTCGGCTGGCAGCAGGCGCATCAAAGACAACAACCAGATCCAGTCGGCTGCATTTTAGGGACTTTTATGAAGCTGTAACTGGCCGACCAGCAGTCGGCCAGTTCATCATTTATCCCAAGGCCTATAAAAGGGCCCCCTTGCTCAATGTTTGAGTCATTCACTCCCACTAGGGGTGTGAGTCACTTAGAGGTCCCATAGGGGACAGAATTTAGGGTTAGCAACCTTTTTATGAAGGCAGCCCATGGCTGCAAGGATATGTACCTTTTTGTACCATAGTATACACTGAAATTCCAGCACTTCTCTCTCTCTCTCTCTACTCTCTCTCTACTTGCGTTTTTGCATCAGATGGTGCGTTTTGCATCAGAAGGTTTTCAAGAGTGTTTAGGGCTGAAAGAAGACTACCCAGAGCTTCCGCGCGTTACAGACAGTGATGACACGTGGTATATGGACTCTGGAGCATCAAACCATATGACTTGTCATGGCGAATGGTTTGAACATAAGAAGGCAATGGATGTGAAAAACTATGTGGAGACAGGTGATGATTCCCAGCATGCTACCACTCATGTGGAGAGTGTACCATTGGTGATGCACAATGGTGAAACAAAGTCTATGGCAGATGTCTTGTATGTGCCTTCTATTACAAAAAGTTTGTTGGCCTTAGTTGGTCGAATGGTTGAACAAGGTTTACAGGTTCGTTTCAACGAGCATGGTTGCTTCGTTGAGGATTTCAAAAATGGATGTAGAGTCATTGCCAAAGGCAAGAAAGAAGGCAGGTTATTTAAGTTGGATGCTGGGATTCCTGAGTTGAAATCGGCCATGTTCTCTAAAAGCCGAAATGTGGTACAGGACATTGAAATGTGGCATAAAAGAATTGGACATGTGAACATATAAAGATTAAAGAACATGCAGGCAAGAGGCATTGTTGGTGGGCTGCCTAGATTCATGTATGATGGGAATATGCATGTCTGTGATGCTTGCCAGTTTGGAATACACATATATGACCTCTTTGGTGAAGCATGTGGAACCTACATGCTATACAGAAGCTATTGGGAAGCATGTATGGGAGAAGGCATTGGATGTTGAGATGGATGCATTGGTCCATAATGAAACATGGGATTTGGTTGCCTTACCACAAGGAAAAAATGTCATTGGTTGCAAATGGGTTTATAAGGTGAAATGCAAATCAGATGGTTCCATTGAGCGTTATAAAGCGCGGTTGGTAGCTAAGGGTTATGCACAAACCCAAGGCTTGGACTATGATGAAACATTTAGTCCAATTGCAAAGATGGGAACAGTGAGAGCAGTCATTGCTATGGCCGCAGCAAATGGTTGGGAAATGCATCAAATGGATGTGAAAAATGCATTTCTAAATGCTGATTTACAAGAGGAAGTTTATATAGCACAGCCAGAAGGATAAGTACACCCGAGGTACCCCACTCATGTATGCAGGTTAAAGAAAGCATTATATGGTTTGAAGCAAGCACCTCGTGCTTGGAGTGATAAGATAAGCCAATATCTTATCTCCCTTGGATTTCAAGTTTCTTCAGCAGATTCTTCACTCTATGTGAAGAAAACAGATCATGGGATTGTCTTGCTTGTCATCTATGTGGATGACTTGATTGTCACAGGAGATCATGCTACAGATGTTATGCATGTCAAGAAGGCATTGAGTGGGTAGTCTGACTGACTGACTGACTGTCTAAGGCTGAGAATGACCTACGTAGCTCATGCCTAACTTATCCTGGACGGAGGATTACAATGAGGTCACGGCATACGACAAATATCATCCTAAAAGGTACTAATACTGTACAATGTTGCACTGATGATGATGACCTAGCTTGTCACCATGCACTACAGTGCAGAGTGAATGTGACATATGTGGTGATCCACAGCCCTAATCCTAATTAAGAACAAGATGCTGAAGAAACATGATCAAGGCATAGGAGAGAGAAGAGAGAGATGATTGGTGTCAGGTTTTCTTTATTATATGGTACAAAAATGGGACTGTATGTCTGTACATGATTTAGGCCCTTGGTCTACCCCCAAAGGGGTGACCTCTCACCCCTTCTACATGCTAGATGCTGACTTCTACTTCTTCAATGCTGAATGTGCTGAAAATGTTGAATGAATGATGCCAATGATTGGCTCATGCTTATATATGGCTTGAGGTGTGGTTGGCCAGCTGTAGTGCTATCGGCTTGCTACTGGACAAATAATCATAAAATATTCATCTTAAATGATGTGCTTCTCTTCAATGATTGCCCACGCCTGATGGCCTTCACCCAGATGCCTGGCCGTCTGCGTGCATGGGTTCCTGCTAGCTGCCGACTGATGTAAGATGGCTGCCAACAGGTTCTTAGACCCTCCGTGATGATGATGTTGCTGATAATGATGCTATTGATGCTGGTGATAATCATGACGATGATACTGATACTGATGATATTGATGATACTGAGGATGATGGATGAGGCTCTAAATATTGTCTAACTGCTGTCCTAATCAGGGATTGCTGTTCATGCTGAGGATTGAGCCATGGCACCGGCATGGACATGACATCCCCTCCTCCTAAACTTGATGATAGGGTGGACACTCTGTCATCCTTTCTCCCTGGACTACTGACTTTGATCTAACTTTGACTCTGACTTTGACACTTTTGTAGTCAGCCAGGGTTCCACTCTAATCAGGTGTACAAGTCCCGTTCATGGTCATGGTTAGGTGTGCCACTCGTACTGTGAGTCACCCTCTGGAATGATGATGTGGTGTTCCAAGCATTGATAGGCTTCTAGCCAGATGCAAGGGCATTGAGGTGCATGTAGAAGCAAGAAGTGCAGGGCCATAGACTATGTCTATGTGGGCCCTACAGTTGGGCTACCTTTGCGCAGCCCATGGGCCGAGGTGTGGGCCCATAAGGGCCATGGGCCACAGTCAGCCAACCCATGGAAGGGCCAGGCCTCATAGAGGCTAGGGCCATAGTCGGCCAGCCCAAGGAAGGGCTAAAGCCTCAGTCGGCTATCAACAGCCAGTCGGCCAGGCCCTAGGGGCTCTGACAGCAGTCCGGCAGCAGCCTAGAGAGCCATGTGTGAAAGGGCGCCACATTAATGATATTAAATCAGGTAGTGGAGCTTATTCAGCAGGCTGACAGCCAATTTAGCAAACCTAGAGGGACATATAAAAGCATAGGCTTGGCAAGGGTCAAAGTATCTCATTATTCACAAAATGCTGAAGTACTCCAAAGGCCAGGACAGCTAAAGGGAGCCTAAAGCAAAGGTGTACTCGAAGGTCAAGAATAGGACATCTTCAGGCTGCTGAATTCCAGCCTAGTAAGGTCTCCAAGAAGTCAATCTTTTTCATCATTCAATAAAGTAAATACACCAGTCCTTGATGGGGGCCCTTCAAAAGGTATTTGGGACCCAATCGGATGTACTTGTCTTTGTTCTTCTTCTTCCTCTTCTTCTTCTCTCTCTCTCTCTCTCTCTCTCTCTCTCTCTCTCTGTGGACATCCAGAGGACATCGACAGTTGTACATTGATTTGTCTCATAGGTCGAGTTCGGCCTCTAGTAGACGTTAATACAGCTCTCTCTCTCTCTCTCTCTCTCCATAGAGAGGGGATCCTGTGGAGATTGTCTCATTCTATGTCTACCTTGGTGTCACTTTCAGTGGCCCACGCTTTACCATGCTTCCCGTAGCACATGCCAGAGTGACGCGGGGATATGCAGCCTTAAGCTTACTTGAGCGGCAGTGCTTCCAGGCACATTTCCAGGAGCCCAAGACGAAGGGCTGGCTTTTTGACACCCTCGTCACACCAGCCTTGATGTATGGAGCAACTTTCTGGGGGCCAGATTTATCTGATGAGGATTGGCAGCGAGTTGAGAGGCCCCAGGTCATGATGTTCTCCCGTATGATCTGCAACAAACCATCAGTCCCACACCAGATTATCCAGGTAGAGTTTGCTGCAGCCCCGATGGTAGGGGAGGCACTCTTCCAGACAGTCACATATCTCCATCACATCAGTCACATGGATCCCCACAGGTACCCGAGGCTTGCCGTGGAGTCCTCCAGACAACTAGCACTTGAGGGGCACTTTGGAGTATGGTATGCACTAGTTTCCACTTGGTTCGCAGTATATGGACTCTGCATGGACCGCCTAATCACTCCCCTTTTTTCCAGCTGTCTCACGAGGATACCAACCGGGTTATCTGGTCAGATCTTCTTAGCCTCTACACACATTGCACATGGATCACACCCCCAGAGCTCCCCACGAAGATGCACTTTTACAGAGACCACTTCCTCACACTCACTGAGGATGGATTCATCCAGCAGCCGGGCTACTGGAGTGTTCACATGTCCCATGCCATGCGGATTGCAATTGGCCAGATACGGGTTTCTTCCCACCGGACAGGTAGAGCTGAGCGCATCTTCAGAGCCAGGAAGCTCGTACGGACACCCAGAGAGGAGAGGATCTGCCGACTATGCCACACAGAGGTTGAGACGGAGGAGCATTACATATGTCATGTGCAAAGGTTTTGCCCATGGACATGTCCAAAAGCTAGTACTGAAGGGGCAGCCAGAAAAGGAGATTAGAACCAAGGATTTTGGAGCATGAAGTGCAGATTTGGTAAGTGTTGGACTAGGAGAAGGACAAGGATGACCTGTCGGCTGCAAGAAGGGCAAGTCGTGAAGAGTATTTTGGCAATATTTGTCCAGTCGGCCACCTCTCTAGTCACTTCAAGGGCCTATATAAAGGCACTAAGGCTCATAGTTAGATTCATTCACTCCCACTTTGGGTGTGGGTCTAGACATAGACTAGGATTAGGGTTTGTTAACCTTTTCCAAAAGGCAGCCCATGGCTGCAAGGATTTATGTACCTTTTTGTACCATATGAAATACTGAATTTTGAGCTCTCTCTCTCTCTCTCTCTCTCTCTCTCTACTCTCGCTTCTGTCTGCGTTTTTGCATCAGCATGTTCTAAGTGGTGTTTAGGGCTGAAAGAAGACTCTCAGAGCTTCCACATGCAACATTGGTATCAGAGCATCAGGCTCAACAAGGCTAAACACTGATTCAGTCCCATATGAAGGTGTACAGGTCCAAGGTACAGGAAAGTGCACAGGTACGAAGCCCAAGGCAAGGAACACAAGACCAGGAAGAGCTCCCAGGAGGTTGGTTGGTGGTGTTCCCCAAAGCCCAAAGGGGATGGCAGTCCTGTGAGCCAGGAAAGGCTTTCGGACAACAGTTCCAAGGGAGGATGATCCTCCAAGGGGTGGAGTGAGAGTGCCAAACTCATTTCTCAAGAATGAAGACCAAGATGGTGTTCAGAGACAGGGCAGGAATGGATTGGGGACTGGATGGAACAAATGCATAGATCTTATTCAGAGACAGAGTGGTTTTGGAGACCGGGCTGGGTTTTCAGTGAAAAGCGTTGCCAGAGATGGATGGGATGACACAGGGACTCCGGGAACAGAATGGGATGATGACAGTCATCCAAGAACAGGTTGGAATCCCGTCATCAAGTTTAGCAGAGGGGGATGTCAAGTGCAAAGGTTTTGCCCATGGACATGTCCTAAAGCTAGTCCTGAAGGGGCAGCCAGAAAAGGAGAGAGAACCAGGGATTTTGGAGCATGAAGTGTAGATTTGGCAAGTGTTGGACTAGGAGAAGGAAAAGGATGACCTGTCGGCTGCAAGAAGGGCAGGTCGTGAAGAGTATTTTGGCAATATATGTCCAATCGGCTGGCCGACCAGCAATCGGCTAGCTCTCTAGTCACTTCAAGGGTAGGCACTAAGACTCATAGTTAGATTCATTCACTCCCACTTTGGGTGTGGGTCTAGACATAGACTAGGATTAGGGTTTGTTAACCTTTTCCAAGGCTGCAAGGATTTATGTACCTTTTTGTACCATATGAAATACTGAATTTCCAGCTATCTCTCTCTCTCTCTCTCTACTCTCTCTTCTGTCTGCATTTTTGCATCAGCATGTTCTAAGTGGTGTTTAGGGCTGAAAGAAGACTCTCAGAGCTTCCGCGCTGCCCAGTATAGTATGATATCAATGGGAGGTTTCACTGTCTATTTCGTGAGGGATTCGGCCCACTCTCCAAGATCATTGACTTCCAGGACCAACGTTGCCTGGGCCTCTTCCTGCTTGAGCTCCGCAGACACATGGACACCTTGACACACAGGCCCCAACCACCTCGCCCCACAGGGATAGCACCATCAGGAAAATAGGAAGTAATGAGTTGGAGACAGTATTTCTGTTGAGACACGAAAATACCATCAGGATGTTGGATCACCTCCATGCCAAGGAAATATGAGAGAAGGGCGAGATCAGTCATCTCAAAAGTTTGTTTGAGTTGTGTCATGGTATCAATCATTTTGGCTTGATGGGAACCTGAAATAATTAGGTCATCGACATACAATACAAGGTAGCAAACCAGCACTTGATCAGTGTGAATATAGAGATTGGGGTCACAATGTGATGGGTGAAAACCTTGCCTGTGAAAAAATTTGTCGATGCGATGATACCATGCCTGGGGTGCTTGCTTAAGCCCATAAAGAGCTTTATGTAGGCGAAAAACTTTGTCCTCAAGACCAAGGAGATGGAATCCCGGAGGTTGGTCGACGTAGACCTCCTCGTGAAGAATGCCATTTAAAAAGGCACTCTTAACATCCATCTGATAGATTGGCCATTTATGGTGGGCAGCCAGATTCAGTAAAAGATGAATTGTGGCCATTCGAGTAGTGGGAGCAAAAGTCTCGTCGAAATCAATGCCTTCTTTTTGGCGAAAGCCTTGCACGACAAGCTGGGCTTTATATTTGTCCAGGATACCATCGACTTTACATTTGGTGCGGAAAATCCATTTGGTTCCAATGACTTTCTTATGACGAGGGCGATCCACAAGGGACCACGTGCCATTACGGTCAATGCTTTCAAGTTCGAGTTCCATGGCTTGTTTCCAGGATGGAATTTTAATAGCATCTTTCCACGAAGTTGGCTCATCATGTGCCACATAGTCTACAGAAAAAACAGAGGTAAAGGAGGCATGAGGGGCGAGTCTGGTGGATCGACGAGGACCGTCCAAAGGGATATCAAAGGGAAGTATACCAGAATCACGCATGGTTTGTTGATACCAGTGAGGTAAAGGGTCCCTGGGTGGTTGACGAGAGGAGGAAGCCTCCTCAAGTGGTGGAGTTGTAGGTAACTGATGGGTTTCATTTGGCACAGTCTGAGATTCTTGTTCAGTTGGTATGGGCAGCGGAAGGCGAAGTAAGTCTCGCTCATCAAAGACAATGTCTCGACGAACGAAAACTTTGTTTGATCTTGGATCAAAAACTTTGTAAGCCTTTGATTCAGAAGAGTATCCCACAAAAATGAGCAACTCACTCCTTGGCTCAAGCTTGCCCCTTCTATTATTCGGAGTGTGAGTATATGCTCGACATTCAACGACACGAAAGTATATGCTCGACATCCAAAGACACGAAAGTGGGAAACAATTGGCTTTTTGCCAGAGAAAGCCTCAAATGGGGTCCTGTGGGGAACAACAACGGTGGGGCAACGGTTTAGAAGATACACTGCAGTGTTGACCGATTCTGACCAGAGACGTTCAGGCAGCTTAGCTGCAAAAACCATGGAGCGTGCCATATCCATAACGGTTCGGTTCTTGCGCTCGACCACTCCATTCTGTGAGGGAGAGTTGGTGGAGGTGAGTTGGCGTTGAATGCCATGATCTTGCAAGAACTGAGAAAATTGATGGGAGAGAAATTCACCCCCATTGTCACACGAGCAGTCCTGATGGAGATGCCCATTTGATTGGTGACTAACCGAACCCATGTGGAAAGGTATTGGAAAGCGTCAGATTTATGCTTTAGAAAATATACCCACATGTATCTTGAATAATCATCAACAATCAGCATGTAGTATAGAGATCCATTCAAGGAAGGGGTTGGGGATTGGCCACTCAAGTTGAAATGAATCAACCGGAGGAATCCCGAAGTCCGATGATTAGCGTGATGTGGGAATGGGGTGCGATGTTGTTTACCCAGTTGACAGGGCTGATAGACATCCTTTGTCAGTTTGAGCTTGGGTATACCTTCAACCAACTTGTCTTGAGATAGCTCATAGAGAGTGGAATAGGGTAGATGACCATAGCGAAAGTGCTATAGTCGTTCAATGTCAGAGGGAGCCCGATGAAACTCTGAGTCAACAAAAGATGGCTCAGTTAGAAAAGTGGACAGATGGTACAAACCATCCTTCTGAGCTTGTCCTTTGGCAACAACAAGACCAGTAGTTTCATCAATTACCTCAACTACTCGTTTGTTGAAATAAACACCACGATCGAGTTGGGTAAGCTGGGAGATAGAAAGAAGGTTGAGACCTAAATTAGGGACAAGATAGACATTGTCCAAGGTAGCCTGGTTGGGGCCAGTGCTGGTGTCAAATAAGACAGTGCCAATGGATTTTATGGGCATCATTGTGTTGTTGCCACATCGAACTTCTCCCTTAACGGGACACTGAGAAATGAAAATGTCAGCATTACGTGCCATATGGTGAGTAGTGCCACTGTCAACTACCCAAGTGACAGGATGACCATAGGGAAGAGTTGGATGGGCCTCAATAATGGGCACGGGGGGATTATCAAGTAACTGACAAATCTGAATGAGGGTAGAGGCCTTTCCCTCTATGGCAGGGGCGGCATACCCCCTGGCGGAGGATATCGCGGAGAGCCTGCGCAGCTTGAAGAGCCTTCCCTCCCACTATGCGGAGCTCATCGCCACCCTCAACGAGGCCGCGGCGCCTAACACCTGCAGATGGCCTTGTTTAGGCCTTCGTTTCTTCTTTTTTGTGGAGTGGTGGCTAGAATCAATCGTAAGTGTGACCTGAGCAATATTGGTTGAGGGGCCAGGATGAGGTGTGAGAGAAGACCAGACAGGCATCTCTTCAGGAGTGGTGAAAGAAACTGACTGGGAAGGTGGGACGTGAGCCCTAACTATTAGCTCGCCAGTGGGAGGATCTGTTGGGGTGAAGGCATTATGCCCACCCTTGTAGTGTGTACAAGCCCATAAGTTATAGTACATAGTACACTTAGTACTTTTAATGTACTAAGTGCACTATGTGTACTAGTGCAATATACATGTGTGATAGGGGAGTCACACACTCATTCACAATGAGTTGACTTATCCCCACAACTCTCTCTCTCTCTCCCTTCTTTCTCTGTGTATGTCTCCCACATGAAACCTAACCCTAACTCTTAATCTCCCTTCAACTGGTATCAGAGCTTTGGCTACAGGAGATCCTTGTGGTAGAGAGTGGTACATCGAAGAGCTACTGTGGATGGACTTGTGAGGCGTCTGTCGAATAGCCACGGGCAAAGCTGCATTGCTTCATCTACAGCAGCGCAGCAGCAACGTGGTGAGGCCGGAGGAGTGCAGAGCGGCGGATCCTATCAGCGATGATGAAGGCATAGATTAGCGCATCGTAGCGGAACGCAGGCGGAGCAGGTTTGCAGTAGAAATCGTCGCTCGGCACGGCCTCCTCCGCCCAGAGCTAAACGCCGCCAGCTGGCAGGAGTTTAGAGCGAGTACCCGTAGCGCGAAGGGGAGGCAAGCGAGCGAAGAAGAAAAGGGCAGCCGCGCTTCACCAGCGCGCGCAGCTGGAGGAGTCGGGCGCCGTGCGGCCGAGGAAGCTGGGCGTAGAGGACTGCGCGGAGTATGTGAAGGAGGTGAGCGAGGAGGAAGAGCAGCGGCGCTTCACCAACGCGCACAGCTGGAGGAGTCGGGCGCCGTACGGGAGAGGTTCCGGTCCAATCGGTAGCTCTCTACCGTCGATCCTTGCAATCGGGCAGAAACCCACGGGCACCTCCTCCGTTTCCACAGTCTTGGTGAGACGAGAAGAAAAGGCGATACAGAGATCAGTCGCACCGAAGCAACTCTTACTTCTTCTCCACCTGCGCCTTCCTGCTATCTGGCTTCTTCGTGGAGCTTTGACATTAGCCCACTCGCTCATGAATCACTGGCTCGTAGGTTTTTTTTTTCTCCCATCAACTCAGCTAGGAGAAGCCTTAACCTGCAACCTGCAAGACCTACACAGAACAGCAGCAGCATCATCACCCCCTTTTCCTGCAACAAAAAATCAAAAATTACGAGGTATCTGCTTCAATTTTTTTTGGGATTTGCAATTGAGTAGGTACAGGTGCCAAATTGCTCCATTTTTGAGCAAAATTGGCAAAATTGGGTGACATTGGTCACATTCAGGATCAATTTGCAGGAAATTGGATGTCAAAATTTGGGGCTTTTGATGTAATTGTGCAATTGGGCATTCATACATGCTGTCTGATGTGAGCAATCTCACATTCGGCCAAAATTGCAGGAAATTGAAGTGCAAATCAAGGGGCTTTTGTGCCGATTGGGTTGATTTGCATGCAGGCACTCGCATTTGATGCTTTGGGCAACGTGTTGATGCCTGTCAAGCACTCAATGTGCCTGTAAATCAACGGGCTTTTATGTACTGGATGTATATGTGGCCAGGGGGAAGCATCCTGAAGACTCTGGATGCCTTCATGTGCGTTAATGTACCATGTATGATCAGAAATCGATCTTAAATCAAGGGGCTTTTCAAGATTTTATACTTGTTGAGCTTGGCAAAGCAGCAGGCAAGACTTTTATGCCTTGAATCCTCAGAAATCCACTTGCAGTCAAGGGGCTTTTGCCCAATTTCTGTTTGGGACTGTTGTATGCAATGGTGGGGACTGTAAAAGTCTGATTTTCACTCATTTGGACAGCCAGGAGAGCATTTATTGCTGCTGTACTTGCTGGTATAGATTTGGTACAACTTTGTGCAAGTTTTGGCATGGCTGTACATTGATTTGAGTGAAGAAAAGGTTCATTTTCAACTGCTGTACTTGCCGGTACAGGTTTGGTACATCATTGGTGAGCACTTGGTACTGTTGTACAGTACTTTGGAAGAGCAACAGAGCACATTTAAGGTGCTGTCCTAAATCTGCAGCAACCAGATTTTGGTGATTTCATCACATACAGTGGGAGTAGAGTTGCATTTGTGCTTCCGCAGTGGGAGATAAACTTTGGGAGAACAACTGTGAGCACTTTGTGTGCTTTTGGTGCAGTGTTTGCACATTTTGCAGGGAGTCAGGCATTGACAGGTTGCATATTGCTATGGCAACCACAGGTGAGAGCTCTTCATTGCTTCACATCAAGAAGCTTGAAGGCTCACATAACTATGATATTTGGCAAACCCAGTGCTATAATGTGTTGCTCCAGAAGAAGCAGCACAAGCCTATCAAAGAAAGGGGTGTAATGCCCGCTTCTCTTACTGCTGAAGAGTGGGAAGATATGGATGAGCTGGCAAGATCTACTATCATGTTGTCTGTGTCAGACTCTTTACTTTTCAGCATTCGTGAAGAGAAGACAGCTTGGGGAATGTCGCAAAGATTGCAGGACTTGTATGCCCAGCAAAGTGCCTCAAGCAAAGTGTATTGGTTGAAGAAACTCATAGGTCTTCAAATGAAGGAAGGGGCGTCTATGGCAGCCCATCTAAATGAGTTTAATGGTATTGTCAGCCAAGTTATAAATCAAAAGTTGGCAATGGACGATGAGTTCAAAGCCAGCTTTCTCTTATGCACTTTGCGAGAGAGTTGGGACACATTCAGGACAGCCACTAGCAATTCGAATGCTATGCTGTCATATGCAGATGTTGAGGGCGCTCTTCTTCAAGAAGAGATGAACAGGAAAAACAACTCTGTTGGAAAGTCCAATGCAATGAATGCACGTGGGAGATCCCAGCAAAGGGGTAAAAGCCAAGAACGGGGAAGGAGCAAGTCCCGCTCCAAAAAGGACTTGGAATGCCATTATTGTGGCAAGAAGGGACACATCAAAAAGCAATGCTACAAATGGAAGAATGATCAAAAGGAAAAGGGCAAAGAAAAAGACAAAGACAAAGATGAAGCCAAAGATGCAAAGCCAAAGGGCAAAAGTGGAGTCAAGATTGAAGAAGTCAATGTGTCACATGCATGTGACAGTGAGGATGAGGTCCTATTCACGTCTTCACTTGATGCCCATTCACTACTTGCAGGAGATGGTCATGGTATGCACTCATGGATCATTGATTCAGGTGCCTCCTTTCATGTCACAGGTTGCAGAGACTTGTTTGTCAGGTATACTGCTGGCAATGAAGGAGTAGTTTATTTGGGTGATAACCATGCATGCAAGATTCTTGGCAGAGGTGATGTGAGGCTTGTGTTTTCAGATGGCTCACAGCTTATGCTCCATGATGTCAGGCATGTGCCTGAGATCAAGAAGAACCTACTTTCTACTGGACAGCTTGATGATGCTGATTATGTTACCACATTTGGTCGTGGAAAGTGGAAGATTAGTAAGGGCTCACTGGTTGTTGCTAGAGGCTCTAAGGTGGACACTCTTTACTTCATGCATGCAGGTGTTTGTCACCATGCTAATGTAAATGCAACCGAGCTGCCGGAAATCTCTATGTGGCATAGCCGGTTGGGACACATGAGTGTCAAAGGAATGGAGCAATTGTCTCGTTTTGGTTACTTGCCTTCTCTAAAGTTTTCAAGTTTTCAGTTTTGTGAGCATTGTATATATGGCAGGCAACTCCAATGCCCCCACAAGAAAGCTCTTGGACAGAAAGATGCTCAGTTAGAGCTTGTGCATACAGATGTATGTGAGATGCCTCAGCTTTCTTTGGGAGGGGCAAAATATTTTGTGTCTTTTATAGATGATGCCACACGTAAGGTGTGGGTCTGTCCTCTTCGTTTGAAGAGTGATACATTCTCAGTGTTTGAGAAGTTTGTTGCTCTTGTTGAGAATCAAACTGGCAAAACACTGAAGGCTTTGCGTTCCGACAATGGTGGAGAGTATATGTCCAAACAGTTTCAGGACTTTTGTGATGCTAAAGGCATCAAGAGGGAGCTCTCTACTCCTTATGATCCTCCACAAAACGGGACAGCAGGAGAGGATGAACAGGACCATTCAGGAGAAGGTCCGTTCTATGTTGTCACATGCTGCATTACCTCATGGTTTTTGGGTTGAAGCTGTTATGACAGCCGTTCATCTTATAAACAGGTCACCTAACACGAGGCTTGGTGGGAAAGTGCCAGAGGAAGTATGGACAGGGAAGCCTCCGTCCTACAAGCACTTGAGAGTGTTTGGTTGCGTTGCGTACGTGCACATATGCTGGGAAATGCGCACCAAACTTGATCCTAAGTCTCACAAATGCATATTCCTAGGATATGGTGACAGAGGTGAAATAGGGTATAGACTTTGGGATCCCGTGAATAGAAAGATTATACGAGCAATGATGTCATTTTTGATGAAACATGCATGTATAAGGAGCCTGCAAGGCAACAGGAGCCTGGCAGAGTCATATTTGATGATGATGGACATCATGGACAACAACCAAGGGCTGTAAATCAGCCATTACAGCAGCAAAACCAGCCCTTAAATGGTGCTGAAAATGGTCCAAATGGACAGCCAGAGATGGCAGAAGATATCCCTATGGATATCCCACAGTTAGAGGAGATACAGGGCATGATCTTTCAGCCTTATGGCATGGAACACAAGAGCCACCAATAGGTGATATGCAGGCTGGACAGCAACCTGCAAATGATGGTCATTGGGTACGGAGGTCCACAAGACCCTCCAGAGCCCCTGACAGGTTTGTTCCAGGGGTTGACTACTTGATGCTCACTGACTGTGGGGAGCCCTCATGTTATAAGGAGGCTTTACAGAGGGCAGACAAGGCTCTATGGGAGCGTGCTATGAAGTCAGAGATGGATTCTCTGCACAAAAATGGAACATAAAAGTTGGTGCATTTGCCTACAGGCAAGAAGGTTTTGCCATGTAAGTGGGTTTACAGGCTCAAAGTTGCACCTGATGCAAAGCCAAGATACAAAGCCAGGTTGGTGGCTAAGGGCTTCAAGCAGGAATATGGTGTGGACTTTGATGAGATCTTCTCTCCAGTGGTCAAAATGACTACACTTAGAGCTGTATTAGCTTTGGTTGCTCATGATGATCTGGATTTGATTCAGATGGATGTGAAGACTGCTTTTCTTCACGGTGATCTCCATGAGGAGATATATATGCAACAGCCAGAGGGTTATGCAGTGAATGGAAAGGAGAAGCTTGTAAGCAAGCTGAAAAAGAGTCTTTATGGGCTCAAACAGGCACCAAGGGAATGGTATCATAAATTTGATACATTCATGAAATCTCAGAATTTCAGGAGAAGTGACATAGATCACTGCTTATACAACCAAGAAAGCTTTGGATGGCAGTCTATTGATCCTCATCTTGTATGTTGATGATATGTTGATTGCCGGGAAATCTCGTAAAGAGATAGATGCCTTGAAGAAGAGGCTGCATCAAACCTTTGATATGAAGGATTTGGGTGATGCAAATCACATTTTGGGTATGCGGATACTTCGGGATAGAAATCAGCATGTGTTGTATTTGTCTCAGAAGGAATACATTGGCAAAGTTTTGCAGAGGTTCAATATGGACGGGGGGAAGAAGACTAGTACTCCTTTGCCTCCATATGTGAAACTCAGTGCTATGGACAGCCCACAGTCGGATAGTGACAGGGCTGATATGGCCAAGATTCCGTATGCTTCAGCTTGTGGCAGTCTCATGTATGCCATGGTTGCTACTAGGCCGGACATTGCATTTGCAGTGGGAGTGGTTTCTAGATACATGGCCAAACCTGGCAAGAAGCATTGGGAAGCAGTGAAAGGTGTCATGAGATACCTGAAGGGCACACAGGATATGTGCATTTGCTTTGGCAAACAGGATGCATTAGTGCATGGTTACACGGATTCGGATTATGCCGGTCATCCAGATAACCGGAAGTCTACTACCGGTTATGTGTTTACATTCACAGGAGGTGCTGTGTCATGGATATCCTGGATGCAGAAGTGCACTGCCTTATCTACTACAGAGGCCGAGTATATTGCAGCCACAGAGGCTTGCAAGGAGGCATTATGGCTATCTCGGTTAGTGGTTGATTTGGGTTATACAGGGGATATTCCATTGTTGCATTGTGACAGTCAGAGTGCCATCCAATTGGCAAAGAACCCTGTCTTTCATGCAAAGACGAAGCATGTGGATGTGAAGTATCACTTCATCAGAGAGGTGATAGAGAACAAGCAAATTCAGCTTGTTAAGATTCATACGGATGACAACCCGGCTGATCTGTTGACAAAGAGTTTGCCTCCGGAGCGGTTTGCTCATTGCAGACACTTGATGGGCATTGGATGAGGCCAGTTTCAGCCTTGATATGGCCTTGTATATTATCATGTACATGCTGATTTTTCTTTTCCTTCATTTAAGGGCACTTTGCCTTTAAGTGGGAGGTTGTTGGGGTAAAGGCATTATGCCCACCCTTGTAGTGTGTACAAGCCCATAAGTTATAGTACATAGTACACTTAGTATTGGACACAAGGGTCTCCTCTTGAGTGGAGGAAGTGGATGATTTCTTGGGATGAAATTGGTCATGCAACCTAGCGAAACGCAAGAGTTGGCATTCACAGTCATATAGGTTATAGGCATAGGCTTTAAACTAATGGTCTGTGTGACAAAAGTAACGAAGCTAGGAGGCAACTTGTTTAGAAGAGTGATAACTTGATCTTCCTGGGACTCGGCAGAGCCAGTGGTGGCAAACTCGGCGTTAAGGCGTCGATATTCCGCAACTTTGATGGTCAAGCATCCCTTTCTTTGATAATTTGATGCTCAAGATCAATGCGACGCGTACGATCACGTGTGGCATATCTCTCGGCGAGGTGTGCCCATCTGTCAGAGACATGGGGGAATTGTTGGAGTTGAGAATGGAACTCGGGCAAGAGGCCTTGCATGAGCTCCACTATAGCAGTGGCATTTCTAGCCTCCCAATGGCTGATGACGTCAGGAGGAACTAGAGAAGGGTGGGGTTTTGGTTCAAGGCCCTTTACGAGGTTCCAGGAACCTTGAGATGTGAAAACTTGTTCCATAAGATTAGCCCAGGTTGTATAATTAGACCTGTTAAAACGAGCCTTTTCTGTGAAACCATTTCTGGACATGGAAACATGAAAGGACGATGGTGGGGGAGTCCAGGAAGGTTGGTGCCCATATCCAGAGTGTAAGTGTTGTGGAGAGAAACCCGATAGTCCACCAAGACCAAGCCTGGATGAAGGACTTGTCGAGGGTGCTCCATAAGATGGAATCAAGTTTTGGGTACTCAGCATAGGAGGAATACTAGGTTGAGGTACGAACCCTGGAGAGGGCACATAATTGGAAAAAACACCAGTGCCAGAGATGGGTTGGTAAACCACCTGATACCTTGGAATGCTGGGTGAGACCGCAGTGCCAGAGGGCGTCGTGTCAAAAGCTAACTCGGATGGGTAGAAACCATACACAGGACCCAAAAGAGGTGCAGGCAGTGATGACTGCATGCCAACACTAGTAGAAAGAGGTATGGGTTGGGAGGGAGGGTTTTGAGTTTGAATTTGGGTAGTATTCCATAACATATTAGGAGTTGGAACAGAAAGTGAACCAGAGGAGAAAACAGTGTTACCTCCTTGAACACCGGAAGTCGGAGAGTGAGGTATACTCCTAGACCCTCCTCTATTAGGGTTCACAAAATGCCAGGGATCGAGGGTAGTCGATGGTACCGTTTGTTGAACCTGTGCCACAGAAGAAGATACCCATGCAGAGTTAGGAACATACGTACTAATAGGCACATACGAACCTGACGCGGTCACTGACAGAGATGATGATGGATCTCTGAACGATCAAGGAGGTACGTGTCCTTCCTGAGAAAGAGTCCTGTACTGAAGTCCAGTTTGTTGGCTAGAATGAGAAGTAGAGCTCTCCAGTTGAGGTTGACACACTCGCTGTGGGCATGTATCCTCCTCTGGAAGTAACGGTTGATAAGCTTGGAGAAGAAAAACCATACGCCAAGGGTGAATGGGTAAAAGTAGGCTGGTCGTCTCCCAATGAAAGACCTCGAACAGAGCTCTCGAGTGAATGAGGAGTTCCATCCTCTCTGTGATCCATATCGGAATAAGGGGAGTCGGTATCTGGTATGAAAAGCTGATTCTCCGGAATCGAGGGTAGACGATCCATGGTGTGTTCTTTCTAGGTCTTTGATCCCTTTGCTCACGATCGCTCTGATACCATGTGAGGGCAAAAGAGACCAAAGGACCAAATATATGAAAGATCAGAGTAAAACACACAGTATGCAATGGTGATGTGAATATAAAAGATGAAGTCCAGTACATGAGCTCTATGTGAGACTCCGGATAAGCAGAAAGAACTACTGTCCCATAAAATGCGGTTAACAAAGCTGGAGTGACCCTGATGAAAGCGCCGATATAAGCCTGAAGCAAACGCTGAAGACCACTTGATGTAGACGATGAAGTGAGCCTGATGTAGGTGATGTAGTCCAGCAACAGTAGGAGATGTTAACGCTGCTGTTAGCCTGATGAAGGTGACGAAGTCAGCCTGATGTAGGCGATGCAGGAGAACCTGATGTAGGTGGCGAAAGTGCTGCGGAGCGGCTGATGTAGGCGCCCAGACCAATAGCAGTTAACGCTGCACAAAAACTGGCTGTAGGCGGTGACAAGCTGCAGTTAACGCAGCGCATGACCTGGCTGTAGGCGACCTGTGTGCTGACCAGCAGGAGATGGCGATGCAGTTGTGAGGCGACCAGGGCACAAGCGTTGGAGCGCTGATGTGAGGCGACCAGGGCATGAGCGATGGAACGCTGCTGTGAAGAGAAACGCAGATGCGCTTGGTCCACGTAGGTTGGTCATAGAGAACACAAGAAGGGTCTCATATTTATATGAGAATTTTAATGACCAGCAAAGAAGTCGGCCAATCAAAGAAGTCGGCCCTTTTTGGGCTGCCTGTTTTAGGTATATTTTCACACATAAGTGTGTCTAAAAAAAAGCTAGATATATTACTTAAATGCATGGATAAACTTGGCAACTATGGTTCAGTGTAAAAAACATACATTGTATCATACAAATCTGCCAGTTTTCAGAGACGTTTCAAACAAGGGGGGTTATATGTCTATCAAATGCTAGATGTCAACAATCTTCGTGCATCATAATGTACAACTGTTATCAAGTTTGCCACCAATAACGACACTCACTTGGCCGTTCAGTTCGGAAAACCAATGATGACAAGAAGGGGGCATTTTTGTTTGGGCTTGATATTTGTAACATGTGGAAGCTTACAAACAAGATTATACTTTGATAAGGAATATTCAGCACCACGGTTCTTGATGATTGCACAATGTAGCGGAGAGAGAGAGAGAGAGAGAGAGAGAGAGAGAGAGAGAGAGAGAGCAAGATTAAGTGTCTACTAAAGACCCAATGGGCCTATGAGACCAAAGTGATACAATAATGTCCATGGTATATCTCATCATGGAATGGAAAATAAAACAGAAAGAAAACATAAACATAGCTATCTCACTGGGTTGATACAAAACTGTCCTTGGAAACTCATCATGCAATTCTAAGAACATAGAAACATGAGAGCAGCATCAGCTCCGAGTAAATGGTATACCGCTCTCTCCAGAATATCAAGCATAGGGCTAATGAGTATGGCCGAGAGGTCTCCCTCAGCTATGTCACGTGGAAAGGTAGCTTGATGGCGGTGGAGCATGTCGTGGATCTGGAGCTGATGAGGTGATCGTGGCTGACGGCCGGGGGCGTCGGGCACGGTGGAGTGTAGAGGCTTGGTCCGAGGTAACTCCTCTCGGGCGAGGCAAGTCCGGAGCAGCTCGTGGAGGGTCCACAAGATCTACTATATCGGTGTCCTCCACCTCTTGGGTCCGGAAGAAACTGGTGATGGTTGGCTGGCAAGGAGGGGGCGGGGTGGCTGGGGCCGAAGCTCTCTCAAGAAGGTGTCCCTGTGTTTGCGGAGCTCAAGCAGGAAGAGGCCTAGGCAACGTCGGTCTTGGAAGTCAATGATCCTGGAGAGTGGACCAATTCCCTCACGAAATAGACAGTGAAACCTCCGGCGGATCTCATAGTATACTGGGCAGCGGCATATGTAATGCTCCTCTGTCTCAACCTGTGTGTGGCATAATCGGCAAATCCTCTCCTCTCTGGGTCTCCGTATGAGCTTCCCGGTTGTGAAGATGCGCTAAGCTCTACTTGTCTCCACTCTGAGGTGGTGGGATGAAACCGGTATTTGGCCAATCGCAATCCGCATGGCATGGGACATGTGAACACTCAAGTAGCCCGGCTCCTAGATGAATCCATCCTCAGTGAGTGAGGAAGTGATCTTTGTAGAAGTGCATCTTCGTGGGGAGCTCCGGAGGTGTGATCCATGTGCAATGGTGTAGAGGCTGAGAAGATCTAACTGGATAACCTGGTTGGTATCCTTGTGAGAGCCAGAGAAAAGGGGAGTCCAAACTGTACTGAAGGGGGGGTAGGCGGTCCATGCGGAGCCCATATACTGAGAACCAAGTGGAAACTAGTGCATACCATACTCCAAAGTGCCCTTCAAGTGCTAGCTGTCTGGGAGGACTCCAGGGCAAGCCTCGGGTACCTGTGGGGATCCATGTGACTGATGCGATGGAGGTATGTGACTGTCTGGAAGAGTGCCTCCACTACCATCGGGGCTGCAGAAACTCTGCTTGGATAATCTAGTGTGGGACCGATGGTTTGTTGCGGATCATACGGGAGAACATCATGACCTGGGGCCTCTCAACTTGCTGCCAATCCTCATCGGATAAATTTGGCCCCAGAAGGCTGCTCCATACATCAAGGCTAGTGTGATGAGGGTGTCAAAAAGCCAACCCTTCGTCCTGGGCTCCTGGAAATGTGCCCGGAAGCAGTGCCGCTCAAGTAAGCTCAAGGCCGCATATCCCCGTGTCACTTTGGCGTGTGCTGCGGGAAGCATGGTGAAGGGTGGGCCACTGAAAGTGACACCAAGGTAGACATAGGATGAGACAATCTCCACAGGATCCCCTCTATATGTGACGCTCAATCTGGATGTGAAGGAGCGAGAGGTATTGAAGACCATTACCTTGGTATTACTAAGGTTAACACAGAGGTCCCGCTGAGTGCAAAATCCTGTATGGCATCCAACTATCTCTAAAGCCCCTCGGCTGAGTCTGAGAGGAGGACGATGTCATCTGTATAAGCTCCTCTGAAAGCCAGCCTGTCTTGAGGCTTTGCATCCTTGGCTCTCTGCAAAGGAATTGAGCTCCGCCTCTAGCACTGATCCATAGAGTTCGGCCAATGTGTGGCCAATCATGATCGTCCTGTAATTATTAGGATCAAGTGGATCTCGGCTTTGAGGATGGGGGTGATGGTGTTTGTGGACCAAGAGGGTGGAAATCCTTCACAAAGGGCTCTATTGAACATGTAGGCTAGTAGCGGCGCCGGGGTATCATCGGCATGCAAGATGTACTCGGCAGTGAGTCCCTCATGATCCTGGGCTCGCCCATTGCATAGTTTACGAATGGCCTTGAGGACCATACCCTTTGTGAAGAACGTGGAGGTGGTGGGACGGGGTTCTAGTGGTGGGGGTAGGGGTGGCTGATGGGGGATATGATAGAGGGAGTGTGCATAGGAGTGCCATGTGTTTGGGTAGGTGATAGGTGTGGGAGGGCGATGTTCTCGGAGTTTCCTCCAGGCCTCTTTGCAGTTTGGCCCTAAGAAAAGTTGGTATAACTCATCCTCTTTCCTTGCGCAGAATCCCCGTTTTTTGCATTGGGTGAGCCGTTGAGAAATCCGTTGCGCTTGGCGCTTCGGGATTTGCCCAATCCGTACCTCGTGCTTAAGATGGGAGCGTGTGGCCCGACATTCGTCATCATACCAACAGTTATGTGGTATGGAACCGCAAGGTGGCTTGGCGGTAGACCGACGTGTGCAGATGAAAGAAGTGGTGGTAGATGTGTGGAGTATGGTGGTGAGCTGTGGTGTGAGGGTGGATAGGGGGACAATAGGTTCCACATCCTGAGTTGGCGGTAGATGTGGTTGGAGTAAACAAGGTCAAGCTCGTGATCAAAAAGGACCTGAGTGTAATGTGAGATGGCAGGTGGTGGCAGAGAGAGAGAGAGAGAGAGAGAGAGAAAGAAAGAAAGATATATTAAGCATCCACTAAAGACCCAATGGGCCTATGAGACCAAAGTGATACAATAATGTCCATGGCATATCTCATCATGGAATGGAAAATAAAATCGAAAGAAAACATAAATATAGCTATCTCACTAGGGTGATACAAAACTGTCCATGGAAACTCGTCATGGAATACTAAGAACATAAAAACATGGGAGCAACATCAGCTCGGAGTAGATGGTATACCACTCTCCAAAATGTCAAGCATGGGGCTGACGAGTATGGTCGAGAGGTCTCCCTCAGCTATGTCACGTGGAAAGGTAGCTCGATGGCGGTGGAGCATGTCCTTGATCTAGAGCTATGAGGTGATCGTGGCCGACGGGGGTCGAGGGCGTCGGGCACGCTGGAGTGCAGAGGCTCGGTCCGAGGTAACTCCTCTCGGGCGAGGTAGGTCCAGAGCAGCTCGTGGAGGGTCCACAAGATCCACACTGTCGGTGTCCTCCACCTCCTGGGTCTGGAAGAAACTGGTGATGGTTGGCTGCCATTGGATCCCACCGTTAAACTATCAAAGAAAGTGGACTCACCTCCACATGAAGAGCGAGCCTACCGACAAGTGGTTGGGAAACTTATTTGGCTCACAAATTCTCGTCCTGATATCTCCTATTGTACCTCCATTTTAAGCTAGTATTTCAATGCTCCCAAAGAGCCACATTGGAGTTCAACAATGAGGGTTGTTTGCTATCTATCTAGCAAGTACCTATTGTATGGACTTCACTACACTCGCGGGATCTCCTTGCACGGTTACACGGACTTCGACTAGGCTGGTGACCTCGATTCTCGACGTTCTCATGGTGGTTATTTGTTCTCCCTCGGATGTAACATGCGGAAGCTCTGGGTAGTCTTCTTTCAGCCCTAAACACTCTTGGAAACCTTCTGATGCAGAAACGCACCATCTGATGCAAAAACGCAGGTAGAGAGAGAGTAGAGAGAGAGAGTGAGAAGTGCTGGAAATTCAGTATATACTATGGTACAAAAAGGTACATGTCTTGCAGCCCTTGGCTGCCTTCATAAAAAGGTGGTTAACCCTAAAATCTGTCCCCTATGGGACCTCTAATGATCCAATCCCCTAGTGGGAGAGAATTTGCTTTTTATAGTCACTTGTATGGCTGGAGGAGCTGGCCGACTGCTGTCGGACCAGCCGACTGGCATTAAATCTTCATTAAAATATCGGATGCTTGCAGCCGCCTTTTCCAGGTACAGCCGACTCCATTTGTTCAGCCGACAGTCCCCTTATCTTGCAGCCGACAGCCTTCTGGTCTTTAGTTTGCTCTCCACGCCTGTCTCCAGTCTTCACTGCCCAAGGTGCTCTGTGCTCTATCATTCTGGTTCTACCTATCTTCTACTGGTTCATGGTCTTTATCTGTTTGCCTCTTCTGGATCTAGCCCTGAGAATGTCCATGGCATCTGTGATGCACATGACATCCCCCTCTGCTAAACTTGATGACGGGAATCCAACCTGCTGTTGGATGATTGTCATCATCCCAATCCTGTCCCGAAGTCCCTCTGTCATCATCCATCCCTGGCAAACCTTTTTCTCTGAAAATCCGGTCTGTTCTCCAAACCACTCTGTCTCTGATGAAGGTCTATGCATCTGGTCTTCCTCTAGTCCACAATCCATTCCTGCCCTGACTCTGAACACCGTCTTGGTCTTCATTCCTGGAACTCAGTCTGGCACTCTCACATCACCCTTGGAGGATCAACCTACCTTGGGACCGTTACCTGAGAACCTATCTAGCTCACGGAACTGCCATCCCCATCTGGCACTGTGGAACACCACCAACAAACCTCCAGGGAGTTCTTCCCGATTCTTTGCTCCTCGCCTTGGGCTTTGAATCCGTGTACTTTCCTGTACCTTGGACCTGTACACCATCATCTCGGACTGAATCAGTGTTTAGCTTTGCTGAGCCTGATGCTCTGATACCAATGTAACATGCGGAAGCTCTGGGTAGTCTTCTTTCAGCCCTAAACACTCTTGGAAACCTTCTGATGCAAAAACGCACCATCTGATGCAAAAACGCAGGTAGAGAGAGAGTAGAGAGAGTGAGTGAGAAGTGCTGGAAATTCAATATATACTATGGTACAAAAAGGTACATGTCTTGCAGCCCTTGGCTGCCTTCATAAAAAGGTGGTTAACCCTAAAATCTGTCCCCTATGGGACCTCTAATGATCCAATCCCCTAGTGGGAGAGAATTTGCTTTTTATAGTCACTTGTATGGCTGGAGGAGCTGGCCGACTGCTGTCGGACCAGCCGACTGGCATTAAATCTTCATTAAAATATTGGATGCTTGCAGCCGCCTTTTCCAGGTACAGCCGACTCCGTTGGTTCAGCCGACAGTCCCCTTATCTTGCAGCCGACAGCCTTCTGGTCTTCACTTTGCTCTCCACGCCTATCTCCAGTCTTCACTGCCCAAGGTGCTCTGTGCTCTATCATTCTGGTTCTACCTATCTTTTACTGGTTCATGGTCTTTATCTGTTTGCCTCTTCTGGATCTAGCCCTGAGAATGTCCATGGCATCTGTGATGCACGACATCGGATCTGCCCCTTTCTCTTGGTCTAGCAAAAAGGAGGACACTGTTGCAGGTTCTTCAGCAGAGGCTGAATACCGGGCCCTCTATGATGCCACCACTGAGGTTATGTATCTTCGTCAACTTCTTTCCAACATACGCATCTCCATCGACACCGCCTCTACCATCTTCGTCCACAGTCAGAGTGCTCTTGCTCTTGCTAGCAAACCTATTTTTTCTAATCGTACCAAGCATGTGGGTGTCCATTTTCACTTTAACAAGGAACATGTTGAGCTTGGTACCATCCGACTCCAGTACATTTCTACGGTAGACAACCAAGCAAACATCCTTACGAAGTCCGTCAACCGCCCCATTCTTGAGCGTCTTCGCAATCGGATCGGCATCGGTCCACCACCATCACCCTCCGCTCATTGAGAGGGGGGTCTGCCTCTCCCTTCATTTTTTACCATTTTTGTATCGGGCACATGAGTCAATGAAAACCCCATGAGGGCACGGCTCTTGTGAAAACCCACTGCACTGCATTTTTTTCCATCCTACATTCCCTATGCGCACAGCATTCTGTTTTATGTGTTTGGGGCGCATGTATGAATGAAAACCCAAAAATGGGCATTCATGCATGTGAAAACCTCTTGCATTGTGGCATTCTTCCAGTACTTCTCATTCCCAGATGCCGTACCCTGGTCAAACCACAGAAATCCTCATCTTCGACAACCATCTTTTTCCCCTCATCTTCTCTCATGATCCCTTTTTGGTCTGAGAGGGGGTGTGTGAAAATATACCTAAAACAGGCAACCCGAAAAGGGCCAACTTCTTTGCTGGTCATTAAAATTCTCATATAAATATGAATGAGACCCTTCTCGTGTTCTCTATGACCAACCTACGTGGACCAGGCGCATCTGCGTTTCTCTTCACAGCAGCGTTCCATTGCTCATGCCCTGGTCGCCTCACATCAGCGCTCCAACGCTTGTGCCCTGGTCGCCTCACAACTGCATCGCCATCTCCTGCCGGTCAGCACACAGGTCGCCTACAGCCAGGTCATGCGCTGCATTAACTGCAGCTTGTCACCGCCTACACTGCGTTAACTGCAGCTTGTCACCGCCTACAACCAGTTTATGTGCAGCGTTAACTGCTATTGGTCTGGGCGCCTACATCAGCCTCTCCGCAGAACTTTTGCCGACTACATCAGGTTCTCCTGCATCGCCTACATCAGGCTGACTTCGTCACCTTCATCAGGCTAACAGCAGCGTTAGCATCTCCTACTGTGGCTGGACTACATCGCCTACATCAGGCTCACTTCATCGTCTACATCAAGTGGTCTTCGGCGTTTGCTTCAAGCTTATATCGGCGCTTTCATCAAGGTCACTCCAGCTTTGTTCACTGCGTTTTATGGGACAGCAATTCTTTCTGCTTATCCAGAGTCTCACATAGAGCTCCTGTACTGGACTTCATCTTTTATATTCACATCACCATTGCATACAGTGTGTTTTACTCTGATCTTTCCTATATTTGGTCCTTTGGTCTCTTTTGCCCTCACAGTATACCCCCCCCTATATAGAACCTTTATGAAACCTCCCAAGTTTTAATGAAATGTTTCAAACATGTTTAGGAAACACGTTTTTTAAAACGCTTAGTAACTATGCTCGTCAAATGCACTAGATTCAGTCTCTAGTATCTCCTCTACATGTCCATGTCAGAATATGCAGCGAAAATGATATCCAAACTTGGGTAGACAAGAGCAAGTAGACTGCAGAAAATAATCAGCACAAGAAACACAGAGAGATGTGTGTAAACTCTTCTCTATACACAAGATCCCGGAGATAACTGAATGAGAAAGTGGAGGAGGATGGGGGGGAATATATACAAGCCCATGAGGGCAGTCGGCCAGCTCTGGAAGAGGCCCACGACTGACAAAATGTCCACGACTGCTGAAAAACAGCAGCCGGCCAGCATCTGGTGCCCCACGTCTGCACAGAACAAGTCGGCCAGCACTCAGATAGCCCACGACTGCTATAGATGCAGTCGACCAGCCTCAGAGTGGTCCTGGCATCACCTGGCAGCCCTCCAGCCACTAGGAAAAAATGGGAAAAATAGGGAAAAAATACGGGGAGTGTGGAAAAATGATATACGGGCGGGCACACCCACAACAGAGGCCCTGGTGTATACAAATAGACAGGAGATGACTTCTAACACCCCCTCTCAGCTCCTGGCTGTGAAACCAACCCCAGGGAGCTGGAGTGCCGCCTGAGCGTAGCCTGAGGTAGAGACTTCGTGAAGAGGTCCGCCGCATTGTCCTCCGTCGAACAATAAAGTAGCAAGATGTCACCCGCCAAGATCTTCTCACGAACAAAGTGATACTGTATCTCTATATGCTTGGTCCGGGCATGGAAAACCGGGTTCCGAGCAATAGCTATACAACTCTGGTTATCACACTGGATGACTGTGGGCTCCCTCTGTGGAAACCCCATCTCGCCAAGCAGCCTCCACAGCCATACAACCTCACAAGCAGCACCACAAGCAGCCCGATATTCTGCCTCTGTCGAAGAAAGAGCAATAGTCGGCTGCTTCTTGCTGCTCCAAGAAACCGCTCCTGAGCCGAGGGTAAAAGTGTATCCTGAAGTAGATCTCCTCGTGTCTGGATCTCCTCCCCAATCTGAGTCACTCCATCCTTGGAGCTTGACTCCATTCCCTCCTGTGTAAAAGAGTCCCAGATCCTTCGTACTCTGCAGATACCGCAAGATCCGCAATCCTGCGTCCCAATGAGTCTTCAATGGCGTCTGCATAAAAGAGCTCAACAGCCCCACGGAGAAGCTCAAGTCCAATCTGGTGTTCAGCAACCAGATCAATGAACCAACCAACTTCCTGTACTGCGAGGCATCAACTGGCTCACAAGGATCTGTAACGGTTAACTTTGTGTTCGGGTCCATCGGCGAAGTAATAGGCTTGCAGTTCTCCATCCCAAAGGCCTCAAGCAACTCATGAACATACCGCTGCTGAGAGACGAAAAACCCCCTCTGGGTCTGCCAGATCTCCAATCCCAAGAAGAAGTGGAGTAAGCCTAAGTCGGTCATCTCAAACTCCTTTGACAAGGCAGCCTTCGTCACTCCAATGTGCTCCACATGACCGCCGGTGAGAATGAGATCATCCACATAAAGGATGATGAGTGTGACCAAGCCGCGTTCCCGAAAGAGATACAGGTTCGGATCTGCAACCGATCTCTGGAATCCAGTTCGAATAAAGAAGGAATCAATCTTCTGATTCCAAGCCCGCGGAGCCTGCTTAAGACCATACAAGGCCTTACGTAACCTGTAAACCATCCCTTCCGATCCTGGAACAATGAAGCCTGGAGGCTGCTCAACGTACACCTCCTCCTGCAGGTCACCATTAAGGAACGCCGATTTTACATCCATCTGGTACACGGGCCACCTCTGAGAAGAAGCAAGGGCAAGAACGGTCCGAATCGTGGTCATCCGCGCTGTCGGTGCAAAGGTATCCTCGTAGTCGATGCCTGGCCGCTGAGCATAACCCTTAGCCACGAGCCTGGCTTTGTGTTTGTCCACCAACCCATCAGCCGCGTACTTGGTCTTAAAGACCCATTTGACACCAATGACTGACCGCTTCGACGGCCTCGGTACCAACTCCCAAGTGTTGTTCTTCTCGATGGCGTCAAGTTCCACCTGCATGGCTTCTCTCCAAGTATCCTGTGAAAGGGCTTCCTTTACGGAAGTGGGCTCTTTATCCCGCATGATACGAGACATAAGAGCATAGTTCACCTGAAGAAGCTCCGCCGTGTTGCTTTTATCTCGAACTCGATGTGATCTTCGAGGGCCGTCCTCTGTGGTCCATTCGGAGGGTAGCTCCGTGACACCTGACTCCCGAAGGGTGTCCATCAACCACCTAGGTACTCGAACAGATCGTGGAGCCTCCGGTGGTCGCGGGGGCTCAACTCCAGCTGCGGGCTCAACCTCCTGTGATGACTGAGGTGGATCAACTGGAGTGGTAGACTGGGAATCATCATCAGACTCTGGATCTCCAAGAAGTGGCGGTTCCTCGACAGTGGATGCTGGAACATGCTCGTCAAAGACCACATCCCGGCTGACAACAATCTCGTTCCTCTCTGGATCATACAACCTGTATCCCTTGGAAAGAGAGTTATACCCCACAAATACCAGCTTGCGGGACTTGGAGTCAAGCTTCCCCCTCTGCTTCTTCGGAATATGTACATACGCGTCACTCCCAAAGACACGGAAGTGCGAGACATCAGGTTTCTTGCCAAAATATGCCTCAAATGGAGTCATATGGGGTACAGAAGTCGTCGGAGAGCGGTTAATGGTATGGACAGCTGTCGCCACAGCCTCACCCCACAGTGGACGAGGAAGATCTCGATGCTCCAGCATGGTCCTCGCCATCTCCACCACAGTCCTGTTCTTACGTTCAACAACTCCATTCTCCGAAGGCGATCCGGTATTGGCCAATTCCCTCTTGATGCCATGATCTGCACAAAACCGAAAGAATACAGTCGAGGAGAATTCCCCTCCTTTTTCAGCCCTGAGAGTCTTGACTTGAAATCCAGACTCTTTCTCCACCATCACGTGCCAATCCTTGAACCGAGCAAAAGCCTGGTCCTTCTGTGAAAGAAAGTAGACCCACGTGAATCTGGTACAATCATCAACAAGCAGCATGAAGTAGAGAGATCCTCCCAAGGATGGTATCTGCTGTGGTCCACACAAGTCAGTGTGAATCAACTCCAAAGGTTTCGAAGCCCGCCTGGAAGCCTGCTTCGGAAAGGATTCCCTGTGCTGCTTACCACGTATGCAAGAACTGCAGCGTCCTTGCCTACTACCAACATCTGGCAAGCCAACCACCATCTGGTCCCGGAAGGCGCGCCGCAAAGCATCCACATTCAAGTGGCCAAAACGAAAGTGCCACAAATCTCCGACCTGAGAGCCTGTCAGTGAGGAGAGTGCAGAGAGTTTGTAGATACCGTTCTCCACACCGCCTTCCCAAACAACTTTGCCTGTCTCACGGTCCCTTAGAGCAACTGAATGCTCCTCAAATTCCACCCGAAAGCCAGTCTTGCATACCTCATGCACTGACAAAAGATGAAAGCCCAGAGCAGGGACATAAAGAACACGGGAAGCATGCTTGCCCCCCTTGCCGTCGGGAATGATCTCCATCCGGCCCTCACTATGAATCGGAATAGTGGAGTTATCACCAATAAAGATACGACCTGACTGCCGCTTCACATCCAGGAAGAAGTCACGGGATGGAGTCATGTGCCTGGAAGCACCACTGTCGAGAATCCATTCCCGAGTATCCTTTGCGGTGAAGCCAACTGCCTCCTCGCTCGAAGACGATGAATCATCGGAGTCCACCATCTCCAAGTGCACAAATGCCGAAGTCTTTGCAGCTGAGGCTGAGGATTCAGCACTCTTCCCTGTCCGCTTAGGGCACTTCCTCCAGTAGTGGCCTTTCTCGCCACAATCATTACACGATCTTTCGGCCTTCAGCTTCTCTCGTTCTGGATCAGGCTTCTTCTCGGAAGACTTATCTGATGAAGCCTTCCCTTTGCCCTTGTTGGTATTACGGCCTTTCGACCGTTGGCCAGTTAAGGCCTCCGAACCTCCGCCGTGAGGAGGGTTCGTGAAACGTTCCTCCTGGTCCAAGACCATTGGCACAAGCTCCTCCCAAGTAATGGTGCTGAGCCTGCCACTCGTGATCAACGAGGAATAGAAAGCGGAATATTGACCAGGCAAGTGGGAAAGTAACGTGATGGCCATATCTTCGGACGATATCTCTTTCCCAGCTTGAAGGACTTCCTGCTGAAGGGCCTGCAGCTTGTTAATGTGTTCCCGCATCGTCGAAGACTTTGCAGGGTTCATAACCCGCATCTGCACTTCCAAGGATATCCGCTTCATGGGTGATACCCTGTTGTACAAAGAAGCCAAGTGCTCCCATATGCCTCGTGCCAGCGTCATGTGCTTCACATGGTTGATCACCTGTGGTGTGCAATTGAGGAATATAAATGACCGGACCCTAGCGTTGACACGGTCCCACATTTGTGCCTGTGCCTCTCGGTCCTTCCTCGCGGATAAAACCTCCCCTTCCTCAGCTTCCGGCCTTGGCACCCCTTTGATAATAAAATCAGCAAGATCATATGACTCCAGAACTGACTCCATCATGACCTTCCAGATGCCATAATTGGACCCGTCCAACTGACGATCCACTGGGAACGTGGGGAGTCGGAATCTTCACGTGCTTCTCTGCCATCTCGAGTAAATCCGCCATCTCGGAGAGTAACCTGAAAGGGTGGGTGGGTGGGAAAAATCTGAAAATCAGAATATATGCAAGTGGCTGTTCAGCCCCTCTGCCCGCCTTCCTCTTGCACCTTCACTTCCCGTTCAGCCCGAAACAGTCCACCGATCAGCAACCTGTTGCTCCCCCTCTTGCTCAGAAAAACGCCCAAGATCTGCTAGAGCCTAGGGCTCTGATACCATGTCAGAATATGCAGCGGAAATGATATCCAAACTTGGGTAGACAAGAGCAAGTAGACTGCAAAAAATAATCAGCACAAGAAACACAGAGAGATGTGTGTAAACTCTTCTCTATACACAAGATCCCGGAGATAACTGAATGAGAAAGTGGAGGAGGATGGGGGGGAATATATACAAGCCCATGAGGGCAGTCGGCCAGCTCTGGAAGAGGCCCACGACTGACAAAATGTCCACGACTGCTGAAAAACAGCAGTCGGCCAGCATCTGGTGCCCCACGTCTGCACAGAACAAGTCGGCCAGCACTCAGATAGCCCACGACTGCTACAGATGCAGTCGGCCAGCCTCAGAGTGGTCCTGGCATCACCTGGCAGCCCTCCAGCCACTAGGAAAAAATGGGAAAAATAGGGAAAAAATACGGGGAGTGTGGAAAAATGATATACGGGCGGGCACACCCACAACAGAGGCCCTGGTGTATACAAATAGACAGGAGATGACTTCTAACAGTCCATCATGGAAGCGATTAGGGTTTTTCAAGATTGCAAGTAAACCATCCACTATGTGCATGGGATCACTACTTACAGGTTTCCCTAGAGCAGAAGTAAACCATCCACACAAGAAAAAAATGAATGCTCTGCACAGGTGATCAAGCTCAAAGCTTTGATACCAATGTCACATGCAGAAGCTTTTTTACTTGGTAATAGAAGCTTTTTTACTTGATTACCAAAGAACATCTCACAAAAATGAATTAAGAAAGAGAATGTAGAGAGAGAAAGAAAGAAAGAGAGTTATATTAATGTCTTCAAAAGACCCAAAGGATCTATAAGACCAAAATGATGTGTACATAGTGTCCATGAAATCTCATCATGGATGAAATAAGAAAAAGCAACAGTAAACTAAAACTGAACACTGAAACCTCAGATCTCCGACTCTGAGATTATACAAGATGAAAAATCTAGATCAAGTATACAAGATTGGGTCCAAATGACCCTCAGAAAGACCCCCACTGAAAGCTAAGATCTCCAACTCTCAGATTATACAAGATGAAAAATCTAGATCAAGTACACAAGATTGGGTTCGGATGACCCTCAGAAGGACCCCCACCATTTGGTGTTTTTCTTTTTTTTTTTGCTGTATGAATGTAAAAGACTGACTGTAGAGGCTGAATATCTTCAAGATACTGACCATAAATGATGTACAGGTGTGATGGGTGCAGGCTGAATGTTGGTCTCCAAGGAGAACACTTGCTGTTAACAGCAACCTGCTGTGCATTTGGCACTCACACAGAGAGAGGGCCTGCATTTTTGCTACATGCTGATTTTGGGACTGTTCTGGACCTCTGGCTGCTTGTGTTAATGGCTGAAATCTGCAGCGATGATGAGATATGGCTGAAATCTGGATCCAACAGTGTGCTCAGCCTAGAGTAGACAAGCAATGATGAGATATGGCCGTAGGAGTGATGCGCATGTACTTTATGGGCTCCTGGCTGATTCTGGGACTGTTCTGGACCTCTGGCTGCTTGTGTTAATGGCTGAAATCTGCATCCAACAGTGTGCTCAGCCTGGAGTAGACAAGCCATAATGAGATATGGCTATAGAAGTGATGCGCATGTACTGTATGGGGTCCTGGCTGGTGATCGACTGGAAGAAAACAGATCGACCAGCTCTTGGGAGTGGTCGTGGACAAGAAACATGCTTTTCTCCATGCACCCCTGAGATTTGGTCCTTGTCCTCTGATTTGGGCACCCTTTCCAAACCTATTTCCTCGGTACCTTTTCTAAGGCTTCCACACACCAGGGTGACACATCTAATCAGACTGACCGTGACGGGCACCCAGCCAGTGACCTAATAAGTGCCCGGGACAACTAGTCCACTTTATGCCATACATGAGGGTTACAAGTGTGTGCCTGACGGGCATCACACTGACTTGTCTGGGACGTGCACGACAGTAACTTACTGGAACACGCGGAAGCTCTGGGAGTCTTCTTTCAGCCCTAAACACTCCTGGCAACATGCTGATGCATAACGCAGAAATAGAGAGAGAGTAGAGAGAGAGAGAGATGTGCTGGAAAATTCAGTATATTTCATATAGTACAAAAAGGGTACTTTGCTACAGCCCTAGGCTGCCTTCATAAAAAGGTGGTAAACACCCTAGATCTGGTCCCTACTTGGACCCGTAAGATCCAATCCCTAGAGGATTGAATGCTAGAACTATGAGCATCTTGGGCTATTTATAGGCCTTTGGCATGCTTGGGGGAACTGGCCGACTGCTAGTCGGCCAGCAGTCTTGCCCCCTTTAATCCATAAATTTCAACGCTGCCCTCTCGTTGGCCAGCCGCCCACCTTCTGTATGCAGCCGACTGTCCCTTTTCCCTGGTTCAGCTTCTTTCCTTGCCATGCTCCAATACCACCAAACAGCACTCCTTGCTCCACTTCTGGTTCTTCAAAGTCTTTATCTGGCTGCCTATTCTGGATCAGCGTCTGAAGATTGTCCATGGCATTGACCATGCACATGACATCCCCCTCTGCTAAACTTGATGACGGGAATCCAACCTGCACTTGGATGACTATCATCATCCCAATCCTTTTCCCGAAGTTCCTCTGTCATCCATCCATCCCTGGCAAACCCGTTTCTCTGAAATCCCGGCCCGGTCTCCAAAACCACTCTGTCTCTGAATAAGATCTATGCATCTGTTCCATCTAGTCCACAATCCATTCCTGCCCTGACTCTGAACACTGTCTTAGTCTTCATTCCTGAGAAATGAGTCTGGCACTCTCACATCACCCTTGGAGGATAAACCTCCCTTGGAACCGTTGCTGCCCGAGAACCTATCTGGCTCACAAGACTACCATCCCCTTTGGCTTTGTGGAACACCACTAGCAAACCTCCTGGGAGCTCTTCCCGATTCTGTGTTCCTTGCCTTGGGCTTCGTATCCGTGTACTTTGCTGTACCTTGGACCTGTACACCATCATATGGGACTGAAGTGTTTAGCTTTGCTGAGCCTGATGCTCTGATACCAATGCAACACGCGGAAGCTCTGGGAGTCTTCTTTCAGCCCTAAACACTCTTGGCAACATGTTGATGCATAACACAGATATAGAGAGAGTAGAGAGGAAGAGATGTGCTGGAAAATTGAGTATATTTCATATAGTACAAAAAGGGTACTTTGCTACAGCCCTAGGCTGCCTTCATAAAAAGGTGGTAAACACCCTAGATCTGGTCCCTACTTGGACCCCTAAGACCCAATCCCTAGAGGATTGAATGCTAGAACTATGAGCATCTTGGGCTATTTATAGGCCTTTGGCATGCTTGGGGGAACTGGCCGACTGCTGGTCGGCCAGCAGTCTTGCCCCCTTTAATCCATAAATTTCAATGCTGCCCTCTGGTTGGCCAGCCGCCCACCTTCTGTACGCAGCCGACTGTCCCTTTTCCCTGGTTCAGCTTCAGCCAGCAACGCATCTTTCCTTGCCATGCTCCAATACCACCACACAGCACTCCTTGCTCCACTCCTGGTTCTTCAAAGTCTTTATCTGGTTGCCTATTCTGGATCAGCGTCTAAAGATTGTCCATGGCATTGACCATGCACATGACATCCCCCTCTGCTAAACTTGATGACGGGAATCTAACCTGCTCTTGGATGACTGTCATCATCCCAATCCTTTTCCCGAAGTTCCTCTGTCATCCATCTATCCCTGGCAAACCCTTTTCTCTGAAATCCCGGCCTGGTCTCCAAAACCACTCTGTCTCTGAATAAGATCTATGCATCTGTTCCATCTAGTCCACAATCCATTCCTGCCCTGACTCTGAACACTGTCTTGGTCTTCATTCCTGAGAAATGAGTCTAGCACTCTCACATCACCCTTGGAGGATAAACCTCCCTTGGAACCGTTGCCCGAGAACCTATCTGGCTCACAAGACTGCCATCCCCTTTGGCTTTGTGGAACACCACCAACAAACCTCCTGTGTTCCTTGCCTTGGGCTTCGTATCCGTGTACTTTCCTGTACCTTGGACCTGTGCACCATCATAAGGGGCTGAATCAGTGTTTAGCTTTGCTGAGCCTGATGCTCTGATACCAATGTAACACGCGGAAGCTCTGGGAGTCTTCTTTCAGCCCTAAACACTCCTGGCAACATGCTGATGCATAACGCAGATATAGAGAGAGAGTAGAGAGAGAGAGAGATGTGCTGGAAAATTCAGTATATTTCATATAGTACAAAAAGGGTACTTTGCTACAGCCCTAGGCTGCCTTCATAAAAAGGTGGTAAACACCCTAGATCTGGTCCCTACTTGGACCCCTAAGACCCAATCCCTAGAGGATTGAATGCTAGAACTATGAGCATCTTGGGCTATTTATAGGCCTTTGGCATGCTTGGGGGAACTGGCCGACTGCTGGTCGGCTAGCAGTCTTGCCCCCTTTAATCCATAAATTTCAACGCTGCCCTCTGGTTGGCCAGCCGCCCACCTTCTGTAAGCAGCCGACTGTCCCTTTTCCCTGGTTCAGCTTCAGCCGACAGCGCATCTTTCCTTGCCATGCTCCAATACCACCAAACAGCACTCCTTGCTCCACTTCTGGTTCTTCAAAGTCTTTATCTGGCTGCCTATTCTGGATCAGCGTCTGAAGATTGTCCATGGCATTGACCATGCACATGACACTTACCCTAGGCAATAAACTGGCAACTCGTCCTTGGACAATGAATATGCCTGATGTCCGGCCTCAGACCCTTGCACTTGTCGGTGATGTATGTTCACGTGGCATCCAAGTGCTCTGATGCACGTGACACCAGCACTCTGTGCTTAATCCTGACCCTTACCCTGCTGGTGGTCTCCCCAGTGGACATGGCACATGCATCCTTGTCTCAGGATGATGCATGTGTGCATATTCCTAAGTCAACTCTTATTTGGGACACCGATTCCTATCCTCCATTCCTTGCCCCCTGTAGGCAATACAGCTATAAGTTGGAAATGCTATCTTTTAAGTTTTCTGGAGATTGGCAGGATAAATACAAGAAGTTAAAACAGGCTTGAAAATTGTAATGTCGCGATGTGAGACCTGTCACATGCATCCTTGTCTCCGAATGATGCATGTGAGATTATTGCTATGTCAGCTCTTGTTGGGGACACCCAATCGTACATTCCTTGCTTGCTCTGAAGGCAACACAGCTAATCATGTAAAGCAGAAAGCCAGCATCTGTAGTTTTCTGCTGATCACAAGGAGTTTTAATGACATGGTTGAGCAAAAACAGGCGTCAAATGTGTAAATCTGTATGCAAAATATCATAAGAAAGAACCACATGGAATTGCCACAATCTTTTAAATTCTCTCATAGAGTCTTCAAGTCTTCAAGCCTACAATCTTACTGTGCAATGAGAAAGCACGCGATACTAACCACTCCCAGTGCCAATTCCCATCAAAGATGAGCCAGCATCTGCCATGATAGCTCGGACATCAGCAAAATCAACATTAACAAGGCCAGGGACCTGCATAAAAAGTGTACTGACCACTATAAGCCTTTGTCATGCCTGGCTCCAAACCTTAATATGTCTTTCGTTAGCAGTAAAAGCAGACCGTGATGATGTCTGATATGCCTTTGACACCTTGTCTCAGGATATCATCTGCCAACTGAAAGGCCTCTGTGACAGGTGTAGACTGTGAAACTGCTGTTAGCAGCTTGTCATTTGGAATGGTAATCAGTGTGTCAACACAGTATCTCAAAGCAGAAATGCCTTCTTGTGCCTGAAGGGCTCTCTTCCTCCCTTCAAAAGAGAAAGGGGTAGTCACAATTCCAACGGTCAAAATGCCGAGGGACTTGGCCACTCCAGCAATGACAGGAGCAGCTCCACTCCCAGTTCCACCACCCATGCCCGCCTGCCAAAAAACCTCTGTAGAATCAGATCCAAGGACTCTCCATCTTTAAAGAGAGCGCCATTTCTTCCACATCAAAAAAGCTGCACATCCAGTAGCTTATACCCAAAGTCCCATTTAACTGCTTATGTCTATTGAATCCATAAATGAATCGATCAGCTTAGGCTTGCAATCAACAAGACATTCTCGTGCAACTCTCTCATTGCATCACAAGCCAACACACAACAGAAATTTCATAGAACTATCACAAAAATCCAATTGCCACAGATGCACATGTAAATAACCATTTGCAATGGTTGACAGAAGCACAAGCATCATAAAACATGCACATCAATAAGAATGCCAGGCAGGGTTACATATATGAGAAAAATCTATGCAAGTGACATCAAAACCACAAGCATGGCTAGGATGCAGATTTCTACACATAAATAGCTAAAAAGAGGATGTTCATACTGTGACAAAGACCATATCCGCACCGCGAACAGCTTCCTCCACCAACGCGCTACTCTCTTCTGCTGCGTTCATACCTATCTCTGGATTGCCCCCTGCACCAAGTCCCCGGGTCAGCTGTGCTCCTATCTGTAGCCGATTATCTAAAGGCAAGGTGGACATCTTCAATGCTTGCAGGTCCGTGTTGACAATCCAAAACTCCACACCCTGCATGTCACTCTCAAGCATTCTGTTCACTGCATTGGAACCCCCGCCTCCAACTCCTATAACCTTGATCTTGGCCTCATTGTAGGCATCTGTTGCCAACCAGTCATTATGAGAGGATATCTTTCTGCTCGCATAAGTGCCGCCCCCTGCCCTATGTTGAGTGCCAACTTCGTCCTGCCAATGACGACTGTACCCATCGGATGGCCGGGAAAACAAGGAAATGCCTGACAATTTCCGTTTTGGTAATGCACTTGAATGAATGCGGGATGACATTCGGCATTCACTGTGGGATGTCTCTATAAACAGGTGGGGGACCCTATGGTCTTGTGTTGAAAAGCCTGTAGCTTGGTGTAGGGTTTCAGTGGAGGATGTCCAGTGTGCAGGTAACCCTCGTCCGATGATGGAGGTTTCAGAAATATGAGCCATGGGGAGAGTGTCCAGAAAACGATTCAGTCGAGCATAGCCATGCAGGTGTAGGATGTGCAGACAGAAGTCTGCAGCAGAAATGTTCACCGGGATTGAGAAAAGCCTGCGTTAATAAATCCAAGATCCTTCCTCTGCCCCCAGTTGCGAATGGCAGATAGTTTTGGAGAAGACGATGGCGTTCCTCTGAGAAGTGTTAGGGTTTCGAAACAGTAAGAGGGAGCTGGCGAGCTGTGGCTATGGCGGAGAGCTCATCGGGAGAACGAAGTACTGAGGTCCCAAGTAGACTTAAAACACGTGTAAGCCACTTGCAGTGGTAAACCAATAAAAAAACCCCCCCCCAAAAAAAAGGCATGTCCTTCGAATCCATGTCATAGGAGGAATTAGCTTTAGGCCTAAAGAGATCACAAAGGTGCTGGCCATCTCACAAAAAAAACAATTCACACTTGCAATCATGGGACTCGACCTAAAGACCCACTTGAAGTCCATCTCAACTTTATCATAACATGCCCGCCGTTGTGTGTGACTGGGTTGAGAGATTCTTGCAGGGGAGACGAGGGATGTATGACGTCTTGTTGTGACCCCGGCCTTAGTTACTCCACAACCAGCCGAGTTATCAAATTTTGTCCAACTAGCAGAATCAAAGCTCGAGTCCCCACAATAGACTAAGCTGAGATGTCAAGTTTTCTGTAGATTTAACATGGCATATTACAGGACAAAAAGGGACTTGGGTCAACTTTTTCTCCCTAAAAAATGGGAAGCTACGTTATGGTATTCCCATGTTTCCATGTAAGAGTCTTTTGACATAACTAGGTTAACTAAGTCAATTAGACATTTTTTTTCATCAAATGCAGAATTTTCCTCACATCCATTTGCTTACGTATCATACGTTGGTGTTTGCTAAGTTCTCAATGAAAAAGCTAAAATGCCGATGTTGAATGTTGGCACAATCATGATTTCAAAGGGCCAAGTTTGTTAGCACACTGTTCCAAGCCTAGCAAACTTGACAATGGGAAAGTTGGTTATGGTTATTTATATGCTTAGCTTAATTTCCCTCGCAAAAATTGCCTTCTTCTAAAGAGAGTGTGCACCTCACAATGTTGGATACAAAATGCAAGAAATGAATTAAAGATTCATGTGTTTGATCACAAGTTCTTTAAATTTAGAGATTCAATGTGTTTGATCACGGGTTCTTTAAATTTGGCCTTGAATCCAAAAGTGTGCACTTTTGATAGAGAATAGGAGGCAAGCTCCATCAAACTTGATATAAAGAAACACACTTTTACTTTCACCATCTTATATAATTTCAAACCACCATCTCGAAAGAGAATATCCATCTCTTAAACCTAAGCCATGAATATGAAAAAAAAAATTGCTTTCAAGTAACATTGGCATGAATTCCTTCTACTCCCAATTGCGTGGAATCTAAAAGTTCATTCCTTTATGTTCCTTTACACATCATCTCCTCACACGTGAAGTAAACTATGTAATTGGAACACTTGGAGGTTTGTGTTATCTCATCATCTCATTGGGCCCCCAAGCACATCTTGCTTTTGCCCTTAAACACATAAAAAACTTGCTTGGAATTTTGAAATTTTTTTATATTTTATTAATCATAATATATACTTATATATGTATATATAATCATTATATATGTTTAGAAAATGGCTTCTTTTACAGTTGTATCAGTCTTTATTTTGGCATGTTTTTTGAAAACTTATTGTTAGATTTTTAATTATTATAATCTCAAAAAGTAAGCAAAACGAAGTCTTTTTTTTCATGTCAATTTTTGTAAAAAGAAACATGTAAAGTGCCCAAAATATTATCATTTTTTGGTAGTGTTGTAAGTATGCGTAGACCACTAAGAGGTTAAAAACTGAACTTTTTTTTATGGAATCCTTGAAAGATGCCAAATGTTTCTCATTTTCAGGAAATATTACCTATTTTGTCCACAATAGTGTTTAGTATAAACACTAATCCATTTATCTAAATGAATCATTTCCATAATTCTCATAAATTGAATGATTCTATAAAATTTGTGCATAATCTTCTTTATTTTTCATTTATGTAATATATTATAATTTATATAGCTACATAAATATAATATTTACATATACTTCAATATGTATAATGTATTTCACATTTTATAATATAATCTGAATTGTAGTGTATGCAATTCATGAGTTGTATAATATATTAAAAGCATATTTTATATTAACAACTATTATTCTAAATTATTTATAATATCTATTTAACTTTGAAAAACTATTGTTATATTAAAGTACTACATAACAAGAAAGTCTTATAGCCTATATATCCCTTTATCCTTAACATTAATGGCAAACTCCTTCAAAACCTACGATATTCTCTTAACGACTATAATCATCTATCCTATACTTTATGTTCTACTCATAAAGAAATCTACACCCTATTAATAAAGATATGTTGTACTTAATATATATACCCTATTAATAAAGATATGTTGTACTTAATATATATACCCTATTAATAAAGATATGTAGTAATTAATATATATACCCTACCCTTTAAAGAAGTACATCCTCCCCATACCGGCGGGGGGGTTAACTCTATAGTTTGTATATGGTGATGGTCCCACTTTGTACTATATGGCTCGGATTTGACATTCTCAGCTCATAGCTCTAGTCTTTGTTTTTCTTTTGTACCATGATGAGATTACATGGACACTATTGGATCACTTTTGGTCTTATAGACCCACTCGGTCTTTTGAAGACCTTTAATATAACTTTCCTTCTCTCTCTCTCTCTCTCTCTCTCTCTCTCTCTCACACACACACACACACACACACACAGAGAGTCCCTCCCTCTCTCTCAACACACACACAAACCCCTTCTCTCTCTCTCTCTCTCTACACACACACACACACATTCTCTCTCTCTCTCTCTCTCTCTCTCTCTCTCTCTCTCTCTCTCTCACCACACACACACATTTAAAAAAAGAGAGAAAATAAACCCACTCACACCTACACACACCCCCTTAACCACACACACACATATTTTCTCTCTCTCTCTCTCTCTCTCTCTCTCTCTCTCTCTCTCTCTCTCTCTCTCTCTCTACACACACCCCCCTAAACCCACCCACACCCGTACATACCCCCTTATCTAACACTAACACACACCCCCTTAATCCACACACATTCTCTCTCTCTCTCTCTCTCTCTCTCTCTCTCTCTCTCCAAACATACATATCCACAAACTAAATCCACCCACATCCACACACTCTACACACACACACACACACTCTCTCTCTCTCTCTCTCTCCAAACATACATATCCACAAACTAAATCCACCCACACACACACACACACACACACACACACACACACATTCTCTCTCTCTCTCTCTCTCTCTCTCTCTCTCTCTCTCTCTCTCTCTCTCTCTCACACACACACACACACACACACACGCACGCACACACACATATTCTCTCTCTCTCTCTCTCTCTCTCTCTCTCTCTCTCTCTCTCTCTCTCTCTCTCTCTCTCTCTCACACACACACACACACACACACACACATTTTAAAAATCGGTGAACCTTGGGCTTCACCAACAATCGACAATCTTTTTCTCATCATTATGGTGCTCATATTAGATCATGTTCTTTTATTCGTTTTAATGCAAATAGGAAGCCTTAGGTAGCACCTAGTAATGCACACACAAATTCTAATCAAAATGTAAAGGCTGTTAATGATCGAATAAATGTAACTTAACCCAAGCCTATTAGTCACGACACTAATAGGCTATTAATTATCAAAGTAATTTAGCACTCAACCCAAGCCTATTAGTAACCACACTAATATTACTAAAAAACCTCATCCTACATGCTACAAGTGTAACCAACTAGGTCACTTAGCTACTCAATGTTGGAAGACCTCTAAACAACTAGTTGCTTAGCTTCACAACATCAAGGAGATGCCTAACAAATATGGTGACTATGCTCTAGGTTGGTTCAAAGGTATGGTATGTGATGACGGTAATCCCGATCAAAATGATGTGCTTAGGTAACCGTTATTTCAATTTATTCATTACTTAAAATGAAGGGTAAATTAATGGCCATGATAAAACTGTGTTGCATGATGATGGTCGTACACAAGATTTTTTTTCTGAGCAGGTAGTTGAGAAATTACCATCACTTTATAAGGTTAAATCTACATTCTAAGGTACATGTTAGAATACACTAAGAAAATTAGACAATTAAAAATTATCATTGGCCCTTATAAAGATGAAATAAATTTCTTAATCACACCTCTGCACACTAATGATATCATCTTAGGCATGCCTTTTTTTCATCAATTTAGTCATCAAATTGACGATGACACATATACAATGTGCATCACACATCATAATGAAATTTTAACTCTTCACAGTGATGTTATACATGAACTCTATCCACCATTACTATCACACACTCAAGCATGGTTTATGTGAACAAAATTGAAGCAACTTAGCATAAATTATCACATAGTTAATAAGTTTTTCTAGATCAATTCAAAGATGCTTTTGCTGATGACTTACCCTCACTCAGGACTACCTACTACATTTCGCCCACTTAAATATCTTGTTATGCCTTTTGGTCTTACTAACGCATTTACCACATTTAGTAGAATGATGAACCAAAATTTCTTAAATCACAAAGATTTTGTTATTGTTTGCTTTAATGACATTCTTTTTTTTAGTCAAAAGGAAGAAGATCATAAACAAATTTAGTATTTTCCCTCAAACTTCAGAAAGAAAACCAATTTCCTGCTTATCCAGAGAAAAGCTCTTTCTTTTAAAAGGAAATTGAATATTTAGGTCACATTGTCTCAATTGAACCAATCATGAACCAGCCTTACTTCTCTCATAGAAGGTCTTCTAAGGATCATGGTGTATGACCCTCTTCTCTGAAAATCTATCACCACAAATGTCTGGTGGTGGAAGCTTAACCCAAAGGTCTTAATATTTGCATTCTAAAGGATATGCCCAAAGGTTTATTTGTGTTCCCATCAGCAAGCTTAACCATGAGGCTTATATCTACAAATGGTGGACTTCCCCAGGCCTAAACAATCATTGGTGATTATGCTGACACCGGCATCACCATCATCCAAGAGGATTGTAGAGATTGTCATTCCTTTACTCGTGATAGGTAACACACATTCATTTAATCCCTTTAAAAATAGTGTCCCAGCTTGTTCATGGGCCCTTTTAATTATACTTTGGTCTTGAATATGGAAGGAGGGTGCTTAATATAGCATGGCTTGTCCTTTTAATCTTTAGGCTCAATGTGTGGGCTCTTAGGTTCTTAGTCCATTGAATCAGTCCATTGAGTCAGATAAGTTGACAATTTTCTTACAAGACTCATACATCAATGTGAGTCTTGCTATATCTCGTGGGATATATTCACACTTATTTGGTTGTACTCACTCTGAGGTGGGCCCTCTTGCTAATGTATAAGGGACACTGGTCTTTTCCTAAGAGACAATGTCTATGATGGGAATGAAATGAAGTCATCACCAATCACCAATCACCTTTGAGAAAATACTTTGATGACTATGATGACCCATGGAAGGCCAACTTCCACATCCCACTAAGTCATTTGTCACTGTATCTAGCAATGTGGGATCTATTTAGATTGGTTCCAGAGCCAGAAGCTCGCGAACTAGCTCTTTTTGTTGTGGCCACTTAAGAATGGTCACATGTTTGGTTAAGGCCTTTGACATGCTCGAAGTCCCTTAATGGCTCTATGATTTTCTCACTCTTGAATAATACTAGCTCTAGTTCATCTTATAACTTCCTCACAATCTCTTGGGCATTTCTTTCTCCAGCATAGGGTCCTAGAGTTTCTTTGAAAGGTTTTTGTAATTTATGTGCTGTTTTTCTTGGGAAGAGCTAGTGTGAGTGGAGGATCAAGGTCTATCTATATAACATGTACACAAGGCAACGTGAAGATTCCTCCATCTTCAGTTTCTTGTTGACATCAAGAAGACTCTTCATGTCATCCCAAAGTTTCGAAAAGGTATCATCAAGGTGTAGCCTCCTTTGGTCTTTTAACCAACTCTTAAATCTCATGGGCGGAATCAACCCTTACTTAAACAAATCCTCTATGACTCTCTTGCCCACAGTAAGAGGGCGAAATCAACCCTTACTCAAACAGATCCTCTATGACTCTCTTGCCCACAGTAAGTGGTCCCAATAGTTCTCCTTCTTTATATACAACCGTAACCTCTTTGTATCTTTATACTTAGCCACTGCATTGGGAATCTTAAGGTTTCTTGTTATCGTTGCATGTAGGATTTCTTTCTTCTAATTTTATGGAGAATTAAGTCAAAACATAATCTTAATAAACATAATGTGGTCAGAAAGACGACCATGTACCTCTCTAGAGCCATGTGGGAAGAACATAAAATCTGCAATTTGTCCTTTGATAGAAAGGCAAGACCTCCTCCCTTTGAAGTCCAGTCAATATTATACAATAATTAAAAGAATTCACCTCCATTTTTTGGGTTTGCAATGGGAACCATATTATATGCCAGATCACGAAATTATGACTTGATGCTTTTCATGGCCTTTTTGTACTCTATCCAAAGCAGTAGTTACATTTTGTACGGTAGTGAAGTCATCCTGCAAGCAAGCACCTAATGACATTATTGTGCTCGTGTATTATAAAAATCCAATACATTAACTTTTCTTTCAATTTACTTTCCAAACAAGCTAAGCCAGCACACTCATGGGAGTGGTGTACTGAGGGTTTCCATTTCTCCTCTCTAGAGCCATCTCCACCTCCACCCATTTCTTCTCATCATCACTCAAGTTTGCAAGTAAAGTTGTCTTATGTGCTGCCCCAAACTTTTGAAATAAAAAGATCTCGTGAGCAAGAGTTGGGGCCAAGTGAGTACAAGTAACCCTATGATCCACGAAATTAACATAAGATAAGACCGTTATGATGCTAAATAGATCTATGAAGACTATACCTTACGTAATGCAAATAGTAACTCCCTTCTCTATGTCTTTCCACCTCAATGAATACATATTTGGCTCTTATGTGTCGGGATGGGTAAAGCTAATAGGCTACACAAAAGCATATCCACGTAACAAACCAATGCTAACCATACAACCTCTAGAAGTTACTCTACAAAATATACGTTCTTCAATATGTGATAACCATGCCTTAAGCCTATTGTTGCCATCCTAAACCATGAATGTTTTCCATTCAAGTCATACCACTCTTCATTCAATTAATCCTCAAACTATGCATTCACCAAATTCCACATGGGTCCTCATTCTTGCAAATCCAAATCTATGACATTCAAGTATTCCTCATCTGGCCTGTGTATAGAGACCAAGAAAGGTGCACTTCTAGACGACAGATAACCATTCAGGTCAAAAAAAACATTAGAGGTTTTGGCAACTTAACTCAAGGCCGTCTGGATTGCCTTGTTGGGAACAAGCTTGCATAATGGAATAAGGGGTGGCTCTGTCGCGGTTAATGTGAAATTCCTTTAACACATCCAAAAGGCCATGTTGGATTTCACTCCCTAGGATTTGGAGATGAATATTTCCTCTTTCCTTCTCTCTATCACCACCTGACTCACCTTGCACACCTATATCTTTAACATTAGGTCCTTGCACATCTGGTTGAACTTGCTCATTTGCCTCATGGTAAGCATGGGTCTCCTCTTCACCCCCAACTTCACATGTAGTGTTCACATTTGTTAAAGTAGGATCATCTTGTGACTTAAGTGTCCCTGCACTCTTGTTTCTAGAGGTGCATTCTTCACTTATTGCTTTCTTGGATGGGCCACAATTCAAGGAATAACGCTTCATAGTTGTAAGTGACATAAAAGGCCATAAGTGTATTACAAGAAAAATATCCAAAGAGAAGCTAAAAATAAGAATGGAACAAATAAGACAATACATGCAACCTTTGATAGGTGTTCCCCTCCACCCCATCCTGCCTCCAAAAATTGTATTTTGATCAATCTGCAAGTGAACACGTCCAATCTAGATATGGGTTAGAATAATGATTCGTAATGCTTGGAGCCTACCATTCTAGTGTTAACAGATGGCATTGTGGGCATGGATGGCATTACGTACATAGATGTGGAAATGGATGCTTTGCAATAATATACATGTGCATCATGCATCACACACACACACACACACACACACACACACACACACACACACACACATGCATGCATGCATGCATGCATATGAGTCTTCCTTTGCCATATGATCCATTTCAAAGAGAGCCCAATAACATACACCTTATTTGTACTCATATTCAATCCCTCTTCCCAAAAGTATAAATGTTTCTAATGTCAACTCGTAAAGACATATTCAAAGCTTAATAGAGGCAAAAGTGTTACTACAATCAATGCCAATCCAAGCTAATATCACTTAATGGATATCTTTGCTTACTTCATGCAAAATATATGATAATGTAGATCTGGAGAGCTTGCTAGAGATCCACTTGTCAAGATGGACCCTGAATATGCTTCTGGTAGGTTCTTATGTCAAAGATATATGCCGACATGAACATTTGGGAAGAAGCCTGGCATGCCAGCAAAATATGAGAGCTTAGAAAAGGCTCGAGTGAATGGAAGAAGCCTAGCATGGCCTGGGTTGATGTGTCAAGAGTAGGGCATAAGAGTTTATGGTGGGAGGCACTCAAGGAAACAGTAAGGTCCAAATTAAGCTGAGTATGTAGCAATGTTGGAGGTAGGATACATGCCACAGATTGACCCTATGGATCTAGGCAATGCGAAGGATGGCTTATGAGATTAGTTTTAGCATCAACTAGGTTGATGTCAAGAATAAGGTGTAGGTAGCAAAGCTATACGGGTCCAATCATTGATTGGGAGGCTTATCCTCATTGAAAATAGGTGATGTATACATGAAAAAAGAGGGTGGACTTAGCATTTTCCATGCCTTACAAATATTAGGCATGCTAGGTAGCCTTTTCTTGTCAAGCAACCCATAAAGAAACTCACAAAAATGCTACATGCCCAATGATGGTATAACTACATCTACACAAAATCCATGGAATTTTTAATGTGCAAAAAGAACAATTGTAAGCCAAACACCAAGGAGAGTTCTATAAAGTCAATTAGCATTACAAGGGGCTCAGATAAGCCTCCTCAATACCTAGTAACCAGGTCATGAAAGTACCGAGTTGGTATTACAAAGGGCTCAAGTGGCCTCCTTAAGAACTAGTAACAAGGTCATAAAAATACTGAGTTGGCATTACAAAGGGATCAAATAAGCCTCCTCAAGAACTAGTAATAAGGTCATGAAAGTACTCTCCATTAATATGCTTTATTGGAAGTTCCATTTTCTTAGTGTTCATGATGGACTCAACTTGTATTAGTACTGTAGACGTTTATGAGACGAATTTGGTACATCCACAATTCCTTGGTCAACCAAGGAATGTACATATGGTCAATGGCATACCATAGTTTAGCCTAATAGTCCCATTAGATCTTAGTTTTGATCATGGCATTGTGTGCATAGTGGACCATACAACATAGTGAAGGCCTCCCATGAACACATGGGAGGTCGGTGTCAACATCGACCTCTCATGTGTTCATGGGAGGCCTTCTATAGCTTATGGGAGTGCAGGCGTGTCACCAGAGGGATTTAGCCACCATGCCCCTTGTGCTACATGAGAAACCTTGCCACAATAGAAGGCATGACCAAAGCTTTGATAGCAAAGTAGGCATCTTGCCGACCTAGTAGGCCTTCTTTAGTTTATGGAAGGCCACACACAATATGGGCTTTAGCCTCCCTTCCATGCACACAAGGTAAAATCCTTGGCACCTTGTTGACAGTGCAACAGGAAAAGCAATCAGCTTTAGAGAGAGGAGGTGAGGAAGAGAGAGGACGTTAGATTAAAACTAAATTATATATTAATATACTTTTACATATTTATACATACCTATATATATATATATATATATATATATATATGTATATGTATATGTATATGTATATAAACCTAAGTGGGTAAATTCATCCAAGAAACATTTAATAATGAAGCCAATATGTTTCTGACCTTGTGGCTCACAACCTATTTCCTCATCTCACTTTCAAATGAAGTGTTTAACGAGATTTGGAAGCGTTAGTTGAAAATCCCAAGTACTATCTTTCATAGGCCAATATTCCACATGTTGGAGCATTCAAACAAAAGATTTTACTCCTTAATGCATTCTCTTGATAAAAACCTATACATATTCATATATACTCATACATATATTTATACATGTATATATATACCTATACATATTTTTGCTTATATATATATATATATATATATATATATATATATATATATATATAAAATACATGTTTATATATACCTATACATATATTTTTTACATATTTATATAGACATATACATATATCTATAGGTATATTTATACAAGTATGTATAGGTATATATAAATGCCCTGCCACCTTTGCCAAACCTTTATGGCCACCATGTGAAAATGATTGCATCTCTCTCTTGATTTTCTTATTCAAAGATGATTATGATGTCTCTAGAATTTGGAGCCTAAACTAATTCCAACCTTTCTCCCATCAACGAATATCACAAACAATATATACTCTATTTTACACCCTTCTCTTTTTGACTTTCATGGTTATCTTTATCCACCATTCACTTTTGGCTTTGTAAATGGATACTCGTTGGATGACAAAGGGTGGATGGATGCTGTTGCAAGGATTGAGTGGCAGGTTGTTGAAACGTGCTTGTTTCAAGATGTCCACTTGAGGGATAGGAGAGTCATTGTGAGTTCAAACTTTTTGCAAAACCTCCTCCCTTTCTCACACATTTGTTTCTCTAAATGAATTAATTGAAGGGGTTACATCTATGGAGGTGCAAGCTTCATCACAATGGGATGTTAATGGCATGAACACTATATACATTGGACTCCTCTTTGCCTAAGAGGTATGTGATAGCCCATAAATCACTCAAAGAGACAATACCCCATAATGAGTCTAATCGTGTGACTAATGAAAAAAATAAAAACTCTATAGAAAGATCAAGCGTCTAGTACTAGGTTGATATACTAGTGTTTGGAGCTTATGACCATAGCAACATGTGAAATTAAAGAAGATGATACACAAAGCTAAGGTCTCTTTTGGGAAATGTTAATGCAACAATGTGGTTACCCACCTGCAGACTTCCACAGCTTCATGGCTGATGAAGGCGAGTGCAAACTGGCTTGTAGGTAGTGAGAATAGTCTTCAATGGGAGCCCAAAGAATCACATAGAGGAATGAGAGCATTCATGTCTATTCCATTGGAAGCAAAGCTTGCACCAACACGCGAGGAAATTTGTGAAGGTAGATCTAAGAAACGAGCACATTGCCATGTGTGAAAACTGGAGATTATGTAGAACCAAGAAGCCAAAATTTGCAAATAAGGAAATGGTGGCGAAAAGGAAACGTATATGATAATAAAATCCCCTCTGTGGATATACGGTTAAGTTGGTGGGAAGTGCTGATTGCCCAATGGAAAAACGTAATGTCTGCAGTATGAGCCACAATCCTACTTTCACTTAATTGTATATGCATGGAGTTTTTTGCTAATAGTTTTTTTTATTAAACCATAGGTAACAAAAAGTCCATTAGAAGAGGCATATACTCCAAGAACAAATCTTTCCCAGAGCATGCATGGGAGTTGGTTGGCTGGGGAAAGGCTACAAAAATAAGATTACTATGTATGATGCATGTGTATCTGACATGGCAAATGCCTTATTGCAAAGTGCTAAGAAACATGCATACATGATGGGTAAGCCTGTTGGGAAAGGTTCTTGTTTGGAAGATTTGATTCAAAGAGTAGCCGCAAGAAGCACACCCACACCACCACAAGTTGCATGAATGGTACACGAAGCAGTAGCAGGGACACTAACCTAAGACCACTTCATGGGGATAGGAAAACAGTGCAAAGGAAGAGATGTACGTCCACGGGGATTGATGTCGAGAATAGCTCACATTGTCCACGATATGTGATGGAGAATAGAGAACAAAAGCAAAGACATCGACTAAGAAAAATCAACTTTCAGTTTAAAGGTGAAGGCATGGCTTTAGTACAACCTCAAGGGGTAGGGGTGCTCAAGGAGGCCATCCATTCTCAAATAGGTAGTCCACCGAACTTGGTGGCAATCTGAAGAACCCCATAACTCCAACGTCAAATGCTTTGGTTTGATAGATGGCAAAGTTAAGTGTGACTGATATATTCAAAATTGTGCAAGAGGAGTATACCAGCTGCTTGTTTCTTCTTTGAGAGACAGCACCCTCGACTAGGAGGTCCAAAAGCACAAATGATGTGGTTTTGTAATGACGATGTCAGTCATACATGGCACATAGATTATAATACCACACTTGTCCGTGAACTTCCATCCATGTGGAAGATGGACGTAAGAACAAACATTATACCTACAGAAATACGTACCTTGGTCAATACAGGTTTTACGACTTTAAGGCCACATAAAATGAATACTCACAAACAATTTGCACCCAACACCAATGGATGAGTATCAGGGATCTGCATCTGCACCAAGTCATGAGCTTGAGCACAACATAGCACGGCAATCATGATGGAGGCCAAGGATATCGAAGGAGGCAGAGAAAAGAATAGAGAGTGTTGAATGTATGCAAGCTATTGTCACGGGAGAGACAAAATTGGAGCCTTTACGGCATAGTATTTTCTATGTGCAAACACAAGGCTCCAAGAAGGCAAGAGTGATATATGATGTGCACATAAAGGTCAAGCCCATGTGCACGTGTCCCAGTTTTAAGAAAAGAGAGCCATGGAAAAACCATACTTGACATATAAATATCTTTACTATCTTTACTTGCATATATTGGGACGTCACAAAAAATGAGAATATATTTGTACATCAACCCACCCTTTCAACTAAGGATGTTTCACCAACTCTTAACTATCCTAAAAGCAATCCCTAGTAGACTATGCATCCTATCTATTTTTGCTATGTAATACCGCATTCTATGTTCATAATGATAACCATTATACTACTCCATATTTTATAATGAAATCCTACATCAAACTTTTGAAGTTGTAAAAGAGCTTTGAGGTGATGACCCTTGTTGACGGCATGCAAGCATGTTCATAATTAATTACCCTTTATCATGATAATTTATAAAATGTGTTTGACCGTAGATTAATTATTTTCATGTATGGTTGATGATATTTCAAACTTTACTAAAAAGCATTGCTTTTTCACATCCTCCATAAATAGAGACCTCTCCTACAATGCTAAAGATACGCTTGCATTTTTTGTAAGATTTTTGGCTACGTCACATGTGCCCTTGAAAGAAAATCAAACCAAATGATTTGGTTAATGTATCATAATCTAAGTTGCAAATTGAAAGCATTCGAACTATGTAGTGATGTTTTAGATGATAATTCTACATCATGTATTGATTTAGATGATAATTATGACTTATTATGCAGTTTGGATAGTTATTATCTTAGCTTGGATGGTTGTAGTTTATTATCAATGCTTTGAGAATATGGCTATTATCGTTTTGATTAAAGTAAGATTAAGGGTATGATAAGATTAGGGGGTTGGATGACTTGAGGTAAGAGTAAAAGGGTTATGAATCCATATGTAGAACCAAGGCCAAGGAAGATATATTAGATAAACAGTATGCCAAATACACGTGTATCCAAAATTGCTGACAAAATGCCTAAGTGGCGAAAAAAGCTCGCAATACAAAGCTCATAGGAAATAATTTCCCTTACCCAACCATTTACCACGATATATTTTCAATCTAAGCCGATTTGTAGAGGTTGTTTTCCTCGACGTGCTGTAATCCGAAAGAAAGTCAAGTGCATCCAACATGGAATTCACCTCAAAAGTTAAAATGTGATCTTTCCCTTGGTCTCCATCTCTTGATCTATCTCTATGTCTAATGTATCTTTGCAGAGATCTATTGCCATAGAGAGAAGATCATCCTCTTGATGCTCATGCATGCCAACCACATCAAGGTCCTCAAGCACATTCAAAGAAGGACGTCCACATGCTTTCAAGTCTTTGATGATGTTTGATGGTGCTAGAGATGGCTCCATGGTCTCCACACTACCTTGCACGCGTACATCATCAACACTTCATGTGCATTTTCTTTCTTTAATATTACGACAATCCATCTTTGTTGAATCCACCAACTAGATGCCTAACCCTCTAGGACCTTAAAGCCAATAATCAAAGTTTTGAACCATGCTTTACATGGTCCACTTATACCACTGCACTAAATCTCCTCTACCATTCAAAGTCACGTCTTGATGTCAAAGAATGCCATTTTGAAAACCCATCACGAACACTAGAGATCAAACTAATAAAAGGATATGGCTTGGTGACTTTCAAGGGCAATATAATTACCAGCCCCATGCCCAACTTCATAAAACATCTTTAGAAATACAAGATGGTGTTCACTTGAATCGAAAGATACCTACACGATTCCTCTATGCATACAACAACAATTCATGACCAGGACCTTGTGCTATAAGAGATCAAATATGTCATCTATTTTATAGATATATATCTATATACCCCCTGTTACTGTAACTACAAAGCACAATGCGTGCCTTCAATCTACCCATCAGCCTTGATGTGTGGAGTAATACTTCCTATGGTACATTAAAATCCTCACTTCGCCCATCATACATATCAAGCAGATCCATATCCCTGCTTGTGTTCTGACATTGTGGCAAGGAGGGCTGATGGGATAGATGAAAAATGTCATGCTTATGCTTAGATACCAAAACTTTGAAGCTAGAAAATAGCACTCCATAGAGCATCCTGATCCTCACCACACCGCTGATGCACATCTTTCATTCTGTCTACAGATTTGCATACACCACTGCATGTCCAATCAAATGAGGCCACACACGCATTTCCTGCTTGAGCCTTCCACACACAATCTGCAAAAGCATCCTTTTCAAGACCAGTTGTGGAACCAGATCCACCATGCCTTCAAAATCTACCAAAAATGTGAGGAAACAATAACCTGGAGGTGTTGAACAGCAAAAACTCCGATCATCAATTTGTTCGATATCCAAGCCAATGAACCACGAACCCAAGGAGACGTCTTCATTTGCATATTTGTGCAGAAAAGGCCTATCAATGAAGCCCAAGCATGAGGATAAATACTGAAAGACGTAATGATTTTATAATTTCTAGTTAAATGCGTACTGGTTTATGGATATGTATGTGGCCAGATCCTTGGAAACTGCATAGAGCTGGCCAGTAGCATGTCGAAAATACTTATTTCCCTCTTCCCCGAACTTCCAGTACTCCGGCTCATGATACTTAACCCCTCTGCAAAGACAGAAGAACCAAAGACAGCATAACACAGACTCTTCATCAAATCTTGTAGCAGGTGAGGGCTCTTGGAATGCTGCTATAGCATGGTCCACCGCTGAAAACAACCTGTGTTGCAAAGTGATGATTAGATTCCAGCAAATATTACTAGTGTTATCGAAATTAGAGCTCACTTCTGAGAGAGAACTGGTCCGGTTTTCATACACCCAATGTACACACGAGACTTTGATTGATGCCGTGCCAAGGTGGTGACAAGCATCCCTAGAGGCAGACACCAATCAACCATTGAATTCCAAGATGCCTTGTCTTTCGCTCTATGCTGCAAATGTTCAGGAGGAAATGCCAGAAAGATGTGAAACCTCACCAAGATTCACATGCACGTCATCATCAACCTTTACATAAAAATCTGCATCCCACTTTGCCACAGCCGTGGAGAAAAACACCTTTGTTTTGGCTGACAATTCAAGGTAGCCTTCAATGTGATCCTATCACATTGAAATCCACTCCAATATACAACAAAAAGTGAGATGAACAACCAAGACCTAGCTGTAGATATCTTACATCAAGTAGAACCATGCTCATTGGAGGCTTACTAGTCTTAAGAAGTCTGAATGCTGTGCATCTTCTGCATTGATAGCTCGATCCAAAATCCCGTCAGGAGTTGCACTGAAAGCAATGGCATCATTCAAGAATCCCCATATCAAGACAAGGTGTCCAGTTCAATTATCCACCTATAAACTTCTTCTAAGCAATTCATAAAGCTACCAATTCTCATACCATGGGGGTAAAAGATGGACAAGTTTCTAGAGAATACCTGTGACCGATAACAAAACGCACAACAATGCCCCTCTCTTGCTCCAGTTGCTTCAACTTAACCCCTGTACACTCTCTTGTTAAAGAAGTGGTGAAAGAATATTTAAGCCTTTTTTTGAATTGTGGAGATCGTGTTATGCATACCTTGTGGCATCCATGTTTCCCGAATTGAGCCCCTTCTCTTGCGGCTGCTAAAAGCAGTGTTGATTCCGACCACAACAAAAGCTTTTTGCCTTCCCTCAGGAACCTCACCAACAGGCTTTACTAGAGTAGGAGATCCAGCTTGTGCTGCTCTAGCTGCGGCTAGTTCCATTTCCAACATCGAGACTGTTTGGCCAAGAGTCCTAATAGATTGCCAATATTCAATTGCAAACAACATGAATGTCTTGATATCACTAGAGTGCTTGATAACAATGAGGAAGCCTCTTTTACGAAAACTGAGGTTTGGCACGCAAATCTCAAAAACTCCTTAACACATCCAGATCTTAAGACCAGATCGAACCAAAAAGGAACGGCTATAGATGATAGTGTTCTCCTTGTTAATAAGAGGCAGCCCTCATTGGAGTAACCCTTCCCCCCCCCCCCCCCCCCCCAACACACCTTTGCGATTGATGGACAGTTGCAATGTCTCTTACAAAATACACTAACACGAGCATGTTTCTATTGGAAATCAATGCTCCACCCTTGGCATTGTTACTGAGCATGCTCCACTTCATGTTTGAGCATGCTCAGACACCCGACAGTGCCCAATTTAGACCTACAACTTATTACTGAGCAAGTAATAAGTTGCTCTATTTTGTAAGGCCCCGTTTATGAGGAGAAGACACTTTGTGTTTGCGCATGCCCGGACGCATGACAGTGACCAGTTTAGACACTACAATAGTCTAAACGGAACTAACAGAAGCATGTTTCTATTGGAAAACAATGCTCTCAGGCACCCGACAGTGCCCAATTTAGATCTACAATTGACAAAATAGCAACAATGGAAGTATGTTTCTGTTGGAAAGCAATGCTCTACTCTCATCATTGTTACTGTGTGGGTAACGGGTTGCTCTATTTTGTAAGGCCCCCTTTATGTGGAGAAGCACCTTTGTGTTTGAGCCATTATGTGTTCAACGAAGAAGAAAACATGATCTCCAAGTATAAGACAATTTTTACATAGCATTGAAAAACCAGAGCTCTGATATCAATATAACCACGGCAGCTTGCATGGAATACTTAGAAAATCTTAACTTTACTTAATTAAGATACACAAAGCAAATGGATCATGGATGCAGCTAACAATTCTATATATGCGTATACACGACATTGAGGGGTTGATACTAGACCACTCCCCTTCCCCTTATCGGGAACTTTATCCCACCATGGGTTCCAAATTAAAAATCTCACCCCCACTTGGATCCCCCGAACAGTCTCTGCTGGTGGCTCCAGTCTCCCCTCAAAGGCCGCGAAACAACAGGCTCTCCAGGTGAACCATATGGTGAGGCTGCTGAGGAGCTCCCATCGTAGATCCCTCTCCTGCGTCCAGCCGGCGGACGAGAAATCCGGTGAAGGAACAAGGCGAGGCTGGCCCCTAATGAATTTGATGGCCTGGCTGTCCTGCTCCGTCTCGTATCCCAGAGCAGGCCCTGACGAAGTCGACCAAGCAACGGCTCCCCACGTATACATGCCCTCTGGGGAGAGGGGGGCCAAAATGAGCAGCATCCTCAGCCAAATCTGCTGCGCCTGTGGACAGTCCCATAAGCAATGTCTCTGTGTCTCCAATGGGTGGCCGCATCGGACGCAGGCCGACGGAAGGCCACTGTAGACAAGCCAGGTGCCAACTGCAGAGCCCCTGTGGGCAACTAGCCCCACTGGAAAGTCGAGATCCTGCGTGCCTATCGGCTAGCCCGGAGCCTAGTCCAAAAATCCTCCAGGATCTCCTGTGAGAGTCCCTGTAGCCACCAATGCTCCGATGCAGCTGGAGAGACCATCCTCCTCGCAGTCAAAATATGCCTCCCCAACCGAACAATGTACTGGAAAAAGGTGATCTCTATGGCCTCGGGGGACGCATAAGGATCATGCCACTCATACTCGCCAGGGTCCCACTAGAGCCGGGCCAAGGGGTGCGCAACATATGCCCATATGCACCAATCAGAGTCCACATCTGCAGGGTCTGGATCAATATGCCACTTCCGAGAAGCGGCAGCCACTACCCGTATCCTCTAAAAGATGCACTCTGCAACCAAAGGCGACTCCGCCTCCACTCTCTGAAGTCTGCCCTCATCCTGTATCTCATAGTAGAGGCATCTACCATCCTCAGTGCAAGCTCTAACAGCAATCAGGATCTCCAACTGTGTAAAGGCTCCCATCCACCGTGGGGCCGCTGGCTCGAAAGGCGTGAACCACTCCTCAATGAGTGCCTCCTGAATGTCATCCCTCATAATCAGCCCCTCTGTGAAGTGACTCGGCCTCTGCGCCTGGATCTCCTCCGGGAGACTGCAAAAGGCCTGCCAATCTCCAAAACTGCATGCTCGGCCTGCCGGCAATGGTCCCCAGGCTAGACGAGGCCGAGAACCCAGCATATGACCTTGCTCTGTGCGTACCGCTTGGCTCCAGATGAGCGGCTGTCTGGCCCGCTCCTCATCACAAGTGGGAGGTCTCTGAGAAAGCCCCGGTCTCAGCAGCTCCCAAGCTCGCAGGATGCTCAAGGCAAATCTATCCTCCAATTCTCTACTGAGACCTGTCCTCCTCATCTCTATGAAGATCCACCGTATCTCTGGTGCCCAAGTGCCCCCTGCTGGGGGAGCTCTAGCTTGCAGCCGGTGAAAAAGAAGCTCCTTCCAAGGCTCAGCGCCTGGAAGCAACCCCCGAACAATAAGCTTCCCAAACAAGGCTCTACTCTGATCAGCTGGATCTATAATGCCCAAGCCCCCCTCGGCCAGCCGGAAGAGTAATAACTGCCCAAGCAACCTTAGCCCGGGCCGGCTAACCATCCTGCCCAGACCAAAGAAAGTTCCTAATCAGCCTCTGTACCTGGCTGATGCAAGAGCTCGAGAAGATCCAGCAAGACGTGATGTACCACATAGTCGCTAAAAGCACCTGATTTGTCACCACCACCCTCCCAGCCAAGGATAGCCGAGCTCTACTCCAATATAAAAGCTTCTTCCGAATGCTCAGAAGAAGCGGGGCGATCTGCTGCTCAAGTGACAAATCAAGTCCAATCTGGCATCCCAGATACCGCACTGCTGTGCCACGAGGAATCCATCTAAAACCCGGGTCTGGGCCCCATGCCGGAGCGGGAGCACTACTGATCCAAAAAGCCACTGTCTTGCGCCAATTGATCAATGCTCCCGAAGCCACACCAAAAACCTGTAGCGACTGCTCTGCCCTCTGTAGATTAGCCTCCTGGCCATGCAGAAACAATCCCGTGTCATCAACAAACTCAGAATCGAGCAGGTCCTCACCCCGGACTGGGAGCTGGAGTCATCTCAAACCAACCTTCTCTGCTGTCAGATACATACTCATAGCCTCTGCAAAGAAGAGAAAGAGGAACGGAGCGAGAGGGCATCCCTGACGGACTGATCTGGTCAACTCAAAACTCAACCCCCATCCTCCTGCCATCAACACCTGGCTACGAGCTGTGGAATATAGAGCCGCCACTCCTCGAATCCAGTCTGGCTCAAAACCCAGGCGAAGCATAGTGCCCTCTAGGAAACCCCAATCGACTCTATCGTATGCTTTCTCAAAATCGAGAAGCATCACGACCAAGTCCTCACCGAGAAATCTAGCTCGTGCCGTCGCCTCCCAGAAGGTGAAAATGTTGTCAAGGATGCTGCGCTCCTTGACGAATCCTGTCTGGGTAGCATGAATCAAATCCCCAAGGAAGGGCTGGATCCTCAAACTCAAGGCCTTTGCTAGGACCTTGTAGACAGTATTGAGGATCGTAATAGGCCTCCAATGCCGAATATCATCTGACACTCCCTCCCCCTTGGGGATAAGAAAGATAAAGCCCTCTGAAAAACTCTGTGGCATCACCCCAGTGTCCAAAACATACTGAAAGCCCTGCAGAGGCCTGGCCTCAAAAGGGCCCAATAGCGCATAAAAAAGGCAAGCGTCAATCCATCCTCCCCAAGGCAACTATGACGCGGAAGGACCCTCAAAGCCTCAACAAGCTCATCCTCTGAAAGGGACTCACCCAAAACTGTGCACATACGATCTGTGACCCTCCTCAACACATGGGCCCACACAGTCTGTCTGCAAGCATCACGTGCCTCCGTGGCTGGCTCTGCTGAAAGCAGGTCTCTATAGAACTCAGTGGCAATGGCTCTAATCTCCTCGGGCTCAGTGGCTAACGATCCGTCCTGCCTCCTGAGCTGGTGTACTCCTGCTCGAGCATGGCAGGGTCCGGTGATCTCAAACTCCCCAGTCACTCTATCACCAGGCTGCGTCCATTGAGAGGCCTGGCGATGATAGTAGAACTCATGTCTCTGCTCCTCTGCCTCTCTAACCTCTTGGCATGCCTGGCTCAGCTGGGACGCCACCCACTCACATGTAGGTGGCTGCTCGTGAAGACGCTGGAGCGAAGCAAGGCTACGTCTCAAGCGACGCTCCCGCTCTTGTGTCTCTCCCAGCCGTGTCAAGGCTGTAGCGTGCAAAAAAAGAGCTGAGCTCGATGAGTCCCTGTGCACACTGGCCTGCTGCATCCAAGTCAGAGCTCTGGCTATCATGCCATATCCTCGCAATGTCCTCAGAAAGACTAGGATATGTAAGTATCCTCTCTGGGATCCTCAACTGCAAGTTGGTCTCCCGTGTCCTCTCCTCAAGAGTCAAAATAATTGGCGCATGGTCTGAAAAAGAGGTGCCAACGAGAATGCCAACAGAGCCACCACGCTCCCCGAACCTGTCGCCCACATAGAAGCGATCAATCCATGATAGATTAGTCCCTCCCTGCCGGCGATCCGACCGAGAAAAACTAAGACTGTCTTGAGAACGGGAGAAAGCCTCATGCTGCCATGCATCAGTGATCCGCAGTGTCATACAAAATCGCTCCCAAGCTGCAAGCTCCGTGCCGTGCACTGTAACATGACTACCTCCCACCCTATCGGCCGGGACCTCAAGCATGTTGAAGTCTCCCCCGACACACCAATGTGCGGCCTCTGCTATGGCACTAGCATGGGTAGGCGCATAGACATTGAGCACACCAAAGTGCTCAGCGTGCATCCTCAGAATAACATACTATGCTCTACCAGGCACAATGACCCCGCGATCCACAATGGTCTGCCGCCATACATCCGCAATGACCATACATACTCCTCCCTGCCCACCCAAGGGGCCAAAACCTGCAGACCAAAATGTGTCCCATCTACCAGGCATCACCGAACCATATGTCCGAATCCTGCTCTCACTCAAATGGTGCTCCTGCATCATCAGAATATCAATACTGCCCCCAACCAGGCATCTTTGAGGCTCCTGCCTCAAGCAACCACGATAACGTACATAGTGTGCGCCGCCAAGGCCATGTACATTCCATGAGATGATCCTCATGGATGACCTGCTGAGGTGGAGGCTGTCTCAGCCATACGGCGGGCCTTCGCAAGCGGCTTAGATGGAGAGTAATCCCCATCCGAGCGGCTACGAATCTGCCCACCCGGTGTGCTGCAAGAGTCTTGGACCAGGCGCCAGTGCTATGTCCCATAGCGACTGCCTCTCACTCAGAGAGAGAAACCTCATGTATGCATACATAGCCAGGGTCTCGTGCTAGGTCTGCCACTATGCGAACCACCAAATGTCGAATCCCGGAGGCATCCGCACTCCCGGTATCAAAGAAATGTGCAAACTCCTAGAGTCGGCCTATCACGTCTGTCATCTCCAGATCGCTCACATGGTGAGAAAACTCAACTGCCTGAGTCTTCAAAATACTAAGAGCGAGATCCAGAGTCCACTCCCGGTCGCTAGTGCCGCAGAGAGGGAAGGAGAAGGCCACTGCTGAATCAAGTGCCTCCTCCCCTCGGGCCGGAGGTATCACCACATGAACTCTGATGGGTGCTGGCTCATGGGGACTCTCCGCTCCAAAAAGGGGTGTGAAGGAGTAGTCAAAAACCTCCGAGCGCTGTCTAGTGTCGAGACTACTCAGCCGACTGCGGATAGAGGATATCCGTGAAGCACGAATCGACATGGTAGGTCTCCTCTGCGGTGCTCGAGCAAGGTCGGTGCTCGGTGCCCGCCGGACTGCAGGTGAGCGCCAGGGTACTGCCAGTGCCTCCAGGGGAGCTGAGGCGAGCGGAGGGGGAGGAGGGGGGGGAGAAGAGGGTGGGGAAGGAGCCGCTGAAAAAGCGGGAGCGGGAGCGGGAGGAGGCGAAGGTGGAAGCGAGGCGGGAGGGGGGGTGGGGGTGGGGGTGGGGGTGGGGGCGAAGGGGGGGGTGCTGGCATTTCCTGATCCTCAGTCTGCGCTGGGGTCTCCTCCTGGAGGGGAGCAAAGCTGTTCCTCACTGGAACCCAGTGATGCTGAGGCTGTGACTGTTGTTGCGTCGGTCTCTGGGCATGCTGCTGTGGCTCTCTCCCTCTACGGCACCCTGCTGCCAATCCGAGGTCTCTGTGGGCTGAGCAAGTGTCCCGGAGGCTGCCTGCTGAGCCGCATCCGTGAGCGGGCCATCGGGGGTCTGCTATACTGCGGTGAAGGTCGGGGTCTCCTGCGAGGGCAGGCCTTGGCCGACCTGCCTGCATGTAAAACACTGGTTCGGGAGCCCCGAAAACTCCACTCTCTGATCGATCCATCCCCCCCCTATCCTCAGTAACTGAATGACCTTCCGAAGGGAGGAGATGTCAGGAACCAAAACTCTAATCGAAGGCAGGCCAGCTGCTCTAGCCACCACTGAAGCTACTGTGGGGCCAGTCTCAAGCACCGAGCCCACCAATGATCCTATCCTAGAAAGAAGCGGAAGGTACTCGCGGCGGAGTCCAGGAAAGCAAACTGTGACATGGACTAGGTGCTCTCCCTGCTCGGCCGCTGCTGGGTCGAAACCATGCTGCCAAGGTCTGAAGAAGGCCCGAGCGCCCCTGATGTCAAGGGGACTCATGGCTAGGACATGGGCCACGCTCTGGGCAGTCTCGAACTCAATCTGGTAGTGTCCACGGCCCAGTAACTGAACGTCCAAGATCTTGCCCACATTTGCAAGAAGGCGGGCCAGGAGAAGATCCCGGATCTCCCCTCTGCTGGGGCGAGTGCCAACTATACGACAGATGGTGGAGTGTGCCTGGAGGCGTTCCACCTCTGCGGCGAGGCTCGCTTCCTCTTCTGGCGCAAGAGAGCCTGATGGAGGTATCCTCAGGGGCGGGCGAGGGGGCTGCGAAAGAGTCCCTCTGAGGTGGGGGCGGGAGGAACCTCCATCAAAGTCTGAAGCTGAGTCGAGGGCGAAGCGAAAAACAGAGGGACTGAATCAGTGTTTAGCTTTGCTGAGCCTGATGCTCTGATACCAATGTAACGTGCGGAAGCTCTGGGTAGTCTTCTTTCAGCCCTAAACACTCTTGGAAACCTTCTGATGCAAAAACGCACCATCTGATACAAAAACGCAGGTAGAGAGAGAGTAGAGAGAGAGAGTGAGAAGTGCTGGAAATTCAGTATATACTATGGTACAAAAAGGTACATATCTTGCAGCCCTTGGCTGCCTTCATAAAAAGGTGGTTAACCCTAAAATCTGTCCCCTATGGGACCTCTAAGGATCCAAACCCCTAGTGGGATTGAATGATTTAATTCTATGAGCACTTGGTGCCTCTTATAGGATTCTTGGACAAGGTAGGAGCTGGCCGACTGCTGGTCGGCCAGTTCTGAATACATTAAATGACTTTTAACTCAGCCGACTTGGTTATCTTGCCTTGTCATCATGCGCCTTCAGCCACCTTGCTTCCTGGTACAGCCGACAGCTCCTGTACTCAGCCAACTGCCCCCTGGTGCTTCTCTAAGTCCAACCTGGCCACTTTGTATCTTGTGCTCCACACTCTGACTCATCTGGTTCATACTATTTATCTGTTTGCCCCCTCTGATCTAGCCCTGAGATTGTCCATGGCATCTATGATGCACATGACACTCGCTTCCTCTTCTGGCGAAAGAGAGCCTGATGGAGGTATCCTCAGGGGTGGGCGAGGGGGCTGCGAAAGAGTCCCTCTGAGGTGGGGCGGGAGGAACCTCCATCAAAGTCTGAAGCTGAGTCAAGGGCGAAGCGAAAAACGGAGGGTCATGCAAGAACCAAGCTGCACAAAAAAGGCGGAGCGGGGAGGGGAAGAGGGGGAAGAGCAGAAGACAGAGGGGGAGGGGTGGAAGACAGAGGAGAAGGGGCAGAAGACAGAGGGGGGGCGGAAATAACAGAGGGGGAGGGGTGGAAGACAGAGGCGGAGAAAAAAAAGGGGGGGGGGCAGCGGGGAACGAAAGGGGGGGGGGCGGGCGGGGAAAGCGCGAAAGGGGGGGGAGGGCGAGGGCAGGCAGGGGGGCGGGACGCGGAGGAAGGGGGGAGCGGGGAGCGGGGGGCACGAAGGAGACGGGGCAGGCGGGCAGGGGGCGACGGGCGCGAAAGGGGAGGGCGGGGGGGCACGAGAAGCACAGGGGCACGGAGGGGGGGGGGCGGGGGGCGCGAGAAGCACAGAAGCACGAAGGGGGGGGGGGGTGCGAGCAGGCGGCAGCTCGAGCGGGGGGGGGGGGGGGGGGGGGGGGGCGAAAGCTTCAGCGACCACGATCTGGAAGATCTCTTCCTTAGCATGTGCAACATTTTATCCAATAAAGTGACTTATAATATTTATAAGTCAGTGTGTTCACATATCATTAATCATGGACTGGACATATTATTGTTTTTGGGCTTGAACGGGTGGACAAAAGGAGGTGCCTAGATGAAACTTGGGCATCAAGCCAAGAAAAGCATAAAAGAGTGACTTATAATATTTATAAGTCAGTGTGTTCACATATCATTAATCATGGGCTGGACATATTATTGTTTTTGGGCTTGAACGGGTGGACAAAAGGAGGTGCCTAGATGAAACTTGGGCATCAAGCCAAGAAAAGCATAAAAGCTGATATAAAAGCCTAGATGAAACTTGGGCTAAAACTTGGAGTACAAGCCAAGGAAAGCATAAAGTTGATATTTTTGGGCTAAAACTTGGAGTACAAGCCAAGGAAAGCTAAAAAGTTGATATTTTTGGGCTAGCTCAGCTATTTTGCGCAAAAAGGGAAAAGTGCTGCAAATACTCGAATCTATTAAAGCAAGGTAGAGGACTGATTTTGGTAAGCCAACTTCCTTCATAGCTCCCACATGGCTGGTCGACTTCCTATAGGGCTGGCCAACTCACTCCAATGACGCTACAAGCCTGGTCGATTGGCTCCGTAGAAGCTGACACGGCTGGCTGACTGCAGTTTTCTCTCTCGTCACTCCTACGCTGGCCGTACAGCAACTTCTGGTGCTGTTTCCTTGTGCTGGCCGTACAACAAGCCGTTCTCTCTCTCTCTCTCTCTCTCTCTCTCTCTCTCTCTCTCTCTCTCTCTCTCTGGCCTTGTCATGGGCAGATTTGGGCCTGTTTATGAAGCTGTTTTTGGGCTGAATTCACAGCTCTTTGGGGCTGATTTATGGCTCAGTTTTGGGGTTGATTTGGCACAGAACTTGGGGCTGTTTTGGGCTCTGTAGTGGGCTGTTTTATGGACAGTTTATGGGCTGATTTATGGGACTGTTATGAGACAGTTTATCGGATGGCTTTCGGAGCTATGTTTGTATCTTGGCTCTGGACTGAGTTCTAGGCAAGATCTGTGCTGATGCTGTGTAGAAAATCCTGTGTTGTATGCACCCGCACCTTGGTTTATTGTAGAAGCTTCTAACTGAATAAAGAAGTTCCTAACGGGGGGCCGGCTCAGTGCAGCGTCTTTGTATTATTTATGGTTCTTCCGCTTTGTTGTGATGCTCTGTCTCTCATATTTGAAGTGTTGGTCTATTATTATCGTTCCAAGTCCTCGCCTGTAGTTGTGACAAATTTCAAAAACCCTAAAACTGCTCCAAAAACCCTAAAACTGCTTTTTGGAGATTTTTATCGCCCAAAAACCATTAAAACAGGTTTTATATCAGTGTTCTTGCCAAAAAGAGCTTTTCCATGGTTTTCTTCATCGACAAGGTTGTAAAAGTTGTGGAGATTACTCATGGGAACTTGGACCACTTGAACTTGGATTTGAACTTGGATATGAACTTGGACATGAGGTTGGACATGGAGAACTTGGGCATAAACATGGAACTTAGACATATAGACTTGGACTTGATCTGGACTTGGTTTTGGATTTGATTTGGACTTGGAACTTAGACTTGGATTCATTGGATTTGGATTTGGATTTGGATATTGGATTTGGTACTAGCCCAGTGAGAGATACTTGTGGGTCATCCCCGTGGTGTGCACGGCATCAGAGATCTCGTGCCTCGACATCGACATCGACTTGGATATCCTACATCGGCATATATGTTTATTTTGTATTCATTGATTGTATTGATCCTGGCCAGCATGCCCGTGGATTGTTCCTGAATCAATTCCTGGAAGGGGGTGGGGCCTGTTCCCCGCTCAATGTGGTGTACTGTGCAAGATCCCTATTCCCTTCTCTCTCTCCCCTCTCTCTACATCTCTATCTCTTGGACACGTGGTTAAGTCTATCAACGGCACGCCTCGCTGGGCTCACACACACACACACACACACACACACACACACACATATATATGCACACACACACACACACACACATATATATATATAATACATGTATATATACATATACATGTATACATATACATATATACCTTCATAAGGTCAGAAAAATATGAACTTACGAATTGAGAGATTTGAGAAAGAAATAATAGTGAAGAAGGACAAAATCAAAAAACAAAGCATTTGAAAGATCAAAAATAAATAAACTAACAAACCTAGCTACTAAGGAGAAGAAATCAAAAGATAATATCAAAAAAGACTTTTAATTAAGACATTAACCAAAAAAAATAAAAACAAAAATAAAACAAAAAACAAACAAACAAACAAACAAACAAACAAAACAAAAAAAAAACCAAAAAAAAAAAACAAATCAAAACAGAAAACAAAAAACAGAATAGCAAAACAGAAACTTTAAACTCTAGACCTAAAGCACTAAGAGCCACAACCAAACATTAAGCTAAACTTTAAAAAAGACTTCGACAACCATTAACTCCAATGTCTATTCGAACATGAAGTGTAGGTTCATCAACTCTATCATGCATAGCGTGGACAATAAGCTATGACATCCCTACTCACGTCATGTTATATACATATATATATACATGTATATGTATATATATGTATATACATACATGTATATGTATATGCATGTATATATATACATACACATGTACATGTATATACATACATACATACATACATACATACATACATACATACATATATATATATATATATATATATATATATATATATATATATATATATATATACATGTACATGTATGTATATATGTATACATATACATGTATAAATATATATACATATACATGTATGTATATATATACATATAAATACATATATATATATACATGTGTATATATATATATATATATATATATATATATATATATATATATATACATGTATATATATATATCCTAGATGAATCCAAGAACATGCCCAAATTCACCTTTTAGGAACGTGCATGTTATATACTCATGGTAGTCAACCCACAAGACTATATAACTATCAACTCCATTATGCATAGTATGGACTAGATACTACGACATCCCCACTAACGTCATCAGTGCCCAATAGTGGGTGTAGAACTCTGTATCAAGATATGCTCACACACGCACTCCACACACACACACATAAGACCATATATTCACACAAAGCCCTTCGTACTGAGTTTCTGTCAAACTTCTGGAGATGCAGGATAGACTCAGCCAAAATGAAGCCTAGCACTAAGAGAAGTAGCAAATAGAAAGAATTAGTACAGCAAATAAGTAGTTGATAGGACAAATGCACCGCTAAAGATGGAAAAAATTAGCACAATATCAACTGGCCGCAACTCGGACGAAAAATTCACAATGTGAAATCTGCACGTCCGCTAATACGGCTAAATACCTAGATGAATCCAGGAGCATGCCCAAATTCACCTTTTAGGAACGTGCATGTTATATACTCATGGTAGTAGACCCACAAGACTATATACCTATGAAGTCCATTATGCATAATATGGACTAGATACTACGACATCCCCACCACTAACGTCATCAGTGCCCAATAGTGGGTGTAGAACTCTGTATCAAGATATGCTCTCTCACACGTTTTGTTTTTGTTTTTCGAGCTGGGGTCAGAGACGAACACGTTCGTTTCTGAGACTCGAACAGAGAAACGCTTTTGTCATTAGCTTCGTCATCTCGAGCGTACTCTCACACACGCACTCCACACACACACACATATATATATACATGTATATGTATATTATATATATATATATATATATATATATATATATATATATATATATATATATGTATATTATATATATATATATATATATATATATATATATACATACATATACATCTACATATACATCTACATGTATATGTATATGTATATGTATATACATGTATATGTATATATACATGTATATACATATACATATACATATACATGTAGATGTATATGTAGATGTATATATACATATACATATACATGTGTATGTATATACATATATATATACAAGTATATATATATATACATATATATACATGTGTATATATGTATATGTATATACATGTATATATACATATACATATATATGTATAAATACATATGTGTGTATATGTATATATACATGTGTGTATATGTATATATACATATGTGTATATGTATATATACACACGTGTATATGTATATATACATATGTGTGTACATGTATATATACATATATATGTATATGTTTATATACATGTATATACATATACATATACACACATGTATATATATGCATATGTATATATATACATATACACACATGTATATATATACATACATATGTGTATATGTATATATACATATGTGTGTATATGTATATATACACATGTGTACATGTATATATACATATGTATGTATATGTTTATATACATGTATATACATATACATATACACATATGTATATATATGCATATGTATATACATATACATATACATATATATGTATATGTATATATATACATGTATATACATATACATATACACACGTATGTATATATATGTATATGTATATACATGTATATACATATACTTGTGTGTGTGTATATATATACATGTATATACATATACATATACACATATGTATATATATGTATATATATATATATATATATATATATATGTATATGTATATGTATATGTATATGTATATGTATACATGTGTATATGTATATGTATATGTATATGTATATGTATATGTATATGTATATGTATACATGTGTATATGTATATGTATATGTATATGTATATGTATACATGTGTATATGTATATGTATATGTATATGTATATGTATATGTATATGTATACATGTGTATATGTATACATGTATATATATATATGTACACGTGTGTGTGTGTGTGTGTGTGTGTGTGTGTGTGTGTGTGTGTATATATATATATATATATATATATACACACATGTGTACATATATATATATACACACATCTTTGTGTGTGTGTGTGTGTGTGTGTATATATATATACGTGTATATATATATATACGTGTATATGTATATGTACATGTATATACATATACATGTATATACATTTATGTATATACATGTATATGCATCTACATGTATATGTCAGAATATGCAACGGAGATGATGACCAAATCTAGGAACACAAGCCCAAATGCAATGCAGAAAACAACAGCACAAGAGAGAGAGAGAGATAGAGGTGTGTGACTCTGCTCTATATACACAAAGAAGATCCCGAAGTGATACACAATGTGGCAAGGGCTGTGGGGCCATTTTATATAGCCCCCATACAGCAGTCGGCCTGCAGCAAAGGCAGCCGACAAGCTCAGAATCTCCACGACCAGCCACATGTACCAGTCGGCCAGAACACAACTAAGGTCAAGTACATGCAGGTACAGTCGGCCAGAAGATAGAGCCTCCTGCCAGCTCAGGACTGCCATCCAAGCCACATAAAAATGGGAAATAATATGGGGAAAAATGCGGGGAGTGAGGAAAAATGAGAAAACACCTACAAGGGCGGACACACCCACAACAAAGGCCCTGGTGTCAACATAAAGACAGGAGATGACTTCTAACACCCCCTCTCAGCTCCTGGCTGTGAAACCAACCACAAGGAGCTAGGTGCCACCTGAGCAAATCCTGACATAGCGACTTCGTGAAGAGGTCCACCGTACTGTCCTCCGTCGAACAGAACTCTAGCAAGATGTCATCAGCAACGATCTGTTCACGAACAAAGTGCCTTTGGATGACCATGGGTTCCTCCAATGGAAGCCCAATCCTGCAATGCAACCTCTGCAACCTCACCACCTCACAAGCAACATCACAAGCAGCCCGGTACACTACCTCTGTCAAGGACAAGGCAAAAGATGACTGCCTCTCACTGCTCCATAAAACTGCTCTTGGGCCTGAAGTAGATCTCCTCGTGTCCGGATCTCCTCCCCAAACTGAGTCACTCCAACAGTGGAGTCGGACTCCATCAATCAATCCCCCTCCTGTGTAAAAGAGTCCATGATCCTTCACATGGTGCAGAAACCACAAGATACGCAATCCTGCCTCCCAAAGAGTCATCTGCAACCATGAGCTCAACTGCCTCATCAGGAAGCTCCCGTCCAATCTGGTGTCCATCAACCAAATCAATGAACCATTCTGCTTCCGAGTCAAAGGCATCACACTGCTCACAAGGATCAACACCTGTTACGGTGCAAAGCCAAGTCCTGGAAACCTGCTGAAGACCACGCAAGGCCTTTTCAACCACCCCCTCTGAATCCGGAACCACAAAGCCTGGAGTATGCACCTCCTTCTGCAAATAATCAACTGCCACCTGCCTGGCTTTCCAAAAGGTCCCCGTGGAAAGAACATCCTCATCTACAAGAGTTTCTTTGTCCCGAATACGAGACATCAGAGCATAAGTTACCTGTTCAGTTTCCTCTTACTGACGAACACAAGAACCACCAACATCAGTACTGGAAAGTTCCTGCCAACTGCTGCCATCAACTGGCAAGCTATCCACCATCTGGTCCCAAAAATCCTGCACCTACAGCGTATCCACACTTAAGTGGCCATTACCAGACTGCCACTCATCACAATCCTGAGGACCTGGGAGAGAGAGTGCTGAACGCTTGTAAACTCCATTCTCCACTCCGCCTTCCCAAACCACCTGGCTTGTTGCTTTGTCCCGGAGAGCAACAAAATGCTCATCAAACTCCACCCGTACGCCAGTCTTGCAAACCTAATGCACTGACAACATATGAAAACCAAGTGACGGAACATACAACACTTGGGAGGAATGCTTCCCTCCTCTACCATCGGGAACTATCTCCAACCTGCCCTCATTGTGAACTAGGATAGTGGATGTATCCCCAGTAAGAATGTGACCAGAATACTTGCAGAGATCCTGTAAATCTGAACGGGAAGGAGTCATGTGCCTGGAAGCACCACTGTCTAGAATCCACTCCCGAGTATCTGTAGCGGAGAATCCTCCAACCTCCTCCCTGCCTGAAGAAAATGAAACATTGGTGTCCACCTCCTCTAGGTGCACAAAAGCCGGAGTCTTCATGATTGCTGCTAAGGAATCTTCACCCTTCTCGGTCTTCCGCTTGGGACACTGCCTCCAATAGTGGCCTTTCTCGCCACAATCATTACAGGTCCTCTTTGCCTTTAGTTTCTCGCGGTTAGCGACGGACTTCTTCTCAAAAGACTTCTCCGATGAAGCCTTCCCTTTGCTCGTGTTACGGCCTTTCGACCGTTGGCGGGTTAAGGCCTCCGAACCTCCACCCTAAGGAGGGTTCGTGAATCGTTCCTCCTCGTCCAAGACCATGGGCACAAGCTCCTCCCACGTGATGGTGCTAAGCCTGCCACTGGTAATCAAAGACGAGTAAAATGCTGAGTTCTGAGAGGGCAAATGCGACAGCAACGTTATGGCCATATCCTCTGACGATATCTCCTTCCCAGCCTGAAGAACTTCCTACTGAAGAGCTTGCAGCTTGTTAATATGCTCCAACATCGTCAACGACTTTGCAGGGCTCATAACCCGCATTTGTACTTCCAAGGAAGTCCTCTTCATGGGCGATACCCTGTTGTAAAGAGAAGCCAAATGCTGCCATATACCTCTGGCCAGCGTCATATGCTTTACATGATTGATTACCTGCGGTGTGCAGTTGAGGAAGATAAACAAACGGACCCTCGCGTTGACACGATCCCACATCTGTGCCTGTGCCTCCCGGTCCTTTCGGATCGACGGTACCTCCCCTTCCTCTACTTCCGGTCATGGAAACCCAACAACGATGAAATCAGCGAGGTCGAAGACTCCAAAACAAATTCCACCGTAACCTTCCATATGCCGTAGTTATTCCCGTCCAACAGACGGTCCACCGGGAACGTGGGGAGTGTAGGGATCTTCACATGCATCTCGGCCATCTCTAACAGATCTGCCATTGTGGGGATGTACTCTGAAAAAGGGTGGGTGGGTGGGAACAAAGGAGAACTTACACCTGCAAGTGGCTGTCCAGCAAATCAGCCTGCCGTCCTCTTGCTTCTCCTCTTCCCAAACAGTCCCGTACAGTCCACCAATCAGCAACACAACAGTCCCCCTCTTGCTCACACAAATCCCAAGAACTATCAAGAGCCTAGGGATCTGATACCATGTCAGAATACGCATCGGAGATGATGACCAAATCTAGGAACACGAGCAAACGCAATGCAGAAAACAACAGCACAAGAGAGAGAGAGAGATAGAGGCGTGTAACTCTGCTCTATATACAAGAAGAAGATCCCGAAGTGATACACAATGTGGCAAGGGTTGTGGGGCCATTTTATATGGCCCCCATACAGCAGTCGGCCTGCAGCAAAGGCAGCCGACAGGCTCAGAATCTCCACGACCAGCTGTCCTAAGTCGGCCAGCACACAACTGAGGTTGGGTACATGCAGGTACAGTTGGCCAGAAGATAGAGCCTCCTGCCAGCTCAGGACTGCCATCCAAGCCACATAAAAATGGGAAAAAATATGGGGGAAAATACCGGGAGTGAGGAAAAATGAGAAAACACCTACAAGGGCGGGCACACCCACAACAAAGGCCCTCGTGTCAACATAAAGACAAGAGATGACTTCTAACGGTATATACATCTACATGTATATACATGTATATGTATATATACATGTACATGTATATGTATATACATGTACATATACATATACATGTATATACATATACATATACATGTACATGTATATGTGTATACATATACATGTATAACAGTATATGTACATGTACATGTATATATATACAAATATACATATATAGTATATGTACATGTATATATATACAAATATACATATATATGTATATATATACATGTACATGTATACACATATACATGTACATGTATATATATACATATATACATATATATGTATATATATACATATATACATATATAGTATATGTACATGTATATATATACAAATATACATATATATGTATATATATACATGTACATGTATACACATATACATGTACATGTATATATATACATATATACATATATATGTATATATATACATGTACATGTATACACATATATACATATATATGTATATATATACATGTACATGTATACACATATACATGTACATGTATATGTGTATACATGTATATATATACATGTACATGTACATATATACATATATATGTATATGTATATGTATATGTATATGTATATGTATATATAGCTATATATGTATATATATATATATCTAGCTATATATGTATATATACATATATGTATATATATACATGTATATATCTAGATATATATGTATATATACATATATATATGAATATACTGCGTGGACTCCCGACACCCATGCTAACCAGAATTAGCCTGGTACATTGTGCGTGCTGCAACAAGGCTATCGAGTGTACTCTCACCCCTCCAGCAGAGTCCATTAGTTGCATTTGGACAAACATCATTCACACCCTGCATGGACTTTGGGATCCATTGGCCCACATGTGGCAACCCCGTGCAGCCTTCCTGCGTTCTTGGAGCAGTGGCCCCTTCCACACCAACAGGGACGGTGATATCACTTGGCACTACAGCCCCAAGTGTGGCTTTTCCCCCATCCCCCAGCATGCACTCTCCCTCTGAGAGTGATCAGTCATACACATATATACATATATGTATATATATACATATATATATGTATATACTGTGTGGACTCCCGACACCCATGCTAACCAGAATTAGCCTGGCACATTGTGGGTGCTGCAACAAGGCTATCGAGTGTACTCTCACCCCTCCAGCAGAGTCCATTAGCTGCATTTGGACAAACATCTTTCACACCCTGCATGGACTTTGGGATCCATTGGCCCACATGTGGCAACCCCGTGCAGCCTTCCTGCGTTCTTGGAGCAGTGGCCCCTTCCACACCAACAGGGACGGTGATATCACTTGGCATTACAGCCCCAAGTGTGGCTTTTCCCAAATCCCCCAGCATGCACTCTCCCTCTGAGAGTGACCAGTCATGGAATGAGCACCCCCCTTCTTGTTTGTGAGCATTTTACCTCTATTGGAGGGTTGTAGTCCCCCATGGGTGCTGCCCCCACGGGTGGACCTTTGTTTTTAACTCATAGAAGGATCTTAAAATTAAAAATAAAATTGTGTATAGGCACATGAACATTTGTTACATGGACATAATAATGAGGTACTCATTATCAATGCACATGCTACATTGCATTATATATGTGGTTTGTTTCACTTCACCATAGGAATGCTTATTCACATGCTTCATTACAAAAACTACCTAACATCTTGATATCACGTGTATGCTAAAAAACATTGTCACTGATTTGGGTCCATTACATTGCCATAGGTAGACAAGATGTGCCACTGTATATACCCATGGCATCACATGCTTTGTCTCCCAGTCCAAGTCTTGTATGTTTGTAATTCTATTCAAGTCTTTGTTGCTGATTCACATTGAATGGATTACAGTTAGGATATATATATGAGTGCAAACTAGAAAAAGATATCTGGACCACAATGGTTATAATATACGGGTGCAAAGTGGAAAAAGAAATCTGCAGCGAAATGTTGTATGGACTACAAGAGCCAGAAAGTATTACACAATGTTGTATGCATTCCATGAGCTAGACAACAATGGGCTTGAAAACATAACATGTTACTCACTGAACTAGCCATGACCTTGCACTAAGGTGGCACACCAAACATCATCAAATAATTCATAAGCTGAGCTTTGTGCTAGATACATAACAGATAAATAACAAATGGTGCAAATGTGAGAAGATTCATACTAAGCCAAAGCACAACAAAGAAAAGCCATAAAAAATAGAAGAAAAGATTAAGGTGACTGTTACACATCAATCTACATGCCAAATCACTCACTTGATGGTTTCGTGTGTCCGTGATACTTCATTCAAAATATTATTCCCTTGCCTGGATGCATCTTTCTAGGAAAAACAGCAGCAAAACAAGTCCGACTCTGCTGAGAAAGTTACGTCTCTCTCTCTCTCTCTCTCTCTCTCTCTCTCTCTCTCTCATGTTCCATGTTCCTTGTATTCCATCATGATGAGATTTCCATGGATATTTTTGTATCACACCAGTGAGACAGTTTAATTTGTTCTATTTTGTTTTCTGTTCCATGATGAGGCATGCCATGGACATTATTGTATCACTTCGGTCTCATAGGCCCATTGGGTCTTCATCAGATGCTTAATATATCTTTCTTTCTTTCTCTCTCTCCCCCCCTCATGAACTCGTTTTAGGGTTCCATGCTGCGTTTTTGGGTTTTTCCTGTATTTTAGGGTTTCAGCATCATGGTTGCCGTGTGTTTTAGGGCTCTACCTCCATTTTAGGGTTTTTCCTACACTTTAGGGTTCCCAAACCATGGCTTCCCTGTGAGCCATCCGGAGACTCAAAAACAGGAGATCACAGGACCACGAGGGCCTCTTGGGGGATTCTGGCACCCCTCCTAGCCCAGATGTTCACAACCAGGCTCTTTCGGAAGGTTTCCCACCCACCTGGACAGCCCATATCATCACACCCATCATAACGCCAGAGATCCCATCGACCCCAACAATTACAAGACTATAATGATTGGCCACACACGGGCCAAACTTTACAGGTCAGTATTTGAGATGGAGCTCAGCACACTAGTAGAGAGACATGGGCACAAAGCATCATGGCAAGCAAGCTTCTGCACTTTGGATCACATTTTCACCCTCCGAGCTACCATAGAAGAGGCCAGAGCACGCCACCGACGGGTTTACTGTTGCTTTGTGGATTTCCGCAAAGCCTTTGATGTTGTGCCTCGAGCAAGACTATTGCAGAGACTCCAAGATTTGGGGGTACCATCAGACATGATATGGGGGATAATTGCATTATATGAGTCAACCATAGGGTGGGCGAGATGCCTAGGTGGATTATCAGAGGAGATCTCCAGTACCATCGGAGTGAAGCAAGGATGCCCACTGTCTCCCACTTTCTTTGGCCCCTACATCAACGAGATTTCGGCCTTCATTGATGTAGGAGGGGGAGGAGGCGTATCACTAGCAAACATCCTTCTTTACATACTACTTTCTGCTAATGACATTGTGCTTATTGCAAATTCTCCAGAGGCATCTTGACACATTACATGACTTTTGTGCACAACGGGATCTCACAATAAAACTTGGGAAAACCACCGTTATGGTCTTCAACACATTCCCTCTTTCACATCTCGATTGAGTTTCACCTACATGGGCAGCCCAGTGGAGATCGCACTCATATGTGTACTTGGGACAACAACACAATTACCAAAATGAACAAACAATTCATTTCTGAACATTCAACAACACAATTACCAAAATGAGAGCTCCATATGTCAACATGTTTCCTTCGCTATCATACTCTCAGCTCTGGCTCTGCAATGGTGGTGACCGCATCAGCTGGCACCACATCATCATCATCTCTCGCTCCAATGTCTGTATCAATGAGAGGAATGGCTATGTTCGCACTTAGCATAAGTCGGCTAAAATCGGCGATGGTGGCTGGCCTAAGGTTTTTTTTGGCCCAAAATGTTTTTAAAACTACCATGTACTTGCCAATGAGGTGATAGCTCAAGTGGTGAAGGTGTTTGCCTAGGACCAAGAGGTCTTGGGTTCAAAACCCCCCTTGGTGCTTCCTTGGCGGCATCACCTATACGGGTGGATAAATAAGTGGCTACATGCGGGCGCCTACGGGAGGTGAAAAATCGGTAACTACAAAAGGATCTTGGGCCAAAGGTCAGTCGAGAGAAAGAGGGGGGGGAGGGAAAAAAAAAGGCACGTATGGACCCTACCGTACAGTACAGTACCGTACTGGCCAACTAAAACGTACCTTATAATAAGGTACCTATGTACTGATGCAACCTTGGTATACACTTGGTTCACGAGGCAGGGACTCGGGATGGATCGCCTCCCGTCACTCCAGTATGACCCCGACCCCCCATTCATCACGCTCTCTCAGGATGACAGGAACCGGGTGATCACATATGATTTATTGGGACTATACATACAGGATACCTGGATCACAACACATGAGCCACTCTCACACAAACGGCAGTACTACATGGATACTTTCATGAGGCTTGTAGAGGATGGTTTCAAACTCAGGGCCAGATACGTTGACATATACAAGTCACATGCCATGCAGATTTCAGTGGGCCGATTGCGGGTGTCATCGCACTGCTTGAGGATAGAAACAGGGAGAGCCATGCAGATACCTTGTGAGGAGAGGATATGCACTATGTGCCAACGGGAGGTCGAGTCACAGAAGCGCTTCATATCCACGTGCACCGTATATTATGAGATTTGAGGGAGGTTTGGACCCTTATCCAAGATCCGACCACGAGAGGACACCACACCAGCCATGGATGACATACCCACAGCCTCATCGAGCCACACATTCTCGAGTGCCCGACCCCCTGCCAAACCCCACTCTGATGTGACTCTAGACCGGGCGACGGCACTACAGCAAGCCCAACGTCCCAAACTCCCTGGACCTTGCCAGCAACACAGACATCAGCCCCACCTTGAGATCTTGGAGGGGCATAGAGCCACCTTCTCACGCCCAGCGGATCTGGACAGCCTTCTACAGGCTAACCCCATGCTCGATATCCTTGATGGCCCCCTCCTCCTACCAGGGGTTAGTTCCATAGGTTGTATGATGATGATGGTCCCACTTTGTATCATATGGCTCAGATTTGACATTCCCGGCTCATAGCTCTAGTCTTTGTTTTCTTTTGTACCATCCTAGTATTCCATGATGAGTTTCCATGGACAGTTTTGTATCACCCCAGTGAGATAGCTATGTTTCTGTTTTATTTTCCATTCCATGATGAGATATGCCATGGACATTCTTGTCTCACTTTGGTCTCATAGGCCCATTGGGTCTTTAGTAGACGCTTAATCTCTCTCTCTCTCTCTCTCTCTCTCTCTCTCTCTCTCTCTCTCTCTATGATGTACGAGTGTCCGGTCTAAAAGACCGTGATGATGCGGAAGGGGAAACCAAGGAGCTCTTCTCTATGATGGGCATTGAAGCCACGCACACAAAGGCATGGAGAGTGGGAAAGGAGAGAAGGTAGTGGCGAATCTTCTAAGGAGAGAGCACTTATCATTCGTTTCCCCTCCATGGGAGCGAAGAAGGACTTCTTGAAGAGACGTCCTACACTCAAGAAGACGGGAATATTTCTTGGAGATGACCTCACACTCTCGCAACTTGCCCACATGAAAAAAGTTATGCCCGAGATAAGGGCAGCCCGAGAGAAAGGGAAAGTGGCCTTCTATAGAGATGGTAGGGTGGTGATTATGGAGAGGCGCTCTTCATGACAGCGCGAGACCTATGGGACTACACTCAAAGTTGCTACTTGGAATTGTAATGGATCTCTATGCCTTGATGTAGGGGCTTTTGAGGATAGTTTCACTGGGAGGGACATCATCTTCTACTGTGAGACGCATCAGGCTCCTGGACAGTCCATGCCACATGTTAGTGGATACCGATGGGAGACAGCTTGTAGACAGGAGACTCGTTCCAAGCATACAGGACGGGGCTTAGGAGCAGTGGCAGTATTGTTTAGACAGGAGTTGCAGCCACTGATACATATAGTCCGCAGAGATGAGCAGGCTAGGTACATGTGGGTTAGACTGAGGGCAGAGACGGACAGATATCTCTACATTGCTATATGCTATTTTGCTCCTAGTACATCAGTGTATGCATCACCTAGCGGGCAGTCTCCCTTTTCTATTTTGGATGATGACATTTGGGAGTTCTCCAGGGATGGTGACATCATTCTCCTGGGGGACTTCAATGCCAGGTTCGCCCATAACCACACAGTATTTTATAATACCTCAAAGGAGATGTTGAGGGAGCTTGATGTTAGGGATATGGGCCTATCTAGACTCTCACAGGATGAGGAACACACTGAGTATGGGCGGTATTTGATAGACATGGGGACTGCACATGGATTGGCCATCTTGAATGGCCTACAGAGATTCCCGACAGCGGGCGGTTTCACTAGCTTTCCACATCGGCATGGTGCTAGTACACTGGACTATGTTATGGCTCAGCCCAGTCTCATTCCCTCTTTTCAAGATTTTATGGTAGGCACTAGGCCGGTTGGAGTAGCAGTGGATCATGCTATCTTGTCCTTCACTCTCACATTTCAGTTCAGCACAGCTCCATTGCGACACGTCTCCACACACACTCATTATACCTTTCCGAGGGAGACTGACACCGTGTACACGGATGAGATATACAGGCCCCAGAACAGCTGGTATGATGAAGAGTGCAGAGAGATGAGGATCAGATTACAGAGAGAGGTGCTCATGGGTGTTACAACTCACAGACAGTCACGGATTACCTTCCGGCGCCTAGTGCGACGGAAGAATAGGGCTTATCTTGCTCAATTAGAGAGGGATTTGTATCAGTTATTTATGAGTCAGGACTCAGGCGAGGCATGGAGACTATTCCATGAGCATTCACCATCACCAGCCATTACCTCCACAGAGATTTGGGGTGAGTATGCAGCATCCCAGTACACAGCACCAGGACAGCCGCCCCTGCCAGACCCATCGGAGCCATGCCCAGAGACATGTGCTTTCTTTACTGTTGAGATGGTAAGGAAAGCTATTGACAGGATGAGGACTGGGAGAGCATATGATCATGATGGTTTGGTAGCAGAGCACTTTATTCATGCCAGAGATATGCTTGCAGAGCTTATTGCTATGATGTTTAACCGAGCCATGTGTGAGGGTTTTCCTGAGACTTGGAATATGTCCACGATTGTGCCTATCTTCAAGTCAGGGGATCCCATGCTTCCTGGGAATTATCGTACCATCATGATTGGTCACACATTGGCTAGATTAAATGCATCTATTCTTGAGTAGGAGTTGAGTAGATGGGTAGAGAGCGAGGGCATACGTGCATTAGGGTAGGCAGGGTTCAAGAGAGGTTTCTCCACTCTTGACCATATCTTGACACTCAGAGCTATTATTGAGGAGGGCAGATCATATGGCAGGAGGATTTATTGTTGCTTTGTGGATTTCCGCAAAGCTTTTGACACACAACCGAGAGCCAGACTGATGCGCAGACTACAGGAGATGGGACTGCCCACAGAGGTGATTTGGGAAATCATGGCTTTATACAGGACAGTTGTGGGGCAGGTACGTACTACTCGGGGTATATCTGAGATGGTTCACTCCACTATTGGGGTGAAACAGGGCTGCCCCCTTTCTCCCACCTTATTTGGGATGTATGTGGATGAGGTTTCGGACTATCTAGAGCGGGAGGGTGACAGAGAAGCACAGCTAGCAGGGACATGGATTCCGCTGTTATTGTATGCTGATGATATTGTGTTGATCTCAGATTCTCCAGAGGGGATGCAGTGTCATTTGGATGCATTGCACACGTTTGCACAGGTCAATGGATTGTCTGTTAACCTTGGTAAAACCAAGGTGATGGTGTTTAACACCATAGCACAAGGGGTTAGGAGGTCAGTGCCCACCTTTACATATGGTCAGGAGACAGTGGAGTATACAGATGCATATACTTACCTTGGTGTGGTTTTTAGTGGCCCACTATTTTCCTTGAGGAGAGCAACGGAGACTAGATTGACCAGAGCTTATGCAGCATTCGGGAGACTAGAGAGGATGTGTTCGCAGGTTCAGTTTCAGAAACCTCGAACAAAGCTCTGGCTCTTTGACACTTTGGTCACTTCAGCCATGCTGTATGGAGTGGAGATATGGGGACCCTCAGTGGATCACCACAGCCGAGCTGGTAGCACTGATGGATGGAGATGTATGGAGAGGCCCTTGGTTTCTATGATTTCCCGGATGATTAGGGCCAAGGCCTCCGTACCACATGATATTATCCGTGCAGAGATGGTTGCCCCCCCATTGGTAGTAGAGGCACTCACTCGATCAGTCTCCTTTATACATAGTACTTGGGCTCTCCCTAGAGACAGATATGCTCGCTTAGCCTTGGAGTCTTCACGACAGTTGGCATCACAGGGAGACGGATCATGTTGGTATGCACAGATGACAGCTTGGTTCCAACTGCATGGCTTTAGTATGGACAGGCTACCTCCATTTCAGTACTCCCTGGATGCACCCTCCCTCTCTCTCACAAGGGCAGAGATTACCGGACTTATCAAGCAAGACTTGACTCAGCTGGACACTAGGAGGGCATGGATACAGCCGACACACGAGCTTGGTACAAAGATGGATTTCTATAGAGATCATCTTCTCCAGCTCACCGAGGATGGGTTTGTGATTAGACCTAGCTACATGGATACTCATCTTTCTCATGGGGTACGGTGTGCTATTGGTCAGATGCGCACATCCTCACACCAGCTAGAGATTGAGACTGGCAGATTCAGAGGAGTACCAGCTGAGGCCAGGATTTGTCAAATGTGCCACATGGAGCCAAAGACAGAGTTACATTACATAGATACCAGGATCAGAGATGCCTCGGATTATACTTGCTGGAGCTACGTAGACATAGAGAGGGTCTCTTGAGAGGGAGGGGATCAGAGAGGGAGAGACACCTACAGAGGCAGATTACAGACTTCTTTCGACCAGAGATTGAGCAGTCAGGCCAGCAGGCATTGCAGCTAGCCCCAAAGTATAGCCGCACCAGAGGTACACTGATTGATCGGACTATAGAGCTGGGGCGGTCCAGGCGCCCCAAGATGAGAGGCCCATCTCAACACCGGCAGAGACTACAACAGAGGATCAGGACCATACTAGCACGGCATGGGAGACGTCCAGTCAGAGTACTCACCATGGAGGACATTGAGGATATCCGCCATTGACCGATGAGAGACATCTTTGGATAGTGATGTATATGATGCTTACCTTTGTTGCTGGAGTTTTCCTTCCCATATGCTATCCATTAGGAGCTCCTAGTACCTTACTTTTCCTCATAGTTGTTGTTTCAGTTTCACTTAGTTGTTTAGTTGTTTTAGCTTTTCTTACACAGACATTGTATCAGATCCACCAATTGTTGTAACCTTTTTGGTCTCTGTGACTCGCGGCGGGTGCCCGGGGGACTAGGGCCTTTGACACACTTGTTGATACCATCAAAGCATATTAAAACACTTAAACATGGCCACAGCCTTAACACATATCCATCATCACTTTGCATAAAACATAAAAGCTGGACAAAACATCCACAAATGCTGAAAGTGGAGCTTGCACATGTGACACCACATAGAGGCCGGAATGGGCTGAACCCCCCCCTTGGAGTATTTTATTACCCAAGGAGAATAATATCATGTACAAGCTTTGAGGGCCTTACTCTCCCCACGGGAGATGCCGGATTATCCATATACAAATGCCATAACACAGCCCAACACGAGGCAACCAAGCCGGAACATAGGCTGTAGAAAGGCCGAGCCAACAACATAATCCATATACCTCCGTGTGGGTACTGATTCTTTCCCAAAAACCACGGGTCTTCATGCAATAGAGCTGGTACAGCAAGTACAACTCTCCATTCAACCGGTACAACAGGTACAATGCATGGTACAACCGGTACAATGATTGGTACAGCATGTACATTGACTGGTACAACCGGTACGGTAGCAAGTACAACAAGTACAAATGTTGGTACAACATGTACAATGACTAGTACAACAGGTACAGTGGCTGGTACAGTAAGTATAGAAGCGGGTATAGTCGGTACAATGGGCAGTACAAGTACAAGGAGTACAGCAATACAATGGCTGGTGAAGCAGGTACAAAGGCTGGTACAACAAGTACAATGGCTAGAAATCATAATAAATGATTAAGTACCCTTGCCTTCAGTATTTCTTCGCAATGGAAGCCTCCAAAACAATCCCCAACAGCCGATATTCTTCATGGGCAGCCTTCAAGAGAGAGAGAAAGAGAGTAGCCATCATTAGGGCAGCCTGTAACAGTGGTAGGGGCTAGTGTGCAGCAAGAGAGCCTCTATTAATGAAGAGAGAGGGCTCCAATTTATAGATTTAGCCTCCCATGAGCTAAAATGGCAAGAGAAGGCTACAATCACAAGTGGAGAGCCACACAATAGCTGAAGTGAGAAGTGTGAGGCCACTTGTCTCACTTTGATCCACTTTCTAACAAGTGTCACGCCACTTGTCTCACTTTGGTCCACTTTCTTGCCACATGTCCCAATCTAAGAGATGGGTCCTTCCATAAACTTTATCTCTAAAAATATCCCAACTGGTAGACATTCTGTCAAAGGCACTTTACCAACTCTTGGTATCTGCTCAATTCTAGATGTAATGACGCGAACAGAATTTCCATCGGAGTCGGGCCAAAAATAGCAACTCTCCTAAATTTTAGGTGTGTGGTCCTTTGTATTCTAGGATAATCCCCCATTCCCAAAGCTTGTACTTTCCAAATATTTAGACATCCTGGAGTCCACCAGACCCCTTCCAAACTGGGAAATGTCGAGGCTGGTGACATCCTCCCCAGTTTCTTAAAAGTTGTCCGCAACTTTAAGCTTAAAGCCACATATCCAAGATATAATCATGTCCCATTAAGTGAACGAGACGAGACAGTCTCAAAAATCCAATATAACTGAAGAATCCATGTCCCAAAGAAATCGGTGAGACTAAGTAAGTCTCCATAATAGCAATATCATGTCCCAAAATAAATGGGCGAGACAAATCAGTCCCATAAGTCCAAATATCATAATCCATGTCCCAAGTAAATGGGCGAGACAAAATAAGTCTCCTGCCAATAAGGCATCGGTCCACATGACCCTTGGCATAGATATAAGTTCCGTGCCAACCAGGCATCATGTCCACTTTATCACTTGCACTCCGTGTTGGTAGGCTGACCACACACCTTGGATGAGAGGTGGGCTCAAGTAACAAGATAAAACAATCACTCGCAGGCATAGATAACCTGGTGTTCCATAAGTATTTCTGCTACACATAGTTTATAGGCATTTTGGCCACCAACTCACACTACCCTCTCAAGTGCCCATGTTCCCTTCCATCTGCTCTCTATTGTTCCACCCAGATATGGTAGAAACAATCTTCAAGAGAGCACGTAGGACAAGAGAACACTACACACGGCATGTTGTGCTCGACACTACCCTCTGAAGTGTCCATGTTCCCTTCCATCTGCTCTCTATTGTTCCACCCACACATGGTAGAAACAATCTTCAAGAGAGCACGTAGGACAAGAAAACACTACACACGGTATGTTGTGTCGACACTACCCTCTGAAGTGCCCATGTTCCCTTCCATCTGCTCTCTATTGTTCCACCCACACATGGTAGAAACAATCTTCAAGAGAGCACGTAGGACAAGTGAACACTACACAGGGTATGTGAACCATGAGTTTCATAAGTCCAATGCATCCCAAATAAAGGGAGCCAAAAAGAATAATCCATCCTAGTAAAAGGGAGTCATAAACATAATCCATAAACCTGAGGATGGATCCAAATCCCTAGAAAAGAAGTCCAGGAATCCATAGACCTGTATACCATAACTCTTACCACATACTCCGTGCTAACCACACACCTTCGAGTAGAGGTGGTTTTTATCCATAAAGGCATCATATCCATGAGATAACCAAAGATTTTTTCTCTATAAACTCGGACAGATTCGTCCATAGAAATTGCTTGTGAAGCCCAATATCTATATAAATCTCGTCCAAGAAAGAAATCTCCAATCCATCTCAATAAAGGGAGCCATAAACAATGTTTCCCTGAAACGATCTTAAGGCCAACAACACCACCTTTCTCCTTGCATGGCTATACAAGGGTTAGTGAACATCAAAAATACTTCATAGTAAATAGCCAAAGCACCAACTTTGCAAACTCAAAGTATACTTAGCTTTTCTTTGCCAGGTTCGTCATGAAGCCAAAAGAAATATCTCGTCACCATATCCTTAAGATATCCTAAGATATATCTCCGTATAGCTTGCCTGTAAGCTTGATAATATAATCCACAATATCCATATGGAAAGAGTGCTAAACGTGTGCACATAAAGACAACTTCACACTTCCAAGATAAAATTTTGTGAATTCATAAATCCTTAGATCAACGCGCTATCTACTGCTCATGCTCATGCTCTTGCTTCATAGGCTATGAAGTGGCTGGCCATGCTTAATAGCAATGATGGTAAGTGTGGTCCCCACTTGAGATCTTTTCTCTTCCTTATTGATAGAAGGAAGCCTCCGCTTCCAAGAAAGCCTATGCTCTCATACCAATGTGGCTCACGGCGGGTGCCCGGGGGACTAGGGCCTTTGACACACTTGTTGATACCATCAAAGCATATTAAAACACTTAAACATGGCCACAACCTTAACATATATCCATCATCACTTTGCATAAAACATAAAAGCTAGACAAAACATCCACAAATGTTGAAAGTGGAGCTTGCACGTGTGACACCACATAGAGGCCGGAATGGGCCGACCCCCACCCTTGGAGTATTTTATCACCCAAGGAGAATAATATCATGTACAAGCTTTGAGGGCCTTACTCTCCCCACGGGATATGCCGGATTATCCATATACAAATGCCATAACACAGTCCAACACGAGGCAACCAAGCCGGAACATAGGCTGTAGAAATGCCGAGCCAACAACATAATCCATATACCTCCGTGTGGGTACTGATTCTTCCCCAAAAACCACGGGTCTTCATGCAATAGAGCTGGTACAGCAAGTCCAACTCTCCATTCAACCGGTACAGTAGGTACAATGGTTGGTACAACCGGTGCAATGGCTGGTACAACAGGTACAGTGGTTGGTACAGCCGGTATGGTGGCAGGTACAGCAAGTACAAATGCTTAAACAAGATGTACAATGACTAGTACAACAGGTACAGTGGCTGGTAGAGCTAAGTACAAAAGCTGGTACAATCGATACAATGGATGGTACAGCAAGTACAACAAGTACAAGGACTGGTACAGCAATGCAATGGCTGGTGCAGTAGGTACAAAGGCTGGTACAATAAGTACAATGGCTAGAAATCATAATAAATGATTAAATACCCTTGCCTTCAGTATTTCTTCGCGATGGAAGCCTCCAAAACAATCCCCAACAGCCAGTATTCTTCATGGGCAGCCTTCAAGAGAGAGAAAGAGAGTAGCCATCATTAGGGCAGCCTGTAACGGTGGTAGAGGCTAGTGTGCAGCAAGAGAGCCTCTATTAATGAGAAGAGAGGGCTCCAATTTATAGATTTAGGCCTCCCATGAGCTAAAATGGCAAGAGAAGGCTACAATCACAAGTGGAGAGCCACACAATAGCTAAAGTGACAAGTGTGAGGCCACTTGTCTCACTTTGATCCACTTTCTAACAAGTGTCAGGCCACTTGTCTCACTTTGGTCCACTTTCTTGCCACATGTCCCAATCTAAGAGATGGGTCCTTCCATAAACTTTATCTCTAAAAATATCCCAACTGGTCAACTCTTGGTATCTGCTCAATTCTAGATGTAATGACACGAACAGAATTTCCATCGGAGTCGGGCCAAAAATAGCAACTCTCCTAAATTTTAGGAGTGTGGTCCTTTGTATTCTAGGATAATCCCCCATTCCCAAAGCTTGTACTTTCCAAATATCCTGGAGTCCACCAGACCCCTTTCATACTAAGAAATGTCCAGGCTGGTGACAGTCTCATAGGTCATTTTGGCCTTTTGAGGACGTTAATATATCATTTCATCTCTCTCTCTCTTTCTCTCTCTCTCTCTCTCTCTCTCTCTCTCTTAGCTTATACTATAGGAGGAGACAGAGGAGAGAGCCGGCCGAGACAGATACAGAGGAGATATATGATGGGAGGAAGGCTATGGAGAGGCCCCTAGTGGCGATGATCTCACGCATGATTAGGAGTAAGCCATCAGTGCCATATGTGATTGTGCAGGCAGAGATGGGGGCTGCACCGATAGTGATAGAGGCTCTATTCCAGACAGTGACATACTGGCACAGGCTATGGGAGCTTCCACTTGATAGATACCCCCGGCTAGCTCCAGAGTCCTCTAGACAGTTGACACTTGAGGGAGATACAGAGTGCTAGTATGCAGGTAGGCACTTGGTTTGGCATGCATGGTATGCAGATGGAGGCACTCCCCCCATTCCAGTACAGCATAGAGACCCCGTCATTTGCTCTCAACCGCACAGAGCAGAACAGGGTATCAGGAAGGACATTGTCAAACTGGATACTCCGAGGACATGGAGTTCACCTAGTCGTCCACTGGGGACGAAGATGGCCTTCTACAGAGATCACCTCCTATGCCTGACAGAGGATGGGTTCATCATCCGCCCACGCTACATGGACACACACCTATCCTTTGGGGTGAGATGTGCGATCGGCCAGATGCGCACCTCGTCCCACCAGCTGAGAGTGGAGACTGCCAAATATGGGCCTAGGGCGGCCGCACCAGAGGACACGATATGTGAGCTCTGTCACACAGAGCCCAAGACTAAGGATCATTACATATGCCGATGCACTGTATACTATGAGATTCGAGGGAGGTTCCATTGCCTCTTCCGAGCCGGGTTCAGACCACTTTCCAAGATCATGGACTTCCCGGATCAGAGATGCCTGGGACTTCTAGAGCTCCGTAGACACAAGGAGCCCTTAGTGAGATCCAGATCAGCTATACTTGCTCGAGGACCAGCACAGAGAGCTCTCACCGACTTCTTCCATACCAGCACTCCAAGGGCCGATGCACCCATCATTCCCAGACCACAGGCTAGTGCAAGAGCTCGGCCGAGAGGTGTGACACTCGACAAAGCCACTGAGTTATGCAGAGCTTGACGCCCCAGACCCCATGGCCCTCGCCCACGGCCACGCCACCACAAGAGGATCCGGGCCATCATCTCCCATCATCGCAGGACCTTCTCGCGCCAACTCACATGTCACAGCGGCCCACGAGGGATGTATTAGGGTGATATGAGAGCTCTCTGCTCATGTACCTAGATCAGATTTTATAGTTCTAGATTTTTGTTATCTTTCTTTATTACTATTTTGTACCCAGGGTGATGTACCTCATGTATATGATGTAACCTTTTGGTCTTATAGGTCATTTTGGCCTTTTGACACCATAGGAGGATCATGGCCATCATTTACACCATCACACAACTCCCTCATGCCGGCTCAGCTTTACCACACCGAGTGCCATGTTGTAGTGCCCCATGCGGGATATCTTAGGATGATATGTGAGCCTATGCTCTTTGTGCATGGATCAGCTCTAGCATTTTAGCTTTGTCGTTTTCTTTCATTTCATTTCAATACCAATGATGATGTATTCCATGATGTAATCCTTTTGGTCTCATAGGTCATTTTGGCCTTTTGTAGATGTTAATATAACTTTCTTCTTTCTTTCTCTCTCTTCTTGATTTTCTTGCTTATCTTGATCAAGGTTCTTGGTTTTCTTGATCTTCTTGAGCTTGGTTCTTGGCTTCTCTTTTTCTCTCTCCATTTTCTCTCTTCCCCACTCCAAGAAAATGCCTACACTTGCACAGCTTGAAAGGTACATCAAGCATATAGAAGATTACATGAAAAAAAGAGTACCTCGCACACAAAAAGATATGGTGTCAAGCCATCAATAACATGAAAAAACAATTGAAGGAAGGCACAGATGCATTGCATGCAGAGGTTGCAGCACTAAGGGGAAGCCCTAAGTACTCAACTAGATGGCAAGAACACGCAGATTAGAGAGCTTGAAACAAAGCTTAGTCAACAAGAGGAAAATTGGAATTCCAAAATGGTGGATTTACAAACTCGATTCCTCATGCAAACAGAGGAGGTCCAAGCATAAGTTGAAGACATCTACGAGGCAACGGAGAAGGAGAAACACAACATACACATGGGTAGAAATCACCAAGAAAGCTCGATCTGATCTGCAAGAAACAAACAAGTGGATAGAGATCATCTTAAAAAAGAAGCCACCAAGAGCCAATACCCAAGAGATAATTAATGCTACCTTGGATGAGAAACAAAGAAGGAAGACTAGGGCATTACAAAGCGGAAACGGTCGTGTCACATAACCGTTTCAATCATTTACCTCAGGATCACCCATCTAGGGTGCACACCTGGAGACCGGTCCCACTGAGTCGTTTGGTGCCAGTCTTCCTGATTTTAGCAGCCCCCCCTCCTCAGAAGGATCAGATCCCCCAGCAGCAAGCGCCCTCTCAAGAATAGGAGAAATTGTCGTCCTCCCCCTCTCCTCGAGGTTCCCCCTCCCCCCCTCGGCTACTTGTAACATGCAGCAGAAGTATTCGTAATTAAGGATCCTATCACACAAGTCCCACACCGCCTTCTTTATCCTAAGTTCCACGAGTTTAGCAATCAACTTTTATCACTTCAAACTTTAAGAGATTTAGAGAGAAATGAAATGAAATCAAGGTCACCGCGAAACGTTTCACTATTAAAACGAAACGATGCAGAAACGATTTATTTTGGAACAAAACGTTTCAACCCCAAGTAGGTGGACAGTGCAGCGTTGGACCGAAATGATCATATACATAAAATGTTTCAAATTAACGTCTTCGAAAGGCAAAAATGACCTATGAGACAAAAAGTTACAAATAATCTGGTCAGATGAAGTACAAATGTCAACGGAAAAAAGTGAGAAAAGATCTATAGATCGAGAGATCAAAAGAGTAACATGGGAAAATGGGAAACATGGGAAACCTGGGAAGCTACTAAGAGGGTACAGTGTCCACACAGAGACATCTCTGGGCGCGTGAGGCTCATGAATGTGTGAGGGTATAGACGAGCCCTCAGTGGATGAAATCCCTCATAGGTCGCTGAAGCATGAAGACAAGCTCCTCTGGGGTGAACTGCTTGGAGGGTATCTACAGGTGATTTGCGATAATCTCTCTAATCCTTCCATGCCATCTGGATCTACTACGGATACTCGGAGGGCTAGGGCGTCTATCCCGTCATAGCTGAGACGCACGCTCTGTCACATGCACTCTGCACTCAGTGCATGGTGACAAGATGGCTCATCATCAGATAGATGAAAACCAAGTGCTGGGACGTAAAGAACACGAGACGAATGCTTTCCCTCTCTGCCATCAAGAATGATCTCCATCCTGCCCTCACTGTGAATCAGTATAGTGGAATTGTCGCTAATGAAAATGAGATCTGACTGCCATTTAAGATCCTGTAAAAACTCTCGAGAAGGAGTCATGTGCCTGGAAGCACCACTATCGAGAATCCACTCCCGAGTATCCCTGGCAGTGAAACCAACTGCCTCCTCGCTTGAAGAAGATGAAGCATCTGTGTCCAAAATCTCCAAGTGCACAAAGGCTGGAGTCTTTGCAGTTGAAGCTGAAGAATCGGCACTCTTCAAGGTACTACGCTAGGACATTTTCACCAATAGTGGCCTTTCTCGCCACAATCGTTATAGGTCCGCTCGGCCTTCAATTTCTCACGGTCTGAGTCGGGCTTCTTCTCAGAAGACTTCTCCAATGAAGAATTCCCTTTGCCCTTATTGTTTTTGTTACGGCCTTTCGACTGTTAGCCAATCAAGGCCTCAGGACCTCCGCCCTATGGAGGGTTCGTAAAACGCTCTTCGTGGTCCAAGGCCATAGGCAAAAGCTCCTCCCATGTGATGGTGCTAAGCCTGCCAATGGTGATCAAAGAGGAGTAAAATGCTGAGTACTGAGAGGGCAAATGAGACAACAAAGTGATGGCCATGTCCTGTGAAGATATGTCCTTCCCAGCCTAAAGAACCTCCTGCTAAAGAGCCTACAACATGTTGATGTTCTCCCGCATCGTTGAAGACTTTGCAGGATTCATCACCCGCAGCTGCACTTCCAAGGAGACTCGCTTCATGGGTGATACCCTATTATATAGAGAAGCCAAATGCTGTCAAATCCCTCTGGCCAGCGTCATATGCTTTATATGACTAATCACCTGTGGTATGCAATTAAGGAAGATGAAAGAACGCACACGGGCATTGACACGATCCCACAACTATATATACCTAGATGAATCCAGAAACATGTCCAAATTCACCTTTTAGGAACGTGCATGTTAGATACTCATGGTAGTCGACCCACAAGATTATATAACTATCAACTCCATTATGCATAGTATGGACTAGATACTACGACATCCCCACTAACGTCATCAGTGCCCAATAGTGGGTGTAGAACTCTATATCAAGATATGCTCACACACACACACACACACACACACACACATAAGAGCATATATTCACACAAAGCCCTTCATACTGAGTTTCTGTCAAACCTCCGGAGATGCAAGGCAGACTCAGCCAGAATGAAGCCTAGCACTAAGGGAAGTAGCAAATAGAAGGAATTAGTACAGCAAATAAGTAGTTGATAGGGTAAATGCACCGCTAAAGATAGAAAGAAGTAGCACAATATCAACTAGCCTAAGCCTCCCGTTCTTTCCCAGTGGAGGGTAAAAGCTCCCCGTCCTCCAACTCCCGTGGAACACCAACCACAATGAAATCAGCCAAGTCATAAGACTCCAAGACATACTCCATCATTACCTTCCATATACCGTAGTTGTTCCCGTCCAACTGTCGATCCACCAGGAATATAGGGAGAGTAGGGATCTTCACGTGCTTCTCAGCCATCTCAAGCAAGTTTGCCATCTCAAGGTTTCACAAGGTCTTGTGAAGGGAGGGTGGGTGGGAAAAAAATGAAGAAGAGGCTGCAAATAGTATGCAAGGTGGCTGTTCAACAGTGGTGGCCGCCTTCTACCCGATCTCCGACTCCCGAACAGCCAAGCAATCTCCAATCAGCAAACCCTCAAGGTCCCACTGTCTCCAAGCTTCAAGCCACCTAGGGCTCTGATACCATGTCAGAACGCACAGCGAAAATGAAGACAACGCTGTAGAGAGCAAAACACAGATGAGAGAGGGACAGAGAAGCTGTATAAACTCGCTAAATACACTAGAAAATCCCGGAATGTGATACAAGAGAAGTGTGGGGGGTCAAGGCCAATATATATCGCCCCAGGCTGCTGGTCAGCCAACCCAAAACAAGCCAACAGCAGCCAAAGATGCTCACGACCAGAAAAAACCACAGTCGGCCAGCACTGTAAATCAAGTCGGGTAGCACCAGTCCAGTCGGCCAGCAATAGATACAGCCGACAACCCTCCCATAGCTAGCAAAAATGGAAAAATGGTATGGAAAGTGAGGAAAAATGGGGAAACACCTGAAATGGGCGGCACACCCACAACAAAGGCCCTGGTGTAAACTATACAAACAGGAGATGACTTCTAACAGGGGGTACTCTTGAAAGAACTCATCTAGCGAAACGGCTTCGTGGGTACCTCGATCTCGGAACTTCGTATAGAACTGAGGGAGTCTTCGACCGGAACCATGCTTCCAACGATGAAGAAGGATCTGCTTGGGCTCCATGACTTCTGCTTCGCCTACCACATCTGGCTGTTGTTCATCTGAAACATCAAACACTTCTGGTCCAACATATGGTTTTAGCCAAGAAACATGGAAAACATCATGCATTGTCCAACTGTTAGGCAACTTTAACTTCATGGAGACATCACTTATCTTTTTAACTATCGGAAAGGGTCCCAAACTACGAAAAGAAAGCTTGGGACAGCGCTTACCCACTTGTTTCAATCTCTGTTTCATGATGCGCAAATAGACCCAATCTCCCTCCTTGAAGTGGACATCTCGTCTAGACTTATTTTCTTGTCTGCTATAAGCTTCCTAGGCTTTGGTCAAGTGGTCTTTAACTGACTCAATGATTTCGAAAAATGCTTCCATCGTTTTGTTAGCCTTAAGAAACGGAGACACCATTCTCATCAAAAGAGAAGAGAAACGGCGACCAAAGGCTGCCTCATACGGAGTCTGTCCGACACTGGATGAACGAGTATTGTTCAAGATGGCTTGGACCAATGGAAGATAATGTTCCCATTTGGACTGATGGTCATGACTGTATGACTTGAGAACATCAAAGGCCAACTGGTTATAGATTTTTGTCTCGCCGTCTATATGTGGATGGAATGCACTAGACAATTGTAACTTGGTTCCAAAGTTCTCGAATAATGCCCTCCAAAAATGTGAGGTGAACTTGGAATCCCTGTCTGATGTAATGGTGCTAGGCAAACCACAAATAGGGTACCAATGCTTGAGAAAAAGGAAGGCTACGTCCTCAGCTGTGGCCGTATGCTTGCATGGGATGACCACGCAAAACTTACTGAAGCGATCCACAATGGTAAAACACTGAGTGCTACGGGATAAGGTGGATGCTAGTAGAGGCCCTACGAAGTCCATAGAAATGTCGATGAAAGGTCCGTCGTCGGGGATAGGCAAAGGTTGAAGTAACCCAGCCTTCTTTGTATGTGGAACCTTAACTTTTTGACAAATCTTACAGGCTTGAACATGTCAATATACATCACGTCTCATTTTTGGCCAATAAAAGGACCGTTCCAATTTCTCGAGGGTATTGTTGATACCTCCATGTCCTTCAACTAAGGAGTCATGGGCAACATGGAGAAGAGTTTCTCGCTTTTCCCGAATGACACAGAGGCGGTTCTTGTAAAACAACCAACCATTCTACACTCAGTAATGGCCAGGCTCAGAGGTGAGGGCCAAACTATATTGAGTACCAAACTCAGGGGAATCGACATACTGATCTTTCATGCTATCTAAGTCTTTCCCAGTGATTTCAAGAATGGTAGACTCCTGCATGGCCTAGATGCTGGCCTTTCGACTTAGAGCGTCTGCGACTAGGTTATGCTTACCAGGGATGTACTCGATCATTCCGCCAGATTGTTGGAAGATCTAACTCCATCTGGCTTGCCGATCACTCCACTCGGCACTTGGCATGGTTTGAAGCCACTTAAGTGCTTGGTGGTCTGTTTTGACTGTGAAAACTTGTCCATAAAGGAACGGCTTCCAATGTTTGAGCGTTGCGATCACACCCAAAAGCTCTTTGTCATAAACCGAATAATTCTTTTCGACGACTTCCAACTTTCAACTGTAGTAGGCCATGGATCTATTGTCCTGCTACAGAACTGCACCTATGGCTACTTAGCTAACATCAGTAATGACCTCGAAAGATTCATCCCAAGATGCTACCTTCAAAACAAGCGCTTCTGAGACTGCTTTCTGGAGTGCATGCAATGCATCAAGCGCCTTGCCTGTGACTGTGACTTTTTATCGATGAGTCTTCACCACTTGAGCAAGTCGGTGAGAGGTGCTGCAAGGTTGGAAAACTGGTGAACATGAGTGTTGTAGGCTTGGCAAAGACCTACGAAAGAACGGATCTCTTGGGTGGTCTGAGGGATGTCCCAATCCAAGATATCTTGAACCTTTGAGGAGTCCAATCAAATCCCATCGAAATCGATGATATAGCCCAAGTATTGAACCTCGGTAATGATGGGGAGAAACCTGAATTAGGGTTTAGAGTTCATTCATGGGAGACATACACAGAGAAGCAAGGGAGAGAGAGAGAGTTGTGGGGATAAGTCAACTCATGAAAAGCATGAGTGTGTGACTCCCCTATCACACATGTATATTGCACTAGTACACATAGTGCACTTAGTACATTAAAAGTACTAAGTGTACTATGTACTATAACTTATGGGCTTGTACACACTATAAGGGTGGGCATAACGCCTTTACCCCAACAACCTCCCACTTAAAGGCAAAGTGCCCTTAAATGAAGGAAAAGAAAAATCAGCATGTACATGATAATATACAAGGCCATATCAAGGCTGAAACTGGCCTCATCCAATGCCCATCAAGTGTCTGCAATGAGCAAACCGCTCCGGAGGCAAACTCTTCGTCAACAGATCAGCCGGGTTGTCATCCGTATGAATCTTAACAAGCTGAATTTGCTTGTTCTCTATCACCTCTCTGATGAAGTGATACTTCACATCCACATGCTTCGTCTTTGCATGAAAAACAGGGTTCTTTGCCAACTGGATGGCACTCTGACTGTCACAATGCAACAATGGAATATCCCCTGTATAGCCCAAATCAACCACTAACCGAGATAGCCATAATGCCTCCTTGCAAGCCTCTGTGGCTGCAATATACTCGGCCTCTGTAGTAGATAAGGCAGTGCACTTCTGCATCCTGGATATCCATGACACAGCACCTCCTGTGAATGTAAACACATAACCGGTAGTAGACTTCCGGTTATCTGGATGACCGGCATAATCCGAATCCGTGTAACCATGCACTAATGCATCCTGTTTGCCAAAGCAAATGCACAAATCCTGTGTGCCCTTCAGGTATCTCATGACACCTTTCACTGCTTCCCAATGCTTCTTGCCAGGGTTGGCCATGTATCTAGAAACCACTCCCACTGCAAATGCAATGTCCGGCCTAGTAGCAACCATGGCATACATGAGACTGCCACAAGCTGAAGCATACGGAATCTTGGCCATATCAGCCCTGTCACTATCCGACTGTGGGCTGTCCATAGCACTGAGTTTCACATATGGAGGCAAAGGAGTACTAGCTTTCTTCCCCCCGTCCATATTGAACCTCTGCAAGACTTTGCCAATGTATTCCTTCTGAGACAAATACAACACATGCTGATTTCTGTCCCGAAGTATCCGCATACCCAAGATGTGATTTGCATCACCCAAATCCTTCATATCAAAGGTTTGATGCAGCCTCTGCTTCAAGGCATCCATCTCTTTACGAGATTTCCCGGCAATCAACATATCATCAACATACAAAATGAGAATCAAGAGACTGCCATCCAAAGCTTTCTTGGTGTACAAGCAGTGATCTATGTCACTTCTCCTGAATTTCTGAGATTTCATGAATGTATCAAATTTATGATACCATTCCCTTGGTGCCTGTTTGAGCCCATAAAGACTCTTTTTCAGCTTGCATACAAGCTTCTCTTTTCCACTCACTGCATAACCCTCTGGCTGCTGCATATATATCTCCTCATGGAGATCACCATGAAGAAAAGCAGTCTTCACATCCATCTGAATCAAGTCCAGATCATCATGCGCAACCAAAGCCAACACAGCTCTAAGTGTGGTCATTTTGACCACTGGAGAGAAGATCTCCTCAAAGTCCACACCATATTCCTGCTTAAAGCCCTTAGCCACTAACCTGGCTTTGTATCTTGGCTTTGCATCTGGTGCAACTTTGAGCCTGTAAACCCACTTGCATGGCAAAACCTTCTTGCCTGCAGGCAAATGCACCAACTTCCATGTTTCATTTTTATGCAGAGAATCCATCTCTGACTTCATGGCACGCTCCCAAAGAGCCTTGTCTGCCCTCTGTAAAGCCTCTTTATAACATGAGGGCTCCCCACAGTCAGTGAGCATCAAGTAGTCAACCCCTGGAACAAACCTGTCAGGGACTCTGGAGGGTCTAGTGGACCTCCGTACCCAATGACCATCATTTGCAGGTTGCTGTCCAGCCTGCATATCACCCATTGGTGGCTCCTATTCCATGCCATAAGGCTGAAATATCATGCCCGGTATCTCCTCCAACTGTGGTATATCCATAGGGATATCTTCTGCCATATCTGGCTGTCCATTTGGACCATTTTCAGCACCATTTAAGGGCTGGTTTTCCTGCTGTAATGGCTGATTTACAGCCCTTTGTTGTTGTCCATGATGTCCATCATCATCAAAGATGACTCTGCTAGGCTCCTGTTGCCTTGCAGGCTCCTTATACATGCATGTTTCATCAAAAATGACATCATTGCTGCGTATGATCTTTCTATTCATGGGATCCCAAAGTCTATACCCCATTTCACCTCTGTCACCATATCCTAGGAATATGCATTTATGAGACTTAGGATCAAGTTTGGTGCGCATTTCCCTGCGTATGTGCACGTACGCAACGCAACCAAACACTCTCAAGTGCTTGTATGACGGAGGCTTCCCTGTCCATACTTCTTCTGGCACTTTCCCATTAAGCCTCGTGTTAGGTGACCTGTTTATAAGGTGAACGGCTGTCATAACAGCTTCAGCCCAAAAACCATGAGGTAATGCAGCATGTGACAACATAGAACGGACCTTCTCCTGTATGGTCCTGTTCATCCTCTCTGCTGTCCCGTTTTGTGGAGGATCATAAGGAGTAGAGAGCTCCCTCTTGATGCCTTTAGCATCACAAAAGTCCTGAAACTGTTTGGACATGTACTCTCCACCATTGTCGGAACGCAAAGCTTTCAGTGTTTTGCCAGTTTGATTCTCAACAAGAGCAACAAGCTTCTGAAACACTGAGAATGTATCACTCTTCAAACGAAGAGGATAAACCCACACCTTACGTGTGGCATCATCAATAAAGGACACAAAGTATTTTGCCCCTCCCAAAGAAAGCTGAGGCATCTCACATACATCTGTATGCACAAGCTCTAACTGAGCATCTTTCTGTCCAAGAGCTTTCTTGTGGGGGCACTGTAGTTGCCTACCATATATACAATGCTCACAAAACTGAAAACTTGAAAACTTTAGAGAAGGCAAGTAACCCAAACGAGACAATTGCTCCATTCCCTTGACACTCATGTGTCCCAACCGGCTATGCCACATAGAGATTTCCGGCAGCTCGGTTGCATTTACATTAGCATGGTGACAAACACCTGCATGCATAAAGTAAAGAGTGTCCACCTTAGAGCCTCTGGCAACAACCAATGAGCCCTTACTAATCTTCCACTTTCCACTACCAAATGTGGTAACATAATCAGCATCATCAAGCTGTCCAGTAGAAAGCAGATTCTTCTTGATCTCAGGCACATGCCTGACATCATGGAGCATAAGCTGTGAGCCATCTGAAAATACAAGCCTCACATCACCTCTGCCAAGTATCTTGCATGCATGGTTATCACCCAAATAAACCACTCCTTCATTGCCAGCAGTATACCTGACAAACAAGTCTCTGCAACCTGTGACATGAAAGGAGGCACCTGAATCAATGATCCATGAGTGCATACCATGACCACCTGTAAGAAGTGAATGGGCATCAAGTGAAGAAGTAAATAGGACCTCATCCTCACTGCCACCTGCATGTGACACATTGATTTCTTCGATCTTGACTCCACTTTTGCCCTTTGGCTTTACATCTTTGGCTTCATCCTTCTCTTTGTCTTTGCCTTTTCCCTTTTCCTTTTGATCATTTTTCCATTTGTAGCATTGCTTTTTAATGTGTCCCTTCTTGCCACAATAATGGCATTCCAAATCCTTTTTTGAGCGAGACTTGCTCCTTCCCCTTTCTTGGCTTTTTCCCCTTTGCTGGGATCTCCCACGTGCATTCATTGCATTGGACTTTCCAACAGAGTTGTTTTTCCTGTTCATCTCTTCTTGAAGAAGAGCACCCTCAACATCTGCATATGACAGCATAGCATGCGAATTGCTAGTGGCTGTCCTGAATGTGTCCCAACTCTCTGGCAAAGTGCATAACAGAAAAGTGGCTTTGAACTCATCGTCCATTGCCAACTTTTGATTGATGACCTGGCTGACAATACCATTAAACTCATTTAGATGGGCTGTCATAGAAGCCCCTTCCTTCATCTGAAGACCTATGAGTTTCTTCAACCAATACACTTTGCTTGAGGCACTTTGTTGGGCATACAAGTCCTGCAATCTCTGCCACATTCCCCAAGCTGTCTTCTCTTCACGAATGCTGAAAAGTAATGAGTCTGACACAGACAACATGATAGTAGATCTTGCCAGCTCATCCATATCTTCCCACTCTTCAGCCGTAAGAGAAGCGGGCATCACACCCCTTTCTTTGATAGGCTTGTGCTGCTTTTTCTGGAGCAACACATTGTAGCACTGGGTTTGCCAAATATCATAGTTATGCGAGCCTTCAAGCTTCTTGATGTGAAGCAATGAAGAGCTCTCACCTGTGGTTGCCATAGCAAAATGCAACCTGTCAATGCCTGACTCCCTGCAAAATGTGCAAACACTGCACCCAAGATGTGCAAACACTGCACCCAAAGCACACAAAGTGCTCACAAATGTTCTCCCAAGCTTTATCTCCCACTGCGGAAGCAAGAATGCAACTTTTCTCCCACTTTTTGTGATGAAAACACCAAAATCTGGTTGCTGCAGATTTTGGACAGCACCTTAAATGTGCTCTTTTGCCCTTCCAAAGTACTGTACAGCAGTACTAAGTGCTCACCAATGATGTACCAAACCTGTACCGGCAATTTCAGCAGCTGAATTTGAACCTTTTGATCACTCAAAACAGTGTACAGCCATGCCACAACATGCACAAAGCTGTGCCAAATCTGTACCAGCAGGTACAATAGCAATAAATGCTCTCGTGGCTGTCCAAATGAGTGAAAATCAGACTTTTACAGTCACGAACACTGCATACAACAGTCCCGAACAGAAATTGGGCAAAAGCCCCTTGACTGCAAGCTGATTTTTGAGGATTCAAGGCATAAATGGCTTGCCTGCTGCTTTGCCAAGCTCACAAGCATACGAACTTGAAAAGCCCCTTGATTTGAGATCAATTTCTGATCATGCATGGTACATTGGCGCACATGAAGGCATCCAGAGTGTTCACGATGCTTCCCCCTGGCCACATATACATCAAATACATGAAAGCCCCTTGATTTACAGGCACATTGAGTGCTTGTAAGGCATCAGCATATTATCCACAGCATCAAATGCGATTGCCTGCATGCAAATCAACCGAATCGGCACAAAAGCCCCTTGATTTGCACTGCAATTTGCTGCAATTTGCTGCAATTTTGCCCAAATGTGCAATTTTTCACATCATACAGCATGTATGAGTGCTTAATTGCACAATTACATCAAAAGCCCCAAATTTCGACATCCAATTTCCTGCAAATTGATCCTGATTTGACCAATTTCCTGCAAATTTATCCTGATTGTGACCAATGTCACCCAATTTTGCCAATTTTGCTCAAAATTGAGCAATTCGGGCACCTGTACCTGCTCAATTGATTTAATTGATAAGAAATTCGCAAAATTGAAGCAAAATACCTCTGATTTTTTTGATTTCTGTTGCAATTTGCAGGTTCAATTTTGTTGCAGGAGAGGGGGGGGCGTGATGAATATGCTGGTGCTGTATTGATGCAGATGCTGATGATCCTGGTAGGGAGGACGGCTGGTTTCACCTCTGCTGAAGGGCTTCAAGAGATACCAGCTTCGCTTCTGGCCTCTTCACCGAGTAGCAGCGCCACAGAGAGGATGAACAGCGCCTGACACGCCTTCGTATGAGAAACGCAGAAAATGGCTGTCCGCCTAGCGCTGGCACTTCGCTCGTTGCCTCAGCCACGCTACACGATTAGCGTGTGGCGCCTGACACGCCTGAGTCGGGTGGCGCCTGACACTGATGGAGTGCTGCTGCCGTCGTGCTTCTGCGTGAAGACGTGCTAATTAGCGTGGTGAAAACGAGCACGTCTTCACGTACGCCGATGATCCTGCCAGCCCCGCCTACCCTCTCGCCCAGAAGCTGCGCCAGCCGATCAAATCACCACTATACGCCTTTCGTCACTCGCTCGCCTCCACGCTTGACGCCACGCTTTGTGCTGCTGCCTTCACATGCGTATTTTGCCTGCGCCGTGTATTCGCCTAGAGCCTTCTACGCCCAGCGCCTACACGCCTGAAGTCAATCGCTTGTTGCTTTGGATTTGCTTCGCAGTGCGCCTTCTACACGTTTGAGGTCGACGTGCTGCTTGCAACAATTAAGGTTAGCCAGCTGCAGGTTTTCCTCCTGTGGCCTTCGCTTCAGACACCTCCAGTGCAGGGCAGCAAAAAAAATTGACGGCTCTAGGGAGAAGGAAGAGGATCAAAACAGCAACCTATGCTCTGATACCAGTTGATGGGGAGAAACCTGAATTAGGGTTTAGAGTTCATTCATGGGAGACATACACAGAGAAGCAAGGGAGAGAGAGAGAGTTGTGGGGATAAGTCAACTCATGAAAAGCATGAGTGTGTGACTCCCCTATCACACATGTATATTGCACTAGTACACATAGTGCACTTAGTACATAAAAAGTACTAAGTGTACTATGTACTATAACTTATGGGCTTGTACACACTATAAGGGTGGGCATAACGCCTTTACCCCAACAGGTAACGTCGAAGATAGACTTTTTGGCGTTGATGTAGAGCCCATTATCTCACACAAGTTGCAAGACTTTCTCCACGTCTTTCTCATGCTGCTCCACAGTGGCTGAGAAGATAAGTATGTCATCAAGAAATATGAAAACACACTTACCAATGAGGACTGCGAAAATCGTGGACATCATTTTACTAAAGGTTGCAAGTGCATTGGTAAGCTCAAAAGCCATGACTACGAACTCGTAGTGACCACGCTATGTCCGGAAAGCTGTTTTTGGAATGTCAACTTCAAAAATGCGGACCTGATGGTAACCACTCTTGAGGTCGATCTTAGTGAAAAAATTTGCACCATCTAAACGTTCCAAAATGTGCTCAATCCTTGGCATAGGAAACTTATTCTTAATGGTGAGTTTGTTTAGTGCCCTACAGTCTACACAAAGGCGTGCAGACTTGTCCTTCTTTTGGACAAATAGGATGGGTACAGCAAATGGTAAGGAAGAAGGCCAAACGAATCCGGCTCGGAGAAGCTGAGATAACTACTTTTCTAGCTCGCCCTCTAAAGTCTTAGAAAGACGATAGGGAAACCTGCTAGGCGGTTCTGATCCAGGGACCAAATCGATATGATGGTCCTCATGACGGGATGGGGGGAGACTGGGCGCGAGATCGTCCCTAAGCATAATGTCCTGATGTCTAGATAGGAGGTCTGCTAGCTCTGGGACTCGGGATGAAGATGAGATAGCTGCTACCGATGAGGTAGAGGCTGTCTGAGCACGAACATAAAGAAATGCTTCTTCCATCCCCTTGCGGATAGCTTGTAGGGCCTGGAGATGAGAAATCAATGGGATTCCAAGAATGCTTCTATCCCCACAAATCATGACGGGCTCAAGAAAACCTTTACAGATAGTAAAAGTATCATGTTTCCAATTGGGAATAGGCTTATACTGACGAAACCAATGGATTCCTAAGTGTCACGTGCACACCAGTCAGGTGTACAGTGACATGGCATCATTAGCATCATCAGGTAGTTTACTGGCATTTATGCAATTTTATAGGCATTTTTCAGGCATTTATGGGGCAGCCGACAGCAAGTTATGGACATTGCATCTGGCCGACAGCCCTTATGCTGGCCAACCAGCAGCATGTTTGCATATATATTCAGGCGCCTCTCCATTCAGCATGGCAGGCTCATCATTCAAGCATTCAGCAGTGTGTTCTCCAACGCATCTCCTCCAGGAAGCATTGGGAGCAGCAGAACCAGCCAACGCATCAGCATATCAGTAACGCATCATCATCAGCATTCATCTTCAGCAAACGCAGCAACATTCAGCTCAGTTCAGCCCATCAGTTCTGCGTTTCATCATCAGGTCAGCATTCAGCATCTGTTCCAAAGCCTCCCTTCAGCGTTTCCTTCCCAGGAAACAAGGGAAAGATAGTGGACAGCAGTTCATTCAGTTCATTCAGCATATTCAGCATATAGGCAGCATATTCAGCAGTACAGATCCATTTGGATCTCCTTGTAACCGCATTCATTCATCTAATATAGCTGCATTGCATTGACACATATCTGTCTATCTCTTAAACATCATTAAGTGCAGTTTAGTTAGACTAAGGTTGTGATTACTACGGTCATAAGCTCTCACATGTCACACTAAGATCACATCGCATCCCAAAAGAGGCGAGATGATGAAATCTCGTTGGAATGATACCTTTTGAACTACAAAGGCAAACTAATGTGCCTTTTGAGATAGTGGGTGCGGAGACCAAGTGTGAACCCGTCCACATCCGAATGATATGGCACTAATGTACAGCTCATTTTGTTAGCCAACTGGGGAGAGATGGCGTCCTCAAAATTGCCCATGTCAAATAGGACTACAAACTGTCGGCCCTTGGCAGAGCCATGAGCTCGGATGAGGCTTTTCTATGTAGCATCGCTCTCACCCTCCTACTTAGCATCAAATACCATGAATGGCATAGGATGCATAGAAGACAAAAGCTGAACGTTTGTGGTAGTAGGTGGGACTGGAGGAGCAAGAGATGCTGTGGCAACTGTGGAAGAAGGGGCTTTGGAGGCTTGCTCCGCTTGCCATTTCTGGCAATCCTTCTTACCATGCCCAATGGTATGACAGAAAAAACATATGTTTTCTGACTGGTATTTCCTTTGCTCCTCTGGAGAAAGATAACCTCCAATGATGCCTACTTTAGCCTTTTCCGCAGGGGTTTTCTTAGGCTTGGATTCCTTATCCTTCTTACCCCCTGAACTAGAGCTATTATTGCCGTCCTTCTTAGCATCTTTAGAAGATGCATTACCTTTCCCTAGCTGCGCAACAGATTGCTGCTGCTGTTGGGATTTGGCACTAGACTGCGACAACTGCTTAGGCTTGCCTCTGTTCATCGTCATTTTGAGCCAGAGTCAGTCTATGTATCAAGTTCAAAGTTACGAACTGTGTAGTAGGATCTAATCCACAAATGAATTGATCTATCTTGGCCTTCTCAGATAACTCTAACTGTTGTGCTGAAGTTATAACCTTGCCGGAAAACTGAAGCACGAGTGACCCGTTCCGTCTGAGTCCATAGAACTCATCTGCCATGTTGGTCAAGTACTGGGGAGGGAGAAATCTAGTCTTTAGGTCATGGACAAATGTATCCTAGCTAAAAGTTGTGACACATGTGGTTGAGTCTGTATGAAGACTAGACCAATGCTGCCACCAAGTGGCTGCCTCACCCGTAAGATAGGGAGCCGCTACGTGGACTCTATCCTGAGGATCTATGATCCTAGCTAAAGGAAAATGAGCATTAAATTGATGAATAAATTGATTAACTGCTAAATGATCACACTTACCATCATACTTACTAAAGTTTGGTTGAGTTTGGATGACGGTAGTCGATGGGGCGGGATGCTGGTTGGTGGCACCTATGGGTGGGGAAACTGAAGAGAGGTATTGATACCTCAGATGTATGGCCTCCTTTTCCCTTTGGTATTCAAGTAACATGCACTCTCGATCGAGCTCTCGTTGGTGCTCCCGAGCGGCAAGTTCAACCTCACGCCGGTCTTCGTCGATCCTGCGTTGGGCTTCCTCATAGTCCCGTCTGTCTGCTTTTTCTTTCCGCTATCTAGCTTCATCTTCTGGTCTTTGTTGTTCCATCTGAAAGAAAAGAGTGACGAAGTCAAGGATAACTAGAGGAGTGGGTTTTGCTGTTATTGTCTCCAAGAATTGGAGACGCTCCATATGAAGCTGGTTTTTAGCGCGGAGTAGAGCTATGGTATCTATAGTAGATGGAAGAGCAAGGTCTCCTTCGGGGGAGACGTCTTCCAGCTGATGTGTACTGTCCTCTGTAGACATGTTGCTGAAGTCGGTGGTCGTGCCGGAGCGAAGTCTGATTGTCCAAGGATGCCCTTACGCTAGGATGCAGTGTGTGTGGACAAGCTGAATCTGATACCAATGTAACATGCAGCAGAAGTATTCGTAATTAAGGATCCTGTCACACAAGTCTCACACCGCCTTCTTTATCCTAAGTTTCGCGAGTTTAACAATCCACTTTTATCACTTCAAACTTTAAACTATTTAGAGAGAGAGAGAGAGAGAGAGAGAGAGAGAGAGAGAGTACTATACATCAGATTGGGTCTCAAATTACCCACTGAAGGGCCCCCTCCTATTGCTAGGAGTATTTGCTTTTATTACTTTGAAGAGAATGACTTTGGACTGTAGATAAGCCAAACGCAAGATCTCTGAAAGACCAAGGGTCGGGCTGAATTGTACACAGCTGTAGAAGCACCAATAATGACCGATCTCAAGCCTATGCACTGTTCCCAATGGAATGTAGGAAGGCTGCAAATTTGAGGCTGAGATATGGGCTGTTTGGGACTGTTTCTAGGCTGTGTAATAAATGAATGAATGCATGCATTTTACATTCACCGGATGGCTGTAGCAAAACAATGAAGAAATGAATGCTGAAAACTGTATGTATGCAGAAAACACAAGGTTCCCTGATGGCTGAAATTTGAATGCTGTGGGCTGCTGCGTTTCACTGATGGAGGGCTGAAAGCTCAAGCGTTGATGCTCCTACAGCTGTAGGATGAAACGTTGCTCCAAAATGCTGAAGACAGATGTGATCTTTGGGCTGTAGACTAAAACGCTGATGCGCCTATTGCTGAATGCTGAGATAGATGAGATATGAATGCTATTGAAGGCTATTTATATGTACAAGTGCTGGTCGGCTGGCAACTAATGCTGGCCGACTGTAGCATAAAGTGCTACACAACTTGCTACATGGATAAATAAAGTAATGATAGTATTAAATGTTGGAAAAATGCTAAATAAATACTATAAAACATGGGAAAATTACCAAATAATGTTCTGAGGCTTCTGCAATGGTCTAGATGGCCTAAATGCATATGGGATGAATGCTATGCAAAAATGCACACATGTCCTGATGCAAACTCTAAGGCTTCTATGACATCTATATGCATGAATGATTCTCTCCAAATGGGTTAAGGGACTTTGACTGACTAACTGATTGACTCACTAAAGCTGAGGAATGACCTATGTAGCTTGTGCCTGACATATCCTAGACTGAGGATTACAATGGAGTCACGACGTACGACAAATATCAAATCCTAAAGGGATCTAATACTGTACAATGTTGCACTGATGATGAGCCATCTTCACTGCTCCCCTCCAATGATCCCCTCCTCCCCCACTCGCCCTCGCCCTTAGCCTATTGAAACCTACAAGTTAGGGTTGGCAGTAACAAGACACTCCCAGTAGAGCTCAAACGAAGTGAGAGAGAGAGAGAGAGAGAGAGGCACACAACTCGATGATAATTACCGAGTAGAATGAGTGGTACAAGGTACAAAGCATAAGTATACCCCAAATGATAAGGGTGTTCACATGCACAGGGGAACAAACCTCCTAAAGAGGAAAAGTTTTAGTACCATGATGATGTATTCCATGGACATGATGTAATCTTTTGGTCTCTCAAGGAGAAACCCAAGCCCTACATGTACAAGTGACAAGCTTGAAAGCAAGAATTTCCCCCAAGGAGGATGCAAAGGGACTATGCCAAAAGAAAAACGATAGAAAGCGGTCAGAAGTGGGAAACACGACAAAAGCAAAAGGGAACGCTTATGCTCTTTGAATCGGCCCTAGCGAGTTGGAGCTCCCACTTTGCCGCACCTGCAGTCCCCCTTCACCTAGCCCTAAGCTCTCCCCCCTTCTTTGCTTGTGTGCAACCCCCCCCCTCCTCTCCTCTTGGCCGCCAGCACCCTCCTTCACTCCCCACCAACGTTGTTTGCTTGCGCCACCCCCACCCCCTTCTTCACATTTGCCTCCGCCTCCCTCTCACGTTTAGCTGCCCAAACCCCCCCCCCCTCTCTCGTCTTCCCAATCAAGTGCTTATAGTTCTTGGGATTTTCTTGATCTCTGGAAAGTTTCGGCATCCTCTCGTCCTAAACCCCCAAGAGGACTCCATGGCAGCCACTCCATCATCCTTGACTGAGGCCGTCGTCCCTTGCCTATCCTTTTCAGAAGATCATCTCCAACTCGTCACTACAACAACCGCTTCTTTGAAGGCCTCCACCCTATTATTCAAGATTGTGGGTAGCCACCTGACACGTGGACACTTCAGGGATATGTTTATAGGCAAGCCTTCTCGGTGCGCTTGGAAAGATCACTGACATTCATCACTTGGGGCATGGCTACTATCAGGTTGAGTTCGATTCACCTATAGCTTTGGATAGAGTCATGAAGATGAGCTCCGTCACATCGCAATATGGCCAAACCCATTGCCAACCACCATATCTGCTAATCTACAGTGATATCATGGAGTTCTCGAGCCACGGGGAAGTCCTCCTCCCGAGGGATTTCAAAGCCCAGACAGAGCCAACAAGTCACCTTCCTAGAATTCAAGGATACCATCACACTCCGAAAGCTGGACACTAGGGACCTCACCTTATAGAGATCATTGCAGGATCACGGAAATATCACCTCGGGAGACACTTCCTGAATATGGGTACATCACATGGCCTTGTCATCTACAACAGCATGCCCAAGTGGCCAACATCCGGAGCCCTGGCATGCTTCCCGCATAGTGGTGGGTCCAGCACAGTTGACTATTTGATGGGTCCAGCACAATTGACTATTTGATGAACTATGCCTCGTAGTGGATGGTATGATCAAGAGTGTTGGACTGCACGGGCCCACTTTACGAGAGGAGGAAAAGCAAGGGAAAATCTCATCGCAGGAAGCAAAAAGGATTTTCCAGCACTCGACTCGTCAAAAGAAGCGAGGCCACTACATCCGAATCGTGGAGTCATTCTACCGCATGTTTTTTGGCAAGGAATGCAAGGAGGCTTGGAGGAAGATACTCCCTCACAACCACCCCGCCTCTCTCGACGCTCGTACCTTCACACCCACTCACTCTACTCCATCCCCAACCAGCCACCCCTACCCCAAGGCCCACCCACAGATCCTCGACCCACCACATCCACTTTCTTCATGAAGAAGATGGTGCTCAAAGCCATCAAGCCACTTGGGAATGGTCGATCCTCCATTGCCATGTGTTAAGGAGGAAGAGCTTGAATTGCCTAAATGAAAGTAAGAAGAATATTTCCTACACTATGGATCAATCTCACAAGAGGTTAAAGAAGAGGGGAAGATCATACAAGAGGGATCCTATAGCTAAACCTATCAAAGCAAGAAACCATCTAGCTACTACATGCAAGGATTCAAAAGACTACATGCAAGGATTCAAAACAATCCATGGAAGGATTTAAAAGAATACATGTGCAAAGATTTAAAAGAAAACATGCAAGAGAGTTGAGAACACATGAAACAGAGTTGAGAGAAGGTAAGAGAGCTCACAAGTGTTCTATTGTAATGGGAATGATTATCCTTGTATTACTTAAATGTCAAAATATCTGTTAATAAAATATTTTTAGTATGCATTTTTCTATACCTAGGATGAAAAATAGCTTAAATGACACTTAGCTAAACCAATGACATCATTGCTTACACACAAAAACACTCTAGTGGCTATAAGTGCCCATGTTCACACACATACATACTTTCACCTTCACACACACTAACACTCATAGGGAGTGTTCACACCCAAGAAATTCCGAACACCCAACATGAAACCCTCACATAAAGCACGGTTGAACATGTGAGCCAGGTGCTAGGCCAATGCATCTGTGGCATGAGAAAGATAAGGCATTCGGCCTATAAAAGCATTGTACCTTGTGAACTTAACACCAATACAAACATTACATTGTACGATGCAATCATCTGCTTTCAGTTTGTTGCATCTCACACTCTCTCTCTCTTCTGCACATACACTATGGATGTCCATGACCCTCCATAGTTGCTAGTCCTGCTAACCCCAAGGCCAACAAATGGTACCAAAGTAGGTTTGCCTTACCGCCATTGTGGAGCGTTGCCGCCGCCATTTTCAGGCGGCACTAGCATTGGGTGCACTGCCGCCGCCCAACTCATCGCGATGGCGGTGCCAACCTCGCCGCCATTTTTGGGTAGTGCGAGTGCTGAGGCAACTGCCAACGCGAGGTATTCATCCACGTCATCGTTGTCTGCTGCCACTCCTCTGCCCACACCCTCCTACGCTGCTTGGCTGCTCCGCCCGCCTCAAGCCTAGCCTGCTCCGTCAGCTTCCCGCACTTCACCTAATTGATGCAACACCATGACGCTACCCCTCTGCTCTACGAGGCCCATGACTCCTACAGAGCCTCCCTCAATGTTGCCATTGATGCTGCTCAACATTAACCTAGCTCTCTCTTCATTCATTTGTTGCACTCTGCCCACACGTTTGTTCTCTTGAGTTATACATTTTCTGCTCCAAGTGTTGCTATCAAACCATTGCAAGTCAATACCTAAAAACACTATGGATCTCAATAGAAGCAGCATCTCTTTTGAATGGTTCTCTGGCACGAACTTCCCAGTGTGGCAGACAAAAGTCAGGCTCTTTCTCATGCAAGACAGAGTCTAGAGTGTTGTCAATGGCACAGAAGAGAAGCCTGAAGGTGCAACTATAACACATTGGTCTAGGACTTTTGCCAACAATCTTATTCATCACAATGACTTTGACAAAACCACCAATCAGGTAGGGAACAATGTCATGTGCATGAAAGATGCCATGGACATTCTCAGATGCTGGTCCAGAAGAGGCAACCAGATAAAGAGTATGAGAACCAAATAGAACCAAGATTATGGAGGACAAAGTGCAGATTAGCTAGTGTGGACTTGGAGAAGGACTAGGATGCACTGTCGGCTGAGCGAGAGAAGGATCCAGGAGTTGTCGGCTGAGCCAGATAAGGATCCAGCAGCTGTCGGCTGAGGCGGCTGCAGGCGCATTTATATTTATGGATTTTATGAATTATTGTCCAGTAGGCTGGCCGACTGCTGGTCGGCCAGCACTCCAAGAAGTCCAAGAGACTATAAAAGGCCAAAGTGCTCATTGTGTTAGCTCATTCAACTCATTAGGAGTTGGGTCCTTAGGTCCCAGTTAGGGACAGATTTTGGTGATGTTTCACCTTTTCCAAGAAGGCAGCCTAGGGCTGTAGTAGAGTACCTTTTGTATTATATGATATATACTGAATTTCCAGCATGTCTCTCTGTCTGTCTACTCTCTCTTCATGTCTGCGTTTTGCATCAGATTGTTTCCAAGAGTGTTTAGGGCTGAAAGAAGACCCCCAGAGCTTCCACGTGTTACAAACAATCTCGAAAATCTATTCGGGAATAAGATTAACAATTCAAAAGTATTCCTCAAGAAAAGGTATTATGGTTTAAAAATGAAAGAACATCACACATTGCAAGAGCACATTAGCTTTATAGGTTCCCTCCTCCATCAACTAGCTGCTTTAAAAGCCAACATTGATGATGATGACAAGAAAGCAATACTCTTCTCCAGCTTGGAAGAGACGGAAAGGTACAAGGAGGTGTTGTCTTCATTTCGGGTGTCTAGAGAGATGCCATATAAAGACATGGTGGCTATCCTCGATGATGAGGATCGTCAACTTCAAGAGCAATTTTCTGCCGTGCCCACCTACTACAGAAACTGGGGTACCTTCTGAGACAACATGGAGCATCATTGCCCTATACAAGTCCATCATCGGACGAGTTGGATGTCAACTGAGATATCTAGCACAATTGGGGTGAAGCAGGGCTGCCCTCTGTCTCCGACTTTGTTTGATTATACATTGATGAGATCTCGAACTTCAGCCCCGGTGGGCCAGGAGGAAGCTTGGGTGGCATATTGATCCCTCTACTGCTATATGCAGATGACATAGCCCTAATTTCAGATTTGGCATCTGGACTCTGTCAGAATACGCAGCGGAGACGATGACCAGATCTGGGAACACGAGCAAAAACGCATGCAGAAAAAACAGCACAAGAGAGAGAGAGAGATGTAGGCGTGTAACTCTGCTCTGATATACACAAGAAGATCCCGGTATGATACACAACTGGCAAGGGGGTTGGGGGCCTATTTATATGCCCCCAGATGAGCAGTCGGCCTGCTGAAAAAGGCTCCAAGACTGCAGCATCAGTCGGCCAGCAGCATGCATCCAGTCGGCCAGCACTGACGGTCCACGACTGCAACAAGTACAGTCGGCCAGCTCCAGTACTACACACATCTGATGTAGTCGGCCAGCAAATGGATCCTCCTGCCAACTCGAGGCTGCCTCCCAAGCCACAGAAAAAATGGAAAAAATAGGGAAAAAATGCGGAGAGTGGGGAAAAATGATAAAACACCTCATAAGGGCGGGCACACCCACAACAAAGGCCCTGGTGTATAAAACTGGACAGGAGATGACTTCTAACACCCCCTCTCAGCTCCTGGCTGTGAAACCAACCACTGGGAGATGGGGTGCCGCCTGAGCAAATCGACCATGGGTTCCTCTAGTGGAAGCCCAAACCTGCAATGCAACCTCTGCATCCTCACCACCTCACAAGCAGCATCACAAACAGCCCGGTACTCTGCCTCTGTGCTCGACAAGGCAAAAGATGACTGCTTCTTACTGCTCCGTAAAACTGCTCCCGGGCCTAAAGTAGATCTCCTCGTGTCCGGATCTCCTCCCCAAACTGAGTCACTCCAACCGTGGAGTCGGACTCCATCCAACAATCCCCCTCCTGTGTACAAGAGTCCATGATCCTTCGCATGCCGCAGAAACCACAGGAAACATAATCCCGCCTCCCAAAGAGTCATCCACAACTATGAGCTCAACTGCCTCATCAGGAAGCTCCCGTCCAACCTGGTGTCCATCAACCAGATCAATGAACCATACTGCTCCTGAGTCAGAGAGGCATCACACAGCCCACAAGGATCAACACGTGTTACGGTGCACAAACAAGTCCTGGAAACCTGATGAAGACCATACCACGCTTTCTGAAACCTGTCAACCACCCCCTCTGAATCCGGAACCACAAAGCCTGGAGAAACCACCTCCTTCTGCAAGTAATCAGCTGCCACCTGCCTGGCTTTCCGAAAGGTCCTTGTGGAAAGAACATCCTCGTCTACTGGAGGTTCTTCGTCCCGAACACGACGAGACATCAGAGCATAAGCGACCTGTTCAGTTTCCTCTGACTCACGAACACAAGAACCACCAACATCAGTACTGGAAAGTTCCTGCCAACTGTTGCCATCTACTGGTAAGCTATCCACCATCTGGTCCTGGAAAGCCTGTACCTGTAGCATATCCACACTTAAGTGGCCATTACCAGATTGCCACTCATCACAAACCTGAGGACCTGGGTGAGAGAGTGCTGAAAGCTTGTAAACTCCATTCTCCACTCCGCCTTCCCAAACCACTTAGCCTGTTGCTTTGTCCCGGAGAGCAACAAAATGCTCATCAAACTCCACCCGTACGCCAGTCTTGCAAACCTGATGCACTGACAACAGATGAAAACCAAGTGCCGGAACATACAACACCTGGGAGGAATGCTTCCCCCCTCTGCCATTGGGAACTATCTCCATCCTGCCCTCACTGTGAACTGGGATAGTGGACGTATCCCCAGTAAGAATGTGACCAGAAAGCCAGCAAAGATCCTGTAAACCGGAACGGGAAGGAGTCATGTGCCTGGAAGCACCACTATCGAGAATCCACTCCCGAGTATCCGTTTTGCGGAGAGTCCTCCAATCTCCTCCCTGGCTGAAGAAAATGAAACATCGGTGTCCATCACCTCCAAGTGCACAAAAGCCGGAGTCTCCATGATTGCTGCTGCAGAATCTTCACCCTTCTCGGTCTTCCGCTTGGGACACTGCCGCCAATAGTGGCCTTTCTCGCCACAATCATTACAGGTCCTCTCTGCCTTTAGTTTATCGCGGTCACTAACGGACATCTTCTCAGAAGACTTCTCCGACGAAGCCTTCCCTTTGCCCGAGTTACAGCCTTTCGACCGTTGGCCAATTAAGGCCTCCGAACCTCCACCCTGAGGAGGGTTCGTGAATCGTTCCTCCTGGTCCAGGACCATGGGCACAAGCTCCTCCCACGTGATGGTACTGAGCCTGCCCCACTGGTAATCAAAGACGAGTAAAATGCTGAGTACGAAGAGAGCAAATGTGACAGCAACGTGATGGCCATGTCCTCTAACGATATCGAAGAACTTCCTGCTGAAGAGCCTGCAGCTTGTTAATATGCTCCCGCATCGTCGACGACTTTGCAGGGCTCATAACCCGCATCTGTACTTCCAAGGAAATCCTCTTCATGGGCGATACCCTGTTGTAAAGTGAGGCCAAATGCTGCCATATACCTCTGGCCAGCGCCATATGCTTTACATGATTGATTACCTGCGGTGTACAGTTGAGGAAAACAAACGAACGGACCCTGGCGTTGACACGATCCCACATCTGGGTCTGGGCCTCCCAGTCCTTTCGGGTTGACGGTAACTCCCCTTCCTCTACTTCCGGCCGTGGAACACCAACCGACGAAATCAGCAAGGTCGTAAGACTCCAGAACAGATTCCATCATAACCTTCCATATGCCGTAGTTGCCCGCGTCCAACTGACGGTCCACCCGGGAACGTGGGGAGTGTCGGGATCTTCACATGCCTCTCGGCCATCTCAAACAGATATGCCATTGCGGGGATGTACTCTGAAAAGGGTGGGTGGGTGGGTGGGAACAAAAAAGAACTAAAACCTGCAAGTGGCTGTCCAGCAAATCAGCCCGCCTTCCTCTTGCTTCTCCTCTTCCCGAACAGCCTAGGGCTCTGATACCATGTCAGAATACGCAGCGGAGATGATGACCAGATCTGGGAACACGAGCAAAAACGCATGCAGAAAAACAGCACAAGAGAGAGAGAGAGATGTAGGCGTGTAACTCTGCTCTGATATACACAAGAAGATCCCGGTATGATACACAACTGGCAAGGGGGCTGGGGGCCTATTTATATGCCCCCAGATGAGCAGTCGGCTTGCTGAAAAAGGCTCCACGACTGCAGCATCAGTCGGCCAGCAGCATGCATCCAGTCGGCCAGCGCTGAGGGTCCACGACTGCAACAAGTACAGTCGGCCAGCTCCAGTACACACATCTGATGTAGTCGGCCAGCAAATGGATCCTCCTGCCAACTCAGGGCTGCCTCCCAAGCCACAGAAAAAATGGAAAAAATAGGGGAAAAATGCGGAGAGTGGGGAAAAATGATAAAACACCTCATAAGGGCGGGCACACCCACAACAAAGGACCTGGTGTATAAAACTGGACTAGAGATGACTTCTAACAGACTCTGGATGCCCTACAGGAGTTATGTACATAGCGGGACCCAATGGTCGACCTTGGCAAGACCAAGATGATGGTCTTCCACACCTCTCCGACGCACCTTAGGGAGAGACCCAGTCGAGATTGTCACCTTATACAGGTCTTCCCATCAGTTAGTCGTCATAGCCTTGTTTTTGCAAACACTAAACCCTACATCCATGAGATTCTCCGATGACATGACATGCGCTCACCATAGCCACATCTGCCATCAGGATCTTTTTTAGTTTTTAGTTTTCATGTTCTGTTTTAGTTTTTCCATGGCATTGTATACCCATGATATCGTTGTACTATTCATGGTTTCATAGGCCCTTCGAGGCTTTTGTAGATGTTAACATTTCTCTCTTTCTTTCTCTCGTAGTACTCATACCCTTTTTGTAGACATTAATATTTCGTTCTTTCTTTCTCTCGTAGCACTAAGACCCCTTTTTTGCAAGGTCTTTTCTCTTTGTTCTAAATTTTAGCCTCTTCATGGGGCACTTGTACTTCTACTTGGTCTCCAGACTCATATGACACTTTCAGTCTCTCGTAGACGTTAATAAAATTGTTCTCTCTCCCTCTGTACCCACCACAAATGCCACCCACAAGGAGTGCTAATTATAAAGGCTTCAAGTAGAACTTATGCAAGCACACCAAGAGCCTAGGACAAACAATGAGAATATCTTTAAGGCAATACAATTTTGGGAAGCAGTAAATCTTGAAACATGGATTCAAATTTTGCATGATATTCGAGACTTGCAAAGCATCCAGGACTCTCAATGAAGAGGAATTATGTGCACCGAGGGCAAACAATGCAAAGTTGCAATCCATTGCAAGGAAATAGAACAAAAGCAAGCACAAGATTTTGTCAATCTGAGGGCTAAAATGCAGGGAATCCATGATGTAATTATGCAAAGATGTTAGAAAGAACAGGAAGGCACGGAAGGAAAGCATGCTCACATTGATGACGATTCTTCTGCCACGGCACAATTGAGACAAGAATGTGAAAGAGCTTCAAAATGCAAGAAAACGCAATGGAAAATGCCAAGAAGATACGACTGCTCAACCAAACGGTCCTTGATGATACCCTCTGAGGCTACTCCATCAAGGACATAGGATGTTCGTGAATCATCTCTAGGCACACCACCCTATCATGTCGGTCTAGGACAACCAAGATCCTGCTAGACCGGGACAAATGAAGAGCAACGGCAGTACTCGTGGGTGTGCACAAAGAGATGCAGCTGCTGGTGTTGTCGTGAGGCTCTCGAAGGCTGTCTAATTACGTTACTGGCCAGGGCAAGCCGTTTTCTTCTTGAACCGTCCAAAGCATCCTCTTCCTTGTAGTTTTTAGACACACAAACCCTCCCCCGCAAAAAGATGCAGCTGCTGGTGTTGTCGTGAGGCTCTCGAAGGCTGTCTAATTACGTTACTGGCCAGGGCAAGCCGTTTTCTTCTTGAACCATCCCACCACCTCTCCCCCGCAAAGAAAAAAACCTGGAGTGCAATTGCTGCCAGACATGGTCACAGGTAGAAGGTTGTGACTTTTTTCACTAATCTTTCCCTTTCTACATCTTGTTTATGAGCCCTCATACACTGCATATGCCTTCACTTCATGAATCTTTTAAGAAGCTATTACAAACATACATGTTTGGAGTGACAATTTTCTGCAACGAATCGAAGTTGTTCGACGTGGGAAGCTTTCTTCCCATTTCCATCAGGCTTTTGAGGAGAGGGCAGCCAGAGTCTGGAAACACAACAGTGAAAAAAAAATCACCAAGTGAGAGCATGATGAAATTTTATGAAGCGAAACCAGAAGATAGAAGGAACAAAGCATGGCAAAGCGGGGGTACTTGTGAGCGAAGAGCATGCCCGTGAGGAAGCAGGCGACACAAGCCACTGAGAAGAGCTTGGGAGATACAGCAGCCGATCCTCTGACGCGCATTGGAGCAGGGGGGAGAGGTAGATACAGATCGAAAAACCTGCCAGAAAAACCAATCAAATGGATACCAGGAATCCTTTACATGAATATGAGGAAGCTGCAGAGAACAGGGCGAGCCGCGGGACACTCCCGCTACGGCTGCAGCTGCACTGATGTGGTTCACACTTTACTCTGACGCCCGACGTATTTGGTTGCGGACTTGTGTGTGGTTGCATCATCATGTGAGTACCTTTGAATATATAAATTCTTTTGTTTAGATAAAGGATATTCTATATGATGGACAAGAGCTCGATATACAAACCAATACACTAGCATTGATGTGTGATAGAGAGAGACACACACAATATATATTTGACTTACACTATCATTGACATTCTCTTTTATCGCTTTTTGAATATACAAACCGTTACACCAGCATTGATGAGAGACAGACACACACACACACACAATTCTCTTTTATCGCTTTTTGAATATACAAACCGTTACACCAGCATTGATGAGACACACACACACACACACACACACACATAATAAATTTGACTTACAAGATCACTGGCATCCTCTTGAGGCTTGACTAACTTTAAACAAGCCTCAAGAGTTGGCTTAAGAAGTATTGCCGATCCATGCCAAAAGATGTTACATGTCCAGCGAATGTTGAGTGACGGCTTTAAAGGAATCAGCCTTCCCTTGATAATAAATGGGTGGCACTTGCTTGATGGGATTTCAATTATAAATAGAATAATTAATCCTCCTCTGAATATTGAATGAGGGATTTGAAGGAATTACTCCTCCCTTGATTATAAATGTGTGTCTCTTGCTTTACGGGATTATAAATAGAATAAGACTAATCCTCCTTTAATCGTGTCACAAGCTATTAGTTGATGATGGTAATTAAGAGATGTATTCTCTATTTACTTTATGGAGCTTTCCTTACAACTTCACTACAAGAAAAGAAAAAGAAAAAGAGCCTTGTGACACTTACAAGTGAGAATGTGAAAGTGTCTAACGATCACAAACCGAGATGGCTCTTACGTATAGATCCTATCTAACGGTCCCAACAATTGTCGATGCCATCACACATCAAATATTATTGTCAAAGAAAATGAGGTGGCATTCATTTTGTCAATGCATGAAAATAAATCTATGCTTAAGGTGTTGCCATCTTGCTTGTCAACAAACCCTAGGGAGTTCATTCTAAAGCAAGGCTCTTCCCCATACCACTCAAAAGACATTATGTGAATTTCTAAGGTATAAGATATTATATGAAATTCTAAGGTATATCGAACTACTATGGAGGAGTTCCAAGAGATGGGGCCACTCAAATGAAAATTCTAAGACTAGGGTAGAGAAGGGCTCTCTTAAGTGCACAAATGGTGGGGTCCACTCATTTAATGGCCCTAACAATGAAAGCTTTGCAAGACTTTAAGCTCCAAAAGCAAAAGGAATAGCAAGATGCAAAAGCAACTTGGAAATTTGAAGGCCAAAGACACTAGAGGATTTGATGCTCCAACTAAAGAAGGAAGAGGAGGACATAAAGAATATAAAAAAATATGTTGTACGGTGTAGTATGTTGCCACACCCCTAGCCATCCCATTGGCCAAAGTCTCCGCAAAAAATATTGTGCTAATTGTGTGAAAGGAGTGGGCACGACACCTCCAAATTCTTTTACATATAGGGATTTAAGAAGGTCCCAAGGTATGCACTCGTCGGTGTCCCTTAGAAAAGGTATACAATGCCTCCTATGCCTCCACGTCCACCGTGGCTTTAATCTCAGAACCATTCCCACTTCTTGTGCCCCATCACTACCAAGGTCTCTGAGGGACATTCCATCATGTGCTTTAGGTGTGGTGGCAAATATGCCCATTCTTAAAACATGTGTAAAAGAAACCAAAAGTAATCAAAGAATACTCCTCCTTGTAGGATTTTTCCCACCTCCACACCAAAGATTGTCCAAAGAGCCACTCGATCCACCCCATATAACATAGGGAAAGAAGTTCATTATGCCAAATTCCTCTTTCCCTTTCCTAGCTCCAAACATGTGTAAAAGAAACCCAAAGTAATTAGAGAATACTCATCTATCGTCTGCATTGGCCTTTACGTTGGCAATATTCCATGATAAAGCCTCTACTTCAAGAGCCCCTCTTCCACCAACCTTACCAAAGGAGAAAAAGGCTTCTCTTACCAAAACTTTGTCATCACCATCCCCTCTTGAAAATATCTCTAAGTGACGCCAATGCCAAAGGTCAACAATGCAGTTGAAAAAGGTAAATCCATTGATGTGACCTCAACATTGGCATACCCTCTGTTGAAGACTTATGCTTCTTCCTTGACACTATCCAATAAGCCCACAAAACCTCAATTGCTACCTTGCAAGATGATGCCAAAAAGGTTATTAAGCCTTCCATCCCACCAAAAAGAAGGTACACATACTACATTTTCAAGAGATTTTCGAGATATCAAAAGATAATAGTTGTTGTCGGTAGCTCAAGGCTACTATGAGGGTAGCAATCCAACTTGGCTTCCTAGCCAATCTAGGCCACACTCACAATCTATATCTTCATAGTAGCTCAAGGCTACTATGAGGGTAGCAATCCAACTTGGCTTCCTAGCCAATCTAGGCCACACTCACAATCTATATCTTGGAAGTTTGGGAAAAAGGGTACCCTACCACCTCTTCTACACACAAGCCCCACAAAAACCTCAGTCAACTCAAAAGTTATGGAAATTTTAAAGTGAATGATGAAGGGTTAGTGCTCTCTCTCTCTCTCTCTCTCTCTCTCTCTCTCTCTCTCTCTCTCTCTCTCTCTCTCCATGGACAGTTTTGTATCACCCCAGTGAAATAGCTATATTTATGTTATCTTTTTGTTTTATTTTCCATTCCATGATGAGATATGCCATGAACATTATTGTATCACTTTGGTCTCATAGGCCCACTGGGTCTTTAGTAGACGCTTAATATATACTTCTCTCCACCAACTTCAGATGTACTCTCAGTTTTGGTCTCATAGGCCATTATGGCCTCTTAGAGACGTCAATATATCATTTCATTTCATTTCTCTCTCTCTCTCTCTCTCTCTCTCTCTCTCTCTCTCTCTCTCAGTAGTAAGGAAAACATGCCACCAAGCAACTAAACACTTAATTACTTGAGCTACTTCAATGTATCAAATGATGAATTGAGATGCATACTCTCATTTTTTACGATTATGTCTACAATCCTTTAGACCCCCATATCTTCTCCTCTAGGCTTAGATTCCAATTGACCTTAAAATATTGCCATAGTGCTCTGACTATCAGTGAAGATGGTAGTGGCTAAGGACTCACCAATTCCATAGCGCTCTGACTATCAGTGAAGATGGTAGTGGTGGCTAAGGACTCGCGAATTCGATAGCGCTCTGACCTATCAGCAAAGATAGTAGTGGCTGAGGACTCACCTATTCCATAGCGCTCTGACTATCAGCGAAGATGGTAGTGGTTAAGGCCTCGCCAATACCCAACTCAACTGTAGCTGTAAACGTTGCAAAACACACTCAATTGTAGTTGTAAACGTTGCCATGTACTCAGCTTCATAGCTAGAAGTGACCACAATGGGTTGCTTCTTGCTGACCCATGATATACATGAATCACCAAGGAGAAAGCAAAAACCACTCGTGGATAATCGTGTCATAACATACAACCCAATCTGAGTTTGTAAATGCATGCAGCTATGATTTACCCCCCTTGGGATATAACAACCCAAAGTGCTTAGTGTCCTTTAGGTAATGGAACAACCATTTGACAAACTGCCAATGCTTTGTGCATGGGCGATATATAAATCTTATCAATATTGAGACCACATACTGAATGTCAAGCCTCGTGTTACACAAAAAGATAAGGCATCCAACAGCTTCTTGATATAAGCTAGCACCAAAAGAGTCACCTACATCTTCAAGACTTGGTCGTAAACCTAAATCCATAGGTGTAGCCAGTCTTCAAGATTGAACCTCTTAAACAATGCATCTATGTATTTCCTCTGCAACATAACAATGCCATCATTACACTGCCAAAACTCATTGCCCAAATAATAGTGCAATGGTACAAGATCTTACATCTCAAAAGACTTCTCTAAATCAGTAAAAGCTGAAATGTGATCATCATTAGGGTCTATGAGCAACATGTCATCAACGTTTAATATAATGAACAATAAAACATCCTTAGTCCCCTTAATATAGAGGGTAATGTCAGTTGGACTGTTAAAAAAAACCCTATGCAACCAAGTATGCGTGTATCTTTTTGTACCATGCTCTGGGAGCGTGCTTAAGACCATATAAAGCTTTCTTTAATCTGCATACTTTTGATTCTTGACTTTTCTGTACAAAACCACAAGGCTGAGATACATAGAACTCCTCATGCAAATCTCCATTCAAGAAAGCAATTTTGATATCCAACTGACGTACATTCCAACCTTTATGTGTTGTGAATGAAATGATGGTCTACATGGTAGTCATACGACATGTGGGTGCAAAGGTTTCACCATAGTCAATGTCTTTCTCTTGTGCATAACCCTTTGCAAGCCTAGCTCTGTATCGCTCAACACTACCATCCGCTTTACGCTTGAGCTTATAAACCCATTTTGTACCAATGGCCTTCTTGCCCCAAGAGGCAAGTCTACAAAATCCCATGTATCATTTTTTAGTATCAAATCATACTCGGATTGCATAGCACTCATCCAATTTTCTGATTCCTTTGCTTCATCAAAGGAGACAAGTTCCTCTTCATCACATAAACTAGTAACCTGTGTCAACAAGAGATGCATGATGAGAGCCTATACGTGTTCTACTAGGCAAAGGAGTGGCCAATTTGTTGTCACGTAGTGTTTGCACTAGCCATTTTGGCAGAATTTTAGATTCCACAATTTACCTTCTTTCCTCATCATCCACATTTGCCTCATCAATAGGCTGATTTGTGGGCTGAAAAACATGCTGATTTGTAACTTGTGTGGGCTGATTTTTAGCATTTCTTTGATCATTACCCAAATGCTCTACATCAATGTGTCATGCATTGAACAATGGAAGGAGGGTGTTGAAAATGTCATGTGAATATACATTTTGTTGTTTTTTACATGAAAGCAAGGTCTGAACTACATCTTCCACAAATACAACATCTCTACTCACAAGAATCCACTTGGTAGCAGGATGATAGAGACGGTAACCCTTACTTTCTGAGCTATACCCCACAAAAAATACATTTAACATCCTTATCTCATCAAGCTTGCTGTGAAGTTGCTCATGCACAAGTGCATAAGCAAGACAACCAAAAATGCGTAAGTGAGCCAGAGAGGACTTTCTGCCATTCCAAGCTTCAAAAGGTGTGATTGTATACAATGCCTTTGTAGGACACCTGTTCAAAACATATGTTACACACGACTGCTTCTAGCTAGAAACCATGAGGTAGCTCCTGACTTTTGACCATACAACATGCCACCTCCATGAGAGACCTGTTTTTACATTCAACTACACCATCTTGCTGAGGTGTACAGGGCACAATAAGTTGGTGTTTTATCCCATGGTCAGCCATGTATGCATGGTCCCGGTTCACCTCGTGAGGTTACTTCCCATTCTATTCTAGACATACCTAGGTATATCCATTGGAATAAAAATAAGAGATTTTTATGTGCTTTAGGTACTTTGCTACTATGGTTCAAAATGTTTCTACATGTAAGATTGGTACCCTACGTATTTATCGAAGGGGGGGAGAGTATGTGTCTAAGGAGTTTCATGCCCATCTATTTATTGTATAAATTTATGTGCTAGAAATTTAGAGTCGAAAATTAGCTAAGAGAGATCAATCACGGGGTGGAGTAAATGGCCAACTCGTTAGGCTCACCACCTGAAGAGTGCGGGTTCGAACCCTACCCCACACGTAATGCTGTTAGCAGTAAAAAAGAAAATGAATTCATATAATAATCCATGCTTAAGAATGAAAAACGTTCCTATCCTACAGTTTGGTAGGAAAGCAGTAAAAAAGCAAACAAAGATCATCGTATAATAATCCATGCTTAAAACATAAATGAATGTCACAAAATAGAGGTAGCCCCCAATAGATGGTGTCCTCATTGGACCACATACATCGCTGTGTATAAACTGTAATTTTTGGACAGCTCTAATTGTACCATCTTTGGGAAATGATATCCGCCCCGCTGAAATTTTCCAAGAATATAGCCCTTACAAACATGTTTGATAAAGGGCTTCAAGATGTCACAACTCAGACACGTTTATGCAAATGCAGCAAATTGCCAAAGTTCAAGTGACCAAAGCATGCATGCCACAGCTTAGCATCACCCATTGCCTTTATGGCAGAAATTATACTTATAGCATGCCTTTATCTTTAATATGTATCTAGCACGTAAAGGCCCTGAGACAAAGTACTAGAATATCCACATCATCCATACATCCATCCACATTAATCCACATTACCCACACATCAATCCACATTCATTTCATAAGTATTCCCATTCTCATCTGATCATATCTTTTTCTATCTCATCACTTATTTCCTCATTTATCCACATCAGATCACATCTACTTGCATCTACCCATACATCTCATCACTTCACATACATTAACATCTATCCAGTTTACATCGCATCTATCCAGTTTACATTAACATCTATCCAGTTTACATCGCATCTTATCACATCCATTTCACATCATATCTCATTCATTCACATCCCGATTCACATGCTAACACATTCATTCACATCCCTTATCGTTCATTCACATCCCGATTCACATGTTATCACATTCATTTACATCCTATATCATTCATTCACATCCCAATTCACATGTTATCACATTCATTTACATCCTATATCATTCATTTACATCCTATATCATTCATTTATATCCTATGTCATTCATTTACATCCTGATTCACATGACATCACATCTCATCTATTCATTCACATTTATCTGATTCGCATCATATATCATCACATCTATTTACCTTTCATTCTCATCACATCTATTTACCTTTCATTCTCATCACTTCTATTCTCATCACATCCATCCATTCATTCTTTCCCATCTATCTGATTCGCATTACATCTCATCACATCTATTCACCTCACATTCTCGTCACTCCTATTCTCATCGCATCCATCCATCCATTCATTCCCATCTATCTGATTCCCATCATATATCATCACATCTATTTACCTTTCATTCTCATCACATCCACCCATTCTTTCCCATCTATTTGATTCGCATCACATATCATTACATCTATTTACCTCTTATTCTCGTCACTCCTATTCTCATCGCATCCATCCATCCATTCATTCCCATCTATCTGATTCGCATCACATATCATCACATCTATTTACCTTTCATTCTCATCACTTCTATTCTCATCACATCCATCCATCCATTCTCATCACTTCTATTCTCATCACATCCATCCATCCATTCTTTCCCATCTATCTGATTCGTATCACATATCATCACATCTATTTACCTTTCATTCTCATCACTTCTATTCTCATCACGTCCATCCATCCATTCATTCCCATCTATCTGATTCGCATCACATATCATCACATCTATTTACCTTTCATTATCATCACTTCTATTCTCATCACATCCATCCATCCATTCTTTCCCATCTATATGATTCGCATTACATCTCATCACATCTATTCACCTCACATTCTCGTCACTCCTATTCTCATCGCATCCATCCATCCATTCATTTCCATCTATCTGATTCGCATCCATCCATCCATCCATTCATTCCCATCTATCTGATTCGCATCACATATCATCACATCTATTTACCTTTCATTCTCATCACTTCTATTCTCATCATATCCATTCATTCATTCTTTCCCATCTATCTGATTCGCATCAAATATCATCACATTTATTTACCTCTCATTCTTTCCCATCTATCTGATTCGCATCAAATATCATCACATTTATTTACCTCTCATTCTCGTCACTCCTATTCTCATCGCATTCATCCATCCATTCTTTCCCATCTATCTGATTCGTATCACATATCATCACATCTATTTACCTTTCATTCTCATCACTTCTATTCTCATTACATCCATCACATTTATTTACCTTTCATTCTCATTACTTCTATTCTCATTACATCCATCCAACCATTCTTTCCCATCTATCTGATTCGCATCACATATCATCACATCTATTTACCTTTCATTCTCATCACTTCTATTCTTATCACATCCATCCATCTATTCATTTCCATCTATCTGATTCGCATCACATATCATCACATCTATTTACCTTTCATTCTCATCACATCCATCCATCCATTCTTTTCCATCTATTTGATTCACATCCCATCTCATCACATTTATTTACCTCTCATTCTCATCACTTCTATTCTCATCACATCCATCCATCATTCATTCCCATCTATCTAATTCATATCAAATCTATTTATAGAATGTAAGAGTATTCTTATTTTTGATATAAAGATTCTTTATACATCTATTTATGCATAAGAACTTCAGTGGGAAATAACACTTTTATAAAAATCTGTTTATGCATCTATTTATGCATAAATTCAATTTTAAGGATAATGACACTTTCGAAATAAATTCAAATTTAAGGAGAATAACACTTTCGAAATAAAAATAAATCTTTTATGCATCTTTCTATGCATAAATTCAATTTTAATGAGAATAACTCTTTTGAAATAAAAATAAATTTCTTTATGCATCTTTCTATGCATAAAATCAAAATTAATGAGAATAACTCTTCTGAAATAAAAATAAATTTCTTTATGTATCTTTCTATGCATAAAATCAAAATTAATGAGAAAACTCTTTTGAAATAAATTTCTTTATGCATCTTTCTATGCATAAAATCAAAATTAATGAGAATAACTCTTTTGAAATAAAAACAAATTTCTTTATGCATCTTTCTATGCATAAAATCAAAGCTAATGAGAATAACTCTTTTGAAATAAAAATAAATTTCTTTATGCATCTTTCTATGCATAAAATCAAAGTTAATGAGAATAACTCTTTTGAAATAAAAATAAAATTCTTTATGCATCTTTCTATGCATAAAGTCAAAATTTGATGAAAGTAATGCTTTTATAATAAAAAATTTCTTATATGCATCTATTTATTCATAAATTCAATTTTAAGGAGAATAACACTTTCAAAATAAAAATAAATCTTTTATGCATCTTTCTATGCATAAATTTAATTTTAATGAGAATAACTCTTTTGAAATAAAAATAAATTTATTTATGCATCTTTCTATGCATAAAAAATTAATGAGAATAACTCTTTTGAAATAAAAATGAATTTCTTTATGCATAAAATCAAAATTTGATGAAAGTAACGCTTTTATAATTAAAAAAATTATGCATCTATTTATGCATAAATTTAATTTTAATAAAATTTATACTTTTATAATAATAATAAAATCTTTTATGCATAAAAATCAGTTTTGATGAAAGTAACACTTTTATAATCAAAATATTCTCAATATGCATCCTTCTATGCATAGAAATTAATTCTAATGTAAATAACACTTTTATTATAAAAATATTTCTAATATGCATTTTTCTATGCATAGAATAAAAATAACACTTTTAGAATACACAAGTGATGGGGATTACTCTTTTTGAATAATAAAAGATAAAACTTATTTCACAAAATTTAAGAAAATTTTACCATAATCTCATTTGTATGGCTAATCATTTTTCAAATTTTTTCATTCTCAAGTTACTTTCACTTTTTTCATTCTCAAGTTACTTTGAAATTATCCCAAATGGTTTAAAGCATTCTAAACTAATCAAATTCCACTTTTTAAAGAGAAACAATATGAAAAGTTTAATTCTAACAATTTGATTACACATCTAGGATAAAGAAAAAGGCTGAATTCAAGAATGAAGAGAGGGGGAAAGCCTTTCTAACAAGGCATAGCATCATTTTTCATTTTAAAGAAAACAAAAATTAGAAAACCATTAAATGAAATAAAGAAAAAGTAGAAAATCTAGCTTGCATGAATTTTTGTGAGCTTTCCTTTTGCTTGATTTGGCTTGATGGTTTGAGAGATCTACTCTTATTTGCAACAACAAGAGTAGGATTTCTAGCTTGCATGAATTTTTGTGAGCTTTCCTTTGGCTTGATGGTTTGAGAGCGGCCACCAATTCTTTTGAAGAGAAAATGGTCAAAAACTAATGAATTATCAATAAATTCACTGTTTTTGGCTCTGGGAGGAGTAGAGTAGCAATGCATAAAACACTATTAACCATTTACAAAGAGGGAGGCTTCGTTTATAGGAAAAAGTGAGCCTCTAACCAAGCAAACTGATTCTAGAATTTTCCAGATTAGTTTGATCAATTTTTGACCATTTTTAGGTCAGTTTAACTTACTTTTTGGATCTAGTTGAAATAGGAGAGAGGAGAGATGAAAATATCTCATTATTTGTGAGTTTAAAACTCAACCACACATGTGAAATAGGCGCCTCCTTCATGAGGGGAATTCCCCTACACTGAGGTGTCAAAAATGTATCATTTCTTCTAGATATCTCTTCTTTTTTAACTAATAACCTTGTCCTTAGTCAACTCTTCATCTTATATGAGTATTTACTCATTTTTGGGAGGATTTCCTTTTATTCTTCAATTTATCTCATCCTTACATTTGGATTAATCTAATTGATCCATAGGAACCTTAATTCAAAAATTTTAAAAAATCTGGACCCTTAGGCTAAGGTCTTTTTTACTTGATTTCAGTTTATTCCAATTGCACATTGGAAATTTCTTTTTGAATATCTATTTAAGGGGAAACCATTTTAGACACTAGGAGGATTTTTATATCCAAAAATATCTCAATTTTGAATTACCTCCCTGTAGACATTTTCTCTCTCTAGGCCAAAATAGGGAAAATAGGATCTTTCTTTAATTTCAGAGAGAGGAATAATTATAAGATCAGAAGGGGAGGTTTTTACATCTGCACACCTCAAAAGCCGGAGGGAGGAATCTCACATTCTACCCCACTTAAAAAACGTGAGATGTCCTTATCTCGCAAAATTAAAGGAGAACTTTTTTCCTTAAGATCGAACTGATTCTGGGGTTCCTTATAGTCTGGTGAACCCAACAGAATCCTGACTAAAGATCCCTTATATAAAACTCATGATCAGATAATAATTCACTCAGATCGTATCATTCAAATCCTTATCACAATAATGGTCCATTAGACCGAATTTTCTATCTGAAACAGTCCTTCATGGAAATTTTTAATTATATAGATTTTTAATTTGACATCCCTTAACTTGATCCACTGGGTCAAGTGTTAATAGTAGCAAATCTATCAGCACAATCCACTAATCTCATATTGATTTGCTGAAGTCATTAACGTCATTCGAGTTATGAACATCATCACAGGGACTCGTCCCATTCATCCTCATTGTGGTTTTGCTTAGTTTAATACATTTCAACCAAAATTCAGGAATCTTCATTTTTCAATCAGAATCCAAATCAACCACATTCGAATTCATCATCTGGATAGTATTAATGCTTATAATTTCAAGTCTTAGATTTACTCGTATATACTGCCAGTAAAGAGCTGTAGTTATACCCTCAGTATATACGGGTAGTCACACGGTCCTTGGAACTATAAGGTAAATACCATCATGTCTAGGCCTCAAGCAAGTCAAGGATTCCATACAATTACGGTACTTCCATCTGAAGACCCAATTACCAATTTATGAATTTCAGTTTGAATATCAATTCGTATGAAATTTTTCACACAATTATAATCTTTTACTGCTTCTTCATAAATTTTTTGACATTTTTGGCTTCTCGGTTGATCCTCATTAGCCAATTCACTCTGATACCAGCTGTAAGATCCTTGTCTCCACCGCGCAACGAATTCAGGGGTGCTAGCAACGGAAGTAGCACTTCTTGCGCGAGGTAGGGTCCCACACTCGGGGCCTCGCCTATGGATATCCGGACAAGAGACTAATCCATCGGTTCTTCCAAAACCGAACCTGAAAAAACTTCCCTTGCCTGGAAAGCATGGGCGATTCCTCCAAGATAAATTTTTCTCTAACGTAGTCAAAAGCCTTAACTAACTGAACTGATCTGACCAAACCTGTAGTATCAAAGTCAGATCAAGGAAAATATTGCACTTGGATCATAGAGACCAACGCTTTTTTCCTCATGGAGAGGCACAGCCGTTGATTCTTTTCCATAGAACAATTCTTATCGGAGATTTACTTCATCTATCGTACCATTATAGAATTGAGTCTCATTTTAGGGATCCGTCAGTCGAGCCTAACCCCATCCAGTCCCGTGGGTTAGCTAACCGCCCAACCACTGTAGTGATGGGATCCAATTAAGAATTTGGTTAGGTTTTGTCCCGACGGGTACCAGGGAAAAGAGTTCCCAGGCCCCCTAACCGAATATTCATGCAAACTTAAAACTAGTCACACCACTTACACACGCGATATGAAATTGCCTTTTTCACAGAATCAGCATCTTCTAAAAACAATCTTTTAATGAAACCATTGTGTCACTGATCATAATCCTCAAAATCTTCAGTTGAATCCTTATTTCCAATCATTCCTTCATCAGTGTACCTATGGCATCATTGACAACCAGAACGCTCACCACCTGTCCACTCAGGGGCCTTTTTGATAGTTCCTAGCTCATAGTAACCGGCAATATATTCATATATCAAAAATGAAATCTCCGTTGAAGATCAACAAGATCAACCAACGGATCCATATAAAAGAGCCATGGACTCATCCGTTGAGGACCAGCAAAGTCAATCAACCAGATCCATGCCTGAATTCAGAAAACAACTCTTACTCCTTGTTCCAATATCTTCCCCGACGTACGTGTGGGTATCTTCGGCGACCCAGAGCCCGAGCATCATATGGTCAGCACCCTCTAGGATCTTTCGCAGGTCACCTAGCGTTTCACTCATAGACCGCTTCCTTGGTCCCTCATCCACTGTACCAGAAGCTCACCATTTAAATCAAACCGAGGCTGGTCAAGACCTCGGCCGACCTTGCTATGCGAGACGTCCTCTGTTGACTCTCCGTCAGCAGTTTAACAAATAGGTCTCTACGACCTCATTCACAAGACGGTCAAAATGCTTCCCAGCATTCTTGACATAAAACAGTCATTTAAAAACAGATTTCACATACAAATATAGTTCTAACAATATTTCCATTTTTTCTCATCACTCCACATCCTTTCACATTAGTCTATCTGATTCGCATCATATAACATCACATCTATTTACCTTTCATTCTCATCACTTCTATTCTCATCACAACCATCCATTCATTCTTTTCCATCTATTTGATTCACATTACATCTCATCACATCTATTCACCTCACATTCTCGTCACTCCTATTCTCATCGCATCCATCCATCCATTCATTCCCATCTATCTGATTCGCATCATATATCATTCCTATCTATCTGATTTGCATCATATATCATCACATCTATTTACCTTTCATTCTCATCACTTCTATTCTCATCACATCCATCCATCCATTCTTTCCCATCACATATCATCACATCTATTTACCTCTCATTCTCGTCACTCCTATTCTCATCGCATCTATTTACCTCTCATTCTCGTCACTCCTATTCTCATCGCATCCATCCATCCATTCATTCCCATCTATCTGATTCGCATCACATATCATCACATCTATTTACCTCTCATTCTCGTCACTTCTATTCTCATCGCATCCATCCATCCATTCATTCCCATCTATCTGATTCGCATCACATATCATCACATCTATTTACCTTTCATTCTCATCACATCCATCCATCCATTCTTTTCCATCTATTTAATTTCGCATCACATATCATCACATCTATTTACCTTTCATTCTCATTTCCATTTATCTGATTCGCATTACATCTCATCACTTCTATTCTCATCACATCCATCCATTCATTCCCATCTATCTGATTCGCATTACATCTCATCACTTCTATTCTCATCACATCCATCCTTTCTTTCCCATCTATCTGATTCGCATTACATCTCATCACATTTATTTACCTTTCATTCTCATCACTTCTATTCTCATCACATCCATCCATCCATTCTTTCCCATCTATCTGATTCGCATTATATCTCATCACATCTATTCACCTCACATTCTCATCGCTCCTATTCTCATCGCATCCATCCATTCATTCCTATCTATTTGAATCGCATCATATATCATTACATCTATTTACCTTTCATTCTCATCACTTCTATTCTCATCACATCCATTCATCCATTCTTTCCCATCTATCTGATTCGCATCACATATCATCACATCTATTTACCTCTCATTCTCGTCACTCCTATTCTCATCGCATCCATCCATCCATCCATTCCCATCAATCTGATTCGCATCACATATCACATCTATTTACCTTTCATTCTCATTAGTTCTATTCTCATCACATCCATCCATTCTTTCCCATCTATCTGATTCTCATCACATATCATTACATCTATTTACCTTTCATTCTCATCACATCCATCCATCCATCCATCCGTTCATTCCTATCTATCTGATTCGCATCACATATCATCACATCTATTTACCTTTCATTCTCATCACATCCATCCATCCATTCTTTCCCATCTATCTGATTTGCAACCCATCTCATCACATCTATTTACCTCTCATTCTCATCACTTCTATTCTCATCACATCCATCCGTCCATTCATTCCCATCTATCTGATTCATATCACATTTATTTATAGAATGTAAGAGAATTCTTATTTTTGATATAAAGATTCTTTACGCATTTATTTATGCATAAGAACAACTTCAGTGGGAAATAACACTTTTATAAAAATCCGTTTACACATCTATTTATGCATAAATTCAATTTTAAGGAGAATAACACTTTCGAAATAAAAAAAAATCTTTTATGCGTCTTTTTATGCATAAATTTAACTTTAATAAGAATAACACTTTCGAAATCAAAATAAATCTTTTATGCATCTTTCTATGCATAAATTCAATTTTAATGAGAATAACTCTCTTGAAATAAAAATAAATTTCTTTATGCATCTTTCTATGCATAAAATCGAAATTAATGAGAATAACTCTTTTGAAATAAAAATAAATTTCCTTATGCATCTTTCTATGCATAAAATCAAAATTAACGAGAATAACTCTTTTGAAATAAAAATAAAATTCTTTATGCATCTTTCTATGCATAAATTCAATTTTAACGAGAATAACTCTTTTGAAATAAAAATAAAATTCTTTATGTATCTTTCTATACATAAAATCAAAATTAATGAGAATAACTGTTTTGAAATAAAAATAAATTTCTTTATGCATCTTTCTATGCATAAAATCAAAATTAATAAGAATAACTCTTTTGAAATAAAAATAAATTTCTTTATGCATCTTTCTATGCATAAAATCAAAATTTGATGAAAGTAACGCTTTTATAATAACAAAATTCTATTTATGCATCTATTTATGCATAAATTTAATTTTAATGAAAGTAACACTTTTATAATAATAATAAAAAAATTTATGCATCTATTTGTGCATAAAAATCAATTTTGATGAAAGTAACACTTATCAAAATATTCCCAATATGCATCCTTCTATGCATAGAAATTAATTTTAATGAAAATAATAAATTTATTATAAAAGTATTTCTAATATGCATTTTTCTATGCATAGAATAAAAATAACACTTTTAGAATACACAAGTTGTGGGGATTACTCTTTTTGAATAATAAAAAATAAAACTTATTTCACAAAATTTAAGAAAAATTTGCCATAACCTCCTTTGTAGTATGGCTGACCATTTTTCAAAATTTTTCATTCTCAAGTTACTTATAAATTATCCCAAATGGTTTAAAGCATTCTAAACTAATCAAATTTCACTTTTTAAAGAGAAACAATATGAAAAGTTTAATTCTAACAATTTGATTACACATCTAGGATAAAGAAAGGCTGAATTCAAGAATGAAGAGAGGGGGAAAGCCTTTCCAACAAGGCATAGCACCATTTTTCATTTTAAAGAAAACAAAAATTAGAAAACCATTAAATGGAATAAAGAAAAAGTAGGATTTCTAGCTTACATGAGTTTTTGTGAGCTTTCCTTTGGCTTGATGGTTTGAGAGATCTACTCTTGTTTGCAACAAGAGTGGCCACCAATTCTTTTGAAGAGGAAATGGTCAAAAACTAATGAATAATCAATAAATTCACTGTTTTTGGCTCTGGGAGGAGTAGAGTAGTAGTACATAAAACACTATTAACCATTTACAAAGGGGGAGGCTTCATTTATAGGAAAAAGTGAGCCTCTAACCAAGCAAACTGATTCTAGAATTTTCCAGATCAATTTGGTCAATTTTTGATCATTTTTAGGTCTGTTTAGCTTACTTTTTGGATCTAGTTGAAGCAGGAGAGAAGAAGATGAGAATATGTCATTGTTTGTGAGTTTAAAACTCAACCACACATGTGAAATAGGCGCCTCCTTCATGAGGGGAATTCCCCCCACTGAGGTGTTAAAAATGCATCATTTCTTCTAAATATCTCTTCTTTTTGAACTAATAACCTTGTCCTTAGTCAACTCTTCATCTTATGTGAGTATTTACTCATTTTTGGGGAGATTTTCTTTTATTCTTCAATTTATCTTCTCCCTACATTTAGATTAATCTAATTGGTCAGATTCTGTTTAGATCAACATCAAAGCTCCTTACATGTGTGCTTCTTTTTTGGAGCACACATGTGCTTCTTTTTTGGATCACACATGTTCATCAATTTGTAATCAAAGTTTACAAGCAGTAATATTGTTTACTCTCCACTTCTTTTTGTAATTTAGTGGTTTTTTTTGTATTACGATGATTCCTTTTGCTATTGTGTTTTCTTACATGTATTTCATAGTATCGAAAGAGAATCCATTTAAAAACCATCATCTTAAAATTTGCTTCAAGTAAGTGTTGCTTATACTTATCCTCTTGAGAATGGCTTCACATGTTCTTATTATAAACATACATCGTGACCCTCTACGGGCTTCGTACCACCCTTCCACTCTCTTTCCATGTATACATGTAGTGGTCCTTGAGGCCAATAGGGCTTAGCCTACCATGGCTCGATTCTTCTAGAATATCAACTAATGAAGCTAGCCTTGCTCGATAACTTCCTTGAATGGGCTCTTCACCCATCATATCATACATAGTTGCTTTCAGTCCTTTCAAGGGGGAAAACAAAACTTTGCTAAATTCGACCCCTTTTCCTTGTCCACATACTCTCCAACTAATTTAAAAAAACCACAAAAAAGGGCTTGCTCTATCTTTAATAAATCTCTCATTATCTTTAGGTTCAAGTAGCCCATATTTGGAGTTGCTTCCAATAGTTTTTTCTCTCAACCTTTTATTATTACTTTCTCATCTTTATAAGGCTTAATATAATCATTTTTTCATTTACACTTGAAGCTTATTAACAAGAAATAACTTCCGAAGCAAAAATTCACACAATATTAAGGATTTCTGGGTCTATTTAATACAAGTCCTTTATCTCCAATAGGTTTTTCTCTCAACCTTTTATTATTACTTTCTCATCTTCATAAGGCTTAATATAATCATTTTTTCATTTGCACTAAAAGCTTATTAACAACCAAGGAATAACTTTCGAAGCAAAAATTCACACAATATTAAGGATTTTCGGCTCTATTTAATACAAGTCCTTTATCTTTTTAAACAAAAAAAGGCACTTACCTCTTGAGTCATAGGTTCTTGATACTTCATCTTTTTGGTCTTGAGCATGTACGAAAAGATCCTAAATATTAGTGTGAAGTTGGTCACACCAATTATTTTGTTCTCCCAAAAGGCATGAGAGCTTTTCCCACATGTTAATAACTCTCCCAAAAGGCATGAGATTAAAAATAAATAAACTCTTAATCACTCCTCTCATCATCGAAAATTAAAACTTTGATAATGGTCGTGACTCGAACCTTAACACACACAATGTCATGTAATACCTCTCTCACATCAAACCTTCATTTCAAAGTGATAAATGTCTTAATAAAAGATGCATGGTGAATAAACTCATATTTAAAAATTATAATGTTCCTTTAAAGCATTTTAATAACTTCATCGCGTGGGTTGTAACCTCGAAGGAGTCCAAACATCCAATGTAACGAACCCTCGAAGCGGTTTATTATTTTTTGCATGGCAACGCATCACTATGGTTTGCATGCTTTGGTTGGTGGTGGTTGTTGGAGTGCCAGGTGTCTCCTCCTTGTGCGGGTCTCGTCGGTTGGAGAATTTTGCTTGGAGAAGCCTCTTGCCTGGGTCCTTGGAGAGGTCTCTCCTCGTGGGAGATGTGTCCCTTTACAGAAGCTTGTCCTAGTGGTACAAGGCCGACTGTCTGTGTTTTCAGCACGCTTGTTTGCAAAAGTGTGTAGGCAGAAGCTTGTCCTAGTGGTACATGGCCGACTGTCTGTGTTTTTCGGCACGCTTGTTTGCAAAAGTGTGTAGGCTGCTGCCTACACGACGATGATCAAACAAAGCAAACAAACTCTTTGCCTTTGAAATAATTCTTTCAACATTGAAGATATTTTCCAAATTGGACATTTGAACGAAACTTTCTCTAGCGTTAGCATGAGTTGAAGATGTTGTTGGGATGGGGATGATGGCTATTGTTGCTGAAGCAATTTTTCCTTTTCGAGATAAGGCAATAATAACCTTGCAAGCAAAGCTTACATCAAAAAAAAAAAATTTGGGAGGATCCAAGCAAAAGCTGAAGGGTGCCCTAACAATTGCTCCAAAAATATGTGCACAGGTTTTCCACCCTATTTCTTAAAAAAACCTTTTGTATTTAAAACAAAGCTCTAGGAATTTGGGAAAATTGAGGAAGGTAAGTTGTAAATTTCTACGTTTACTTGCTAATTAATTAATGAACAAAAACATTTTGCACACATGTAAAGGGGTTTTACCTTTGCATTTTCTAATGCGGGGTAGAGAAATTTAATTCGAGACGTTTTTTAATGTGTCCCAACCATTCCAAGCATTTTTTAGGGCACGACGATATTAACAACGGTTAGAGGTAGTTATATGAGCTAAACCCTCGTGAGGTTTAGAAATTAGGGGGCTTAGCCTTCCTTATTATTTTACGAACAAGCTGAGCTGCACGAAAAATGGCCGTCATTTCTTAGTGTGTGCTCTTCCATCGAGATCCAACAGCCAACTGCTTCGTGTACTCGTTTCCCCTTTAAAACCCTAACCCTAGCGCTTGTCTGTGTCTGGCGGGAGGAGCCTCACTTCTGGGGAAGCGACCTTCCTTCAAAAACCTATCGTAGGAAACCCTAATCTTGGTCTGTGCAGCGTCGGGCGCCCCTCTGCCCGTGCATTACCGAGAAAGGCTCTAGTTTTCGATCTGGAAGGACACCTTATCGTAGCCGTATCCTAGCAGTAACCCGAACCCTAACCCTTACCCTTACCCTAGCACCTGCTGCGCCTGTGCGTGTCCGGTAGCAACCATGAGCGTGGTCGGGCTTGATGTCGGCAACGAGAACTGCATCGTGGCCGTGGCCCGGCAGCGCGGGATCGATGTGGTGCTCAATGATGAATCGAAGCGGGAGACGCCGGCCCTTGTCGCCTTCAGCGACAAACAACGCTTCATTGGCACGGCGGCCTCGGCTTCGCTCACCATGAACCCCAAGAACACCATTGCGCAGATCAAACGCTTGATTGGACGCCGCTTCCACGACTCCGAAGTGCAGCAAGATTTGCGTCTCCTGCCCTTTCTCGTCACAGAATCTCCCGATGGCTCCCCCCTCCTCCATGTCCAGTACCTTGGCGAGAGCAGATCGTTCACCCCTACTCAGGTACTCGGCATGGTCTTGTCAAACCTCAAGAGCATTGCCGAGAAGAACCTGCAAACTAATGTCGCAGACTGTGTCATCGGCATCCCCATCTTCTTCAGCGAGATCCAGCGCCGAGCTATCTTGAATGCCGCTGCCATTGCGGGCCTCCGCCCACTTCGCCTGATGCATGAGACCACAGCCACTGCCCTCGCATATGGAATCTATAAGACTGATTTGCCGGAAAATGACCCGATCAATGTAGTTTTCGTGGATGTGGGGCATTCTTCCATGCAGGTATGCATAGTTGCCTTCAGAAAGGGTCAGCTCAAGGTTCTGACACAAGTTTTCGACAGATCCCTTGGTGGCAGGGACTTCGATGAAGTTCTTTTCCAGTGTTTCTGTGGGAGGTTCAAGGAAGAGTATAGAATTGATGTGTCGTCCAACCCCAGGGCATGCCAGAGGCTTCGGGCTGCCTGTGAAAAGCTCAAGAAAGTGCTGAGTGCTAACCCGGAGGCTCCACTGAACATTGAGTGCTTGATGGATGAGAAGGATGTGAGAGGTCACATGAAACGAGATGTTTTTGAGATGCTCTCGCAGCCTATTTTTGAGCGGGCGATGAGCCTTTGCGAGAGAGCCCTAGCAGAGGCTAACATTTCTACGGATAAGATTTATGCTGTAGAAGTAGTGGGATCTGGTTCTCGGGTTCCAGCAATATTAAAAATACTTTCCGCTGTGTTTAAGAAGGAGCCAAGCCGGACAATGAATGCCAGTGAATGTATTGCCCGTGGCTGTGCCCTGCAATGTGCGATGCTGAGCCCAACTTTCAGAGTCCGAGACTTTGAGGTACTAGTAGCTTTTTATGAGTGCAAGTTTTTCATGGGTTTGCTGATGTGTCTCCTTAATTTGCTTCTATTAATGCACAGGTTCAAGATGCTTTTCCCTTTTCCATTTCTCTAGCATGGAAAGGTTCTGCACCGGAGTCGGAAGGAGGAGGAGCACCTGCAGAAGCTCAGTCTTCCAGTGTCGTCTTTCCTAAGGGAAATTCTGTTCCAAGTACGAAGATGCTGACTTTCTACAGATCGGGCACCTTTACTGTTGATGTGCTGTACGCAGACATGCATGATTTGCCTCCTGGAACTCATCAGAAAATAAGCACGTTCACAGTAAGTAGCAATACTTTTGTGAAGGGCTAGTGACTGATTGCTTGATTTCACTACTGAACTGTATGGAGTTAGGCTGATTTTTCAGGCAAGTCAGTCATATAGGGATCTGCTTTGCTGGTCCAATCCACCTCACTCGCAGACTGTTGTGATTAATAGAAATGGTCTATGTTTAGAGTTCTTTGCAACTGGAGTAGAGATGGAATGACTTGGGATTGGAAAAGAGAGGGTGATCTGTTCAAGTCCTTGTTATGTAGCACAAGGAAGATTTTGTAGTGAAATTCTTCGGATATCAATAAAATTTACACCCAATTTTGTACTCTAGGAATTTCAAGGTCTCATTAGTTTGAGGATTGTGTTTTTGAAGCCATTGGAAGAGTGCTTTTCTGTAGCGAGATGCTTGATCTGCGTTATTATATTGCAGACTAAAGTTTTGCGGTCTTTTTGTGGATGAATACTTTCAGATTGGTCCGTTTCAACCTTCTAAAGCAGAGAAGGCCAAGATAAAAGTGAAGATTCGTTTGAATTTGCATGGGATTGTTTCAGTGGAATCAGCAACGGTGAGTTTGAGTTACTTGACCTTCTTTTGTAGGGTTTTGCTTTTAGCGAACTGTGAGTTTCAATTACTCGACCTTCTTTTGTAAGGTTTGCTTTAACATTGTTCCTTGTAGAAAGGAAAAGGGGGTGTAATGACTTATGTCATTGACCATGATCAGGGGTTTTGGCCTTTGTTTTGGTAGATGGTTGAAGAGGAGGAAGTAGATGTTCCTGTTGCCAAGTCAAAGGACGCATCCTCAGCAATGGAAATGGACAAAGACTCTGGTGTAGATGAAATGGGAGACTCTACTGATGCTGGTGATGCAAAGATAGACACAACTGAAAGCAGCCCTGCTGAGACAGTAGGTGGGACCGAGAATGGAGGTTCAGCTAGTGAGCCAAACTCAACTGAAATGGACGTGGAACCCGCCAAGGTTTGCTTGGAAAGGTTTCTGGCCTTCTGCTTAGTAACATTGGGCTACGATGTGCTGATCTTAGTTTGTGTTTGCAGAAAGAAGCAGCAAAGAAAAAGAAGAGCAAGAGAAAAGTTATTGGTGTGAATGAATCTGTGGTAGGAGGGATTTCACAAGGTGATCTGCAGAAAGCCATTGAAAAGGAGTATGAGATGGCTTTGCAGGACCGAGTTATGGAAGAAACAAAAGATAAGAAGAATGCTGTGGAAGCATATGTGTATGACATGCGAAACAAGGTATTACATGATGTGTACCACTTACATTACTGATTTTGGGAGTTGAAAAGTTCAGAAAAGGTTGATAAAAAGCAATTCAAATGTCCAACAGGGCCTTGTTTTGTCTAGAAAGAGCTTAACAAATGTCATGAGCAGTTCAACTGTGCCAAAACAATGAATGCTTTTGAAAGTCTGTCTGCTGCCTAGAGTAGCGCTATCTTTTAATCTCTTGATTAAGGGTCCTTGCGTGATGTGATTGCCATGTTGACTGCCTAAGTGGCGAGGGCTTTGATTAAGCCGAGTGTTGCATAAAGAAATTTTGATTGTTTGAGGTCTACAGTCTGCAATGATATACTGTAATGAGTACAAGCAGAGACTTTCAAAGGGAATTCTTTTTGAGATTTTAGTTGGTTTATTGATATAACCTGAACAACTTTAGGTTGTTCTTAGATTCTGCTTCAACTGGTACCTCCTTTGATCACCCTGGGCTGTTCCACATAGAAGAGCTTTTGCACGATAATGATCAAGATACAAAATTTCAAGATGTTTTGAGCATAGCTACCAGACTACGCTTTTTGTGTTCTATAACCTTCAAACCGTTTCTAAAAAGATGAAACAGAGACAAAAATGTTAAATATGTTTTTTAAAAATTATCTTTTATTGATGGGATATCTGTTGCTCTTATTAACTAAGACCAATGCTTCTTTTTTGTCTCCTATTGTTTCCACTCTATTGCTTTTATGTTTCACATTTTATGCATTTAATCCAGTCTCCTACTTCTTTGTTGGGATTTCATCACATGCTGCCCCTCTGGTTTTGTTAACATTCACCTATTATCTGCATGCCCGTGTCAATCTTGTTCTATCAAAGAGAAACATGTATTACTTTGGTTTTCTCCCTTGTGTTTATTTTATGCCCCTGTCTACTCCCATTTGATGCTACGACCTGCCTCTTGTTTTGCCCTTTTTGTCAATATAAGTTACTAATCTGCTTTTGCATTATACCTCTGTTTAGGTTCACGTATATATATGTACATCTGTGTGTGTGTGTGTGTGTTTATACCGGTACATGGATGTGCACATACACCTAAACGTTGACATTTTTTATCAAGGCATCGCTTGAGAGGCTGAAATTTTAGGTTTTGAAACTTAAAATGCTTCTAGTTACTTTGGTTTTGAGGTGTAAAAGTCATTTTCTATGTGGCTTGAGCAAGTATTGTACCAATAAGTAGCCGTGTGAAACTACAATATCCCAAAGTGGTTCATCATACATCTTTGTTGAAAATCCATATGTTCCAATGGCATGAGATATCACCTATGGAATGGTCTAGGATCCATTGTCTACTCCATGTCTCTCACATACTTGCCAGCCACAGCACAGTTTTTTGAAGTTTGTCTGAACGATGTCTCAAATAGCATGGAATTAGTTTGTACTGATTCTTTCTGTAACTCGTGGGCTTTGTTGAAATGCTACAGATGTATGAAAAGTATGGAGACTATGCAACAGATGCAGAGAGAGAGGATTTGGCTGCAAAGCTTCAGGAGACAGAAGATTGGTTGTATGAAGAAGGAGAAGATGAATCAAAAGGTGTTTATGTTGCAAAACTAGCAGAACTAAAGAAGGTATGTGATGTCTCCTCTTATCTACACCCATTCTTAAACACAATATTTGAAGTAGGTATGCTGCAAAAATGCTCATGGGGAGCTAGTTTGAGTTGGTACCTGTTGTTATGTTTTAACCTGCGCTAGTGAAATATAAAGGCAATTTTGTATTTCTGGCTAATTTGTTTGTTTATGGTAAAATTTAGCTTGGAGACCCCATCGAGGAACGGTTCAAGGAAGAAGAGGCCCGTGGACCTTGCATAGAGCAGTTGTTGTACTGTATAAATAGTTTCCGTGAAGCTGCAAGATCAAAGGATCCCAAATTCGAACACATTGATACCTTAGAGAAAGATAAGGCAAGCTGCTCTTCAACTGTGTTTTGAGCTTTGATTTAATCAATTTATGTTTGCTGCTTGGTTTAATATCAAACATTCGTGCCTTGTTTGTAATGTGCCGGATGTTTGTATATATGCAGGTCATTGTTGAATGCAACAAAGCGGAAGATTGGTTTCGGGAGAAAAAGCAGCAGCAAGATCATCTCCCCAGGTCAGCGAATCCAGTTCTCCTTTGTGCAGAGGTGAAGAAGAAGACAGAAACTCTAGATCGGTAAGTACCTCTTTGTTTACTGCATGCCAGATTGTGACTTGTGAGAAGTTATCTTAGTGGAAAGCCTTTGGGCTATGAGGTGTTTTCATTAATGTGCTGATATTTCCAAGAATTTATCTTTGGTATGTTGCATCGGTGAACTTAAAATCTTTCTTAGTTTATGTGGAAAAACTTGTGAAACAGAAAATTGAATTCTTCTTTAAGGCATGTCTTAGCCTTCAAAGGTTGTGTGTAAAAGAAAGAAAGAAAGAAATATTGTATTAACATCTAGGATCTATGAGACCAAGACCAGCATGTCCACATGGCACCCTAGTGTAATGGGTGCATTGGGGCATCATCTACCAGCCTTTTTGGAAAAAAAGCATTTGCCAAAAGAAGAGAGCTAGGTTTTGTGGCTAGGAAGGAGCTTTATCTCCTATTCATGACAGCTGATCTAGAGTACTCATCCCAAGTTTCTTGTACTAAATACAATTTGGTCTTATTCTAAACAGTACCTTATATCTCTGGTCCACCTTTCCCACCGACTTTCCAGTGTTTGATCCTTCTATTGTTTGATCATTCTTCTATAAAGACCAGATCCATAGGCTTAGCCTCGCCCTGTCCAATCCCATGGGTCTAGCCTTTTGCCCGATCGTTGGACCTATGGAGTTGGTGTGAACTCACACACCCATAAATGAAATTTACTTTTTTTACTCACACACACTGCATAGATAAAGTTCACACATGCACTTCTTTGAAAACAGTCCTTTGATAAAAGCATCATCACATCATCAACATATATCTCCTTGCACCACGACTATGGTCCTTAATAATACGTCACATACTTCTGAGCACAATCACCCTTGAATCTCGGTGAGACCAATGAATGGAGGAGAAAGACACTTTTATTAACGTCTTCAAAAGACCACTGGGTCTATGAGACAAAAAAGGTGTTACAAAGTATGCAAGTGTTATAGTGATCCTGCGAAAACAGAAAAATAAAACATTGGAAAAAGACTGCTATCTACAAATACAAGTAGCATGCTCGGGAATACAATAACACGATGATCCAAGGTCCAAGGAACTTCAAGCTAGGGTGGCTGGTGGAGAGGTCTCATCATCATCCTCAGAAACTTTGTAAAGGGCATCAATGTCCACATGTCCTGTGTGGGCATCTTTGTATTGTTGGAGCATCTCTTGGACTTGGAGCTGACGAGCGGAGTGCCTATGCGGTGCGGTAGGGCTTGGGTGCCTAGCTCGCTGCATTTGAACCGCTTGTTCTACGGTAAATCCGGGCAAACGGAGAGGCTTGTGTGTGCACTGTTTGACTCGTTTGAGAGGTGGGGTGTCTTGGGTGGGTTCCTCTCTCAGGTGGCGGTGAGAGGCTTCTAGATGTGGGTGAATGAGTGCACAGAGCGGAAGCAAGATGAGTACTAGAGTGTGTTGATATGAGAAGTGCGAGAGCGAGAGCGAGAGAGAGAGAGAGAGAGAGAGAGAGAGAGAGAGAGAGAGAGAGAGAGAGAGCAACTATGTTGAATATACTGCAATGAAAGCAATCCCGAGCAAGAGACATAAAGGTCTCATAAGTGAGGGATACAAAAGATGACCAAGTTATGACAAAAGTGAAGAGGCTAGCCCACCTACATATAGGTCATGAAGACCTGGCCGATTGGAGCACAAGACCTGGCCGACTAGACAAATAATATGGCTGATTGGAAAAATACCAAAAAAATCTGAAACTGTCATCATTGATCCAACCAATAGGATCAAACCTCATAAGATAAAAAACTGTCCAAATCAGAAACACTGATGTAGGTCCCTTCCTCCCACCAAAACGCAGCCCTTAGATGCTGGACAGCACCTGAAAATCCTCCTGTAGCAAAAAATGCAGAAGCTTCTGTTGACTGGACCTCCAACCGTGAGGCCACCAGAAGAGGGAAGCAAAAAATGCAGATTACACAAGACGTACACAAGACTAGCTTCGAGGTTTGGAGAAGCTTGGAGCTAGGCAAGCTGATTGGCGAGCTGAGTTAGGGATAGACTACCGGGCGGGCACCCAAGTATGGACGGGCGGGCGTCCAAGTGTGGATGCCCGATGACCGGCCAAGAGCCTATAAAAGGGTGGCCAAGGGTAGTCATTAGGATATAGAGAGTCTCGCGAGTTTGTGAGAGCTCTATGGTCTTGGAGCTTGGATCTAGTGCAGACGTGCACCTGCTTTATTCAGTTGAGGCCGGCAGCAATCTCGAGGCCTGCGAGGGTAGCTTCGTAGCGGTATAGGATGTCCGAGGAGGAGATTGGTCGGTACGTCAACCTAGTTAGCGCAGCTCGTGGCTCGGTGGGGATAGCCAAGACTGTGGGCGTGCCCATGGTTGTCATGATTGGGAGGTGAGTCAGGTCTACATCCCCTTGTTGTTTATTTGTTTGCAGGATTCGAGTCTTGTACCAGGAACGAGTACGAGGAGATCCGGTGGGGATTTGACAGTGGTATCAGAGCATGCCTCTTGAACGAGCAAGTCGGTAGGTAGAGAAGATGAGGTCGAAGAAAGGTATGTGTTCAAAAAGCTTGCTGTTTTTTCTGTGCATACTGCTGTTTTCAGATTCAGTATGTTGTTTTTTCATCATAAGAATCCGTCATGATAGCGATTGTGATCTAGAAAGGGTTGTTTGCTTTGCAAAGAAGAGGAAAGACGTTTGTGCAGTCGCAGAGAGAGAACAGAAAAAAAAGAAAAAAGAAAAAGCACGTTGCTTTTGGATTGAGAGAGAGAGAGAGAGAGAGAGAGAGAGAGAGAGAGAGAGAGAGAGAGAGAGAGAGAGAGAGCACGAGAAGCGGTTGTGGCAGTGCTGGTCGAACCGGGCAAGGCTGGTGGGCAGGCGTTTAGCAGTCGTGCCTGTGCAGCGGCAAGGTTGGCAGTCGGCCAGGCGTTTGAAGGCGGCCTTGCTAGCGGGCGCCTAGGGCTGCGTAGGCAAGCGGCCAGGCGAGCGAAGCCAGGCGGCAGGCGCCTTGGCCTACGCAATTAGGCGACCAGACTAGCGGGTGCTTGGGACAGGCTTGTGCAGGCGGCCGAGCCTAGGCGTAGGCCAGCGCAGACCGCCTTGATTGCCTGAGCAAAGGTGGCGCTGGCAGGTTGGCGTGGCGTCGGCAGGAAGGTTGGCGAAGGTAGCCGATGGTTGACATCAGCAACGCACGTAGCTGGCGACATTAATTCTAGAGGGAAGGAAAAAAAACAAGAAAAGCACTCGCCGATTTGTGCTTGCTTTCGTTTTTTTTAACTTTAAATTTTTTTTAAAAGTTTGAAAACCCCCCTCCAAGGTTTAAGGGTGTTTGTTTTTTTTTTAAAGAAAGCAGAATATATATATATATATATATATATAAACACAAAAGCAAACGCTCAAGTAGCTTTTGGGGCTAGTTATATAAACCCCTTAAGCAAGCTTCTTTTCACACATCTCTCAAGTTTTCAAGCTCTCAAGCTCTCAAGTTTTCTTGCACTTTTATTGTGTAAAGATCGAATTTTCTCTCCGCTCGCCCTCTTCAAGATGTCGATCCAAGAATTGGAGTTAGAGCCCCTTGTTGAACGCGAGGGCTTGCCGGCTACGGAAGATACCGATGCCGATCTTTTTGACGATTATGTGTCAAAATCAGATTTCCAAGAGTTCAAAGTAGCTCTCAAAGCTTCTTTGTTGGAACACCAGGCACAAATCGCAGCCTAGATGCAAGCTTTGCAAAACTCTATCGCTCTCTTGACCACTACCCTCTCTACTCTCTCGGGTATGGATACCTTGGCCTCTGCTTTAGGTCCCAACATTACTCCGGAATCGTTCGGGGGCGAGCAAAAGCAGCATATCAAGGAGATCGTGGACACATGGCTACATAAGTGGCATGTCCATTTTCAGTTTCATCCATATGGTGATGGAAAAAAGATCTAGTTAGCACAGGTTTCCTCTCCGGCAAAGCTTTGCTTTGGTGGAAGGAACTCAACCCTAAGCCAACAACTTGGGCACAATAATTCGAAGACGTCTTCAAGAAGGAATTCAAAAAGCAGCATATCAAGGAGATCGTGGACACATGGCTACATAAGTGGCATGTCCATTTTCAGTTTCATCCATATGGTGATGGAAAAAAGATCTAGTTAGCACAGGTTTCCTCTCCGGCAAAGCTTTGCTTTGGTGGAAGGAACTCAACCCTAAGCCAACAACTTGGGCACAATAATTCGAAGACGTCTTCAAGAAGGAATTCCTCAAGAAAGAGGATGATCATGATGTTGATTGGTTTTCAGCTTTGACCATGCCCTCGCAACACCTCACTTATGAGGTCTACCTCCAGAAGTTTAGGGACTTGCAGATGAAAGCTACAAAGATGGATCCCACTACTCTTTTGGTATTCTTCGTAGCTTGTTTACCAGACTCATATCGTTTACAGGTTAAAAATAACAAACTCAAAACATTGGACGAGGCCATTCATTCAGCTCGTATCTATGATGATACAATGGTCTCTTCCAAGTCGAAATCCGTTATCGAGCAGGGGAACAAGCATAAAAGAAAGTTCTCCGCACCTATGGCTAACACGATTGAAGGAAAGTCTTCGGACCAACCTTCGAAGAATTCAAGCTCGACACCAGCGAAGAAGGGCTTTAAAGCTTAAGAAGGAAGGACGTTGTTTTATCTGCGAAGAAAAAGCACACACGCGTAACGAGTGCCCAAAGCAAAAGGGTGCAAAGACCAACGTAGGACCCAAGCCAAAGACCTAGCCAGTTGTCTTTGACAGGTACGCCAATTATTGTACTTTCTCGCTCTAGTACTTGTTTTGATTGTCTGTTCAACTCTAAAGTATTTGGCTTGCATGATCTTCTCCGCGTTTATGGAGAAGTGAATGGCCATAAGATTCACATTCTTCTAGACCCTGGCAATTCACACAACTTTGTTAACTACAAACTTGTGCAGAAATTAAGTCTTGATACGATACCCAGCGATCATATCTATGAGGTACGTCTACCTGCAGGTCGGTTAGTATGAGATCGAAAGGTGGAGATGCTTCCAATCCAGATTCAGGACTACAAAGATACTCTAGAATGCTATGTTATGCACCTAGAAAATTTTCAGCATAGAGACATCCAGTATAGTATTTTAGGTGATTGTATTCATCTCTCTAAGGGACCTCTTGTATATGCAATTGATTTTGGAAATATAATGGATTCTTCTTTGTATACCGCTTTCCATTGTGTATTGATTTCACTTTCTTCCTTTCTCATCCCTTCTATGGATGTAAATGAATTAAGTATGTTTGAAAGCAAAGAATTACAGAAGATACTTGATTCGTTTCACGATGTATTTCCTAAGGAACTGCCATCGGGTTTACCACCTGAACGGGTCGTAGATCATCGTATTGACTTGATCCCTGGTGCTCATTCTGTCAATATTTCACCTTACAGGATGAGCCAAGCTGAGGAAGATGAGTTGGCTAAACAAGTTGAAGATTATTTGAGGATGGGCCAGATCCGTCCAAGTAAATCACCTTGGGGTGCACCTGTGTTGCTTAGGAGAAAGAAGAACAATACTTGGAGAATGTGTATAGATTACAAGAGATTGAACAAGCTGACCATTAAGAACCGTTATCTTCTTCCTAGATCAGATGACTTGATTGACCGGTTAGTAGGAGCGAAATATTTCACGAAGATAGATTTACGTATTGGCTATCACCAGATACGTATTCATGAAAGACATGTCGAAAGAACTGCCTTTCGGACTAGGTATGGTCATTACAAGCTTCTCGTATCATCTTTTGGATTAACCAATGCTCCAGCCACTTTCCAGCAAATGATGAATGATCTTTTTCGGGAACATTTGGAGAAATTTATGGTGGTGTTTCTGGATGATATTTTGATATATAGTCGTACTCTTGAGGATCATGTTAGACACCTCACGATTGTCTTATCTATTTTAAGATAGAATCGACTATATACTAAATTAAGTAAATGTGAGTTCTTTATGACCGACATCATTTACTTGGGACACAAGATCACTCGAGATGGATTGAGCATTGACTATGACCAAGTTCAGAAGATTCTAGATTGACCTATACCGCGAACAATGAAACAACTTCGTTCTTTTCTCGGTTTTGTTGTTTTTCTTCGGAAATCTGTGTGGGAGTACTCTCTGCTCACACTACTGATGACCAACTTATTGAAAGGTCGTGGACGTTAGTCAAATCAGCCTATTACTTGGAATAACGATTTGGATATGGCCTCCAGACTTTTGAAAGATAAAGTCAAGGAAGCACCTATCTTAGCATTACCCGATCCTAGTCGGCTTTATGTTCTTGAAACTGATGCCAGTGACTATGCTATCGGGGCTGCTCTATTTCAAGATGGTAGACCGGTTGCTTTTGAAAGTAAAAAGCTAGATGATACTCAATCTCGTTGGCCAACCCTTGAGAAAGAGCTTTATGTTGTGATTCATGCTCTCAAGGTTTGGAGACATTATTTATATGGCTCCAAGTTTGTGGTATTGACTGATGATCAATCAATCAAGTATGTGTGATGCGGATGATTTGAGAGGAAGGAAAGCTCGTTGGGCTAAGTTAATGCAAGATTTTGATTTTGAGATCCGTTATCGGAAAGGGTCCATGAATAGTGTTGCAGAGATGCGCTTAGTCGAATTCAAGAGGTGAATACTTTGTCGTTCACCGAGATTTCTACTGACTTATTTTAGTCATTGAGAGGGCTTTGGAGAACTGATAGTCATTTTGGTCCATTTTGGCAGAAGATCCAGGACAGGAGCTCATTGATTGACCAAGACTCAATGATTGAGTAGTCTATAATTTAGGCTGCAGAAGGCCAATCGATGATTCGGAATGGTTTACTATTCCGTAGTGACAAAATTTGTGTATCACAGATCCCGGACATTAGGTCCAAGATTCTTAAGGAGTGTCACGACGTCCATCGTTAGTGAAACACACTTTTTATTGGCCCAAGATGAAAGGATATGTACAAGATTATGTTCTCCAAGTGTCAAATTTGTTAGGCAAATAAAGCTGAACGCTTTAGACAGGCTGGGTTGTTGCATTCTTTGCAAATCCCAGGTAATAAATGGGAAAGTATTTTCATGGATTTTATTACCGGATTGCCAAGAACACATCAAGGCCACGATTCTATTTGGGTTGTGGTAGATCGCTTGACAAAAATGGCTAGATTTTTACCGACCCGGAAGACTATTACAACTACGCAATTAGCACGGCAGTTTATCGAGTAATTGTTTAGACTGTACGGGTTACCGCAGGACATAGTCAGTGATAGGGACTTTACGAGTGATTTTTGGAAACTTGTTTTTGAGAAGTTGGAAACCACTTTGAATTTGAGTTCATCTGATCATCCTCAATCTGATGGCCAGACTGAAAGAGTGAATCAGATTTTGGAGGATATGCTTCGAGCATATGTATCCAAAAGACAGAGTTTATGGGAGGATTATCTTCCTATGTTAGAATTTGCATATAACAGTACTAAGCATACGAGTACAGGTTTTAGTCCTTTCATGCTTATGTATGGTCTTCTAGATCACCTGTTACAGTAGGATTCGCAGGATTTCAACATGATGCAGCACGTAATTTTTTGCAAGATATGCAAGAAATGTTACAAGTTGCGAAAGAATCTATTAGAAGTGCTCAAGACCGAGACAGATTTTATTCTAATAGACATCGTTCACCCAGAGAGTTCTCTGAAAGAACGATGGTATATTTGCGAGTTCCGAAAGATTCGGAGACTTTACGGACAGGTCCATCTATGAAATTATCCCCTAGATACTGTGGACCATTTCGTATTATACGACGGATTGGTTCAGTTGCATATGAATTAGATTTGCCTTCTCATGTGAAAGTTCATTCTGTATTTCATGTTAGTAGACTTAAGGAAGTAGTGTGTGGAACGGTTACTGCTCAAGAAATTATAGATGTCGAGGACATGACATTTGTTTCGCACGAACTTGAAAAGATTCTTGGATTTCGTGAAAGAAGATTGCGTAATACGTTTATCACGGAATACAAGATCAAGTGGAAGGATCGTGTTGAGGAGGACGCTACATGGGAGACATTAACTACTCTTCAGAGAGATTATCCTGGCTTTTTAGTGAGCTCAAGAGTGAACTCTTAGAGGAAGGGGGATGTCATGTGCACAGTGTGTATCTACCGTGTGCTACACGCACACAAGACTAGCTTCGAGGTTTGGGAAAGCTTGGAGCTAGGTAGGTTGATTGGCGAGCTGAGTTAGGGATAGACTAACGGGCGGGCACCCAAGTATGGACGGGCGGGCGTCTAAGTGTGGACGCCCGATGACCGGCGAAGAGCCTATAAAAGGTTGGCCAAGGTTAGTCATAAGGATATAGAGAGTCTCGCGAGTTTGTGAGAGCTCTATGGTCTTGGAGCTTGGATCTAGTGCAGACGTGCACCTGCTTTATGCAACCGAGGCCGGCAGTAATCTCGAGGCCCGCGAAGCATAGTTACCACGGAACGTCGTTCGGTCTTCCCGGAACGTCGGAACGCCGTTCCGGGCGAAGACACGTTCCCAGAACGTCTCGAAACGTTTTGATTTTTTTTTTAATAAATAAGTTTTGCTTGCAGAAATGTATGTTCATGTCTTGGGGGAGCAAATATTATGAAGCATATTTGGCTATCCGTATACAAAAAGTTACTTTTTTTGTGTTATATGCTGACATGTCATATGACGTGGCGTTCCGCGACGTTCCCGCTCCCGTTCTAGCATCCGACGTTCCCGGAACGTTCCCGTTCTGCGGTAACTATGCCGCGAGGGCAGCTTCGTGGCGGTATGGGACATCGCGAGGAGGAGATTGGTCGGTACGTCCAGGCCTTCATCCCCTTGTTTGTTTGTTTGTAGGATTCGAGTCTCATACCAGGAACGATCACGAGGAGATCCGGTGGGGATTTGACAACTAGACGGGGTCTTTCTCAGGACAGAGCACGGGATACTCTGACAAGGACAAGGACAAGGACACACAACTCGTCCTTCAGATTGCCAATAAAATTTCAAACTTATGTTTGCAATTGGGCTTATCTGACAAGGACATGAAAGGGCAATTCCTTTATGGCTTGGACATGCAAATCCAATGGGAGGTGCATATGTTTAGGCCAACCACCTTCGAAGACGCACTCTCGCTTGCGCACAGTGCCAAAATGAAGCATAATGGTGGAAAGCCCAAAACTTCCTAGCCTGCCACTCTCAAGGCAACCGCCTCGGAGGGAAAAAGCCAGAACTAGACGGAGTCTTCCCTACTAGGACAGAGCACGGGAATCTATGGCAAGAATTTGACCAATGCGCCCAATCTTACTCTAGACCAAAAAGCTCAGGCAAGCAAGACCGATGGTAAATTGAGCAGAGAGAGAAAGTCTCTAAAAGCAGGCAAATGCAAGGTAATTTGGCAAATGCAAGGCACTTGCAAGCAAGGAAAAATGCCACAATGGCCACAAGGAGGTTCTTTTATGGAGAGGATATTCCGCTCTATAAAATCAAGAGTCCCTACTTTCTTGATATGGTATGAGCCACTAGGGAAGTGGGGCCTAGCTTCAAGCCACCTTCCTATGATGCTTTGCGTATAAAAAATCACAAAGAGGAAGTTAAAATGCGTGGAAAAAGATTCTCTTGGGGTTAGAGAAAAAGTAGAAGTATGGTTGCTCTATTGTATGTGATGGTTGGTTGGACACAAGAAAGAGTCCTATTATTAATGTTCTTGTCTCTTCTATCCATGACACAGTGTTAGGCAAAACCACCCGCAAATCCTAGGACTGTTGCTCGAGTGGTTCTAGCGGCATCTACTCCTCCAGGACAAAGAAGGGAGATTCTCGTGACACCGAAGCCATGTCAGTAATTGCCTTTTCAGTGAAGAGATCTATAATACCCCACACCTGGTTGTGCGGGACATCCAAAGCCACATGGGAGGTCCTTGAAGCCATGTAACAAAGTTGTAATGAAGACAGAGTACTTTTCTTGAAGCGAAAGTTGGATAACCTTAAGATGAATGAGGGAGTTTCAATAGCAGATCACCTGACGAAGGTGAAGGATCGCAAAGAACAAGTCCTCAACGTTGAAATCATGAAGTATAAGCAACTTGTAACCACTATCCTCAACTCCTTGGTCCTTGCCAGACTCCTATCTCAATTTTGACTCATCCATCAATGTGTCCATGGGGGGTGGTTTTATCTTTTGATGAGAGGAGAAAACGAGGAAGAACAAACTTTATAGAGGGGAAGAAGATGCTTTTCTCTCTAAAGGCAAGGTGAAGTTTGGATCATAGGGTGATACATACAAGGAGAATAAAGGGAAATGTCACTACTGGCTCAAGGTTGTACAACGATGAGTGTTAGAAGCGGCTTGCCGACGAGAAGAAAGAAGTCGAAGATGAAGCTGTGAACTCAACCTTAGAGGAGCACAAGCCCAACTTGTCAACACGGGCTAGGTTTTCTAGACTTGTGCACATAACCACTAAGGGGGGAATGTTAAGAAAAATGTAGTGGTGTAATGTGCACATCATATCACATAAAATGTTGTTAGGGATAGAGCACACATGCACATAAATAAATGCTATGGGTACATTAGGTGTTAGGATTAAATGAATGGTTGTAGACCTTAGTCTAGCACATAGCACTTATATTAGTATAGGTACACACATAAGTGCACACCTAGATGCGCACGTGGCATACAAGCATTTACTTGCTATATCCTTCATAGTTACTAAATGGGCCTAAGGCCAAATCTTGTAGGAAAAGGAGGCTTAAATGCTAATAGAAAGTATGCTTTTCAAAAACTTCACAACTACTGTGTTTTCCCTTATCCCTTTGTGCTTCCCTCTCTCTGTCTCTACGGGACTAACACCAACATGGTTGATATGTCCCGTGGATGGGTTGTTGGTAGACGATTCTGCACCATCCAAAAACTGCATGTACTAGTGGGAGCACCATCCAAAAGCTGCATGTACTACTGTGGCAAAGGCTTAAATGGTGCAGAAGGTTCTTGGTCTTGTGTGCTCTACTCCTGTTTTGCCCTTGGGGGGACCTGGTGGCTATTGTCCCTACCCTTGATTAGTCGAAGATGAATTTGGTGCAAGAGCAGCTTGTTAGATATTGGCTGGGTGGCCAAGTCCCGGGAGGTCACCCATACCAGTTGTGTTCGCCAATGCGCGCTTAACCGGAGGTTTCCACAAATTGGTCTAGCCATCTAGATCTGAAAATCTTAAGGTGATGGAGGACCTCCGGTCTATCCATTTTGTGGAAATCTCAGAGTGCTATGCTTTGGCACAACTTTTCTCAACACTCTCCTTGGCACCAAAATTTGTGAGGTGAATTCTCTTCTGGTGTGTTTTGGGTGTCTTGATATAAGACTTTCTCCAAGAAAGGATGCCTGGAAAATAATTACGAAGGGTAACATGTTTAGAGAAAAGAAGGGAAAGCTTTATTGAGGACTTGTACTAGGTACCTCACATAGGAGAGCAAAGAATCTCTAGATTTTTAGATCTTTAGATCTTTTCTCACTTTTTTCTGTTACACTCCACTGACATTTGTACTTCATCTGACCAGATTATTGTGACTTTTGGTCTCATAGGTTATTTTGGCTCTCTCTCTCTCTCTCTCTCTCTCTCTCTCTCTCTCCTCTCCCCCCTTTCTTCCTAGGACCTCATCTCTTTGCTTTATCTTTCAGTATTGATTGTACTTCTTAGCAAGCACTGGGTCCACGCAGGAGACCAGGGTCTTTTGAACCCAGTGAGCAACTTATGCTTGGGTGCTGATGATAACAAATAGACTGGTTTTCTTGATTCAAATTGTAATTTGTGATGTTTCTTGTTTTACGAACTTCAAATTTTTAGAAAGTTGTATTTTTCTTTTTCTTTGTTCTTGTATTCTCGTCAAAACCTTTAGTGTTTTCCTTGCTTGTATTTGTTTGTTGTTAAATAAGTGCAATTATTCTCTGAATTTGTAAAGTTGATGTATTCCAATCAAATAAAACTAAATGTCTATTAATATATTACTGTCTTTTTTCAGCATCTGTAAGCCTGTCATGATGAAATCACGACCACCCCCTCCAAAACCAGCTTCTCCATCTTCACAATCCAAGCCAGCAACAGGCAACGAGACAGAGAACATTCCTGCAGACGGACCTGCAGCAGGTGGTGGTGAGACTCAGTTTTCGGAACCCATGGATACTGAAAACCCCCAACAAGCAGAGACAATGGAGGCTAATTGATGTAGAGTTGATTGTTAAATCTTTTGGCATGGTTTTGAAGGGTCCTAGTCAAATGCTAATTGACAATGCATTTTGTTTGATAAGATTGAGGAGTCCATCTGAATTATTTAATGCGGTGTATAGTCCAGGTCCATAGTTCTTCAAGTTCGAAGAGAGAAGATGGTTTCTGACCATTTATTTTTGGTGATATGGCAAAGGTCTCTCTTTTCATTCTGAGGACTTCTTTGCTTAGTAGGACAGTTCTTGGAAATGAGCAGCAATTTAGAGAATGGGAAATGTCCTGTGTTCTCTTTATATAAAAGTGCATAAATTCAAAAAACTATGATTGTGGAAAGACTTGGAGCTGTTGTTGGTGGGTTTATCTGGCTGTAACGTTTTGTGTTTAATGATTAAGGATCTTTTTGGAATTAACGAGGGCTATCTCACCATGGGGATATGGTAATTGTAGAAGCTGTGCTGGAAAGAAGTGTCGTTTAACAAATAATGTTGGCCCTCTCTGCATTTGGTGTTACACAGGTGGGGTTTTAAATACCTTTATTCATATACAGGTGGGGCATATTATAGCCCCTTCGGTTTTCTGTTGAACCATTTTTGTGTGTTCTATGCAGGGGGTTTTAGGAAGGTGATAGGTAGGTTTTAATAAGTGGCTTTGGGGACAAGGCATCAAGGAAATATGTGAATGTGCTTTCCAAAGTACCCCGTCATACAATGGGTGTCCTGGCATTTATCTTTTGGTTAAAATGTTGATTGGCTTTTCTAGGGCGTTGGGATATTTGAGTATTAATAAACTGCGTATTAATAAATTGCATCTTGATCATTGGCTTTTCTAGGGCGTCGGGACACTTGAGTATTAATAAATTGCGAATTAATAAATTGCATCTTGACCAATAACGTTTTTGTAGAGTTGCTGACTAGAGTATGAGAAGGGTGCCCAAATTTCAAGGATAAAGACCTGGATTGGTTGAACAAGATTGTTTTTTTGTGTTTTCTTGATCAAAACTACAAAATTAAGCAATTAGTAGCTCCCCTGTTTTGTGTCCTTGAGAAGCCGTTGCATGGTTAGTTTTGAAGGTCAAGGTGCGTTTATAAGATTTGTGGTATGTTAGGAAGGATTTAAAGTTTGCAAACGCACTTAAGGAGGGGTTACAAGTACGGGTAGTGTGTGTATCATGCAAGTGGGTCAGATGCCGCCTAAATTAGTCTAGTGCCCCCCCACCTCATTGGTAGCAAAATGATTGGCAGCTTCAATGTGCCACCTCTACTGCACTTGGTGGGCATCTTTCCATTGTGGTGTTCTCAAGGTGTCCTTACACTAGGCCTGGTGGTAAATTTGTGGCATCGTAAGTAGTGTTGTTCTTGGCCATGTAAATTTAGTTGTAACTGGTTCTCTCTTTTGCTCTTTTGGTGGAACTTAGAGCTTGATTAGCCAATCTCACCCTCGATATAAGATGGCACTAGAATATGTGAAGAAGCCTTACCTTGTACTTAATGTGAAATAGAGAAATTTTGAAGACTTCGTGTAAATACTTGGTGGTGAAGACTAGTAATAGAGGTGGTGTCATTTTCAAGTTTGGTTGGCTTAGTGCACTTGTATACAAGACATTTTTGACAGTAAGCAATGGACAGTCATGCCCATGCAATAGGATACTTGTGAGCTTTCTTTCTTCTCTACTATTGGTTGTTTATATGTGATTGGATTCACAGATATTAGATGGATGCGTGCTTGAAAAGGCTTGCTCGTAGGTTTTTCTCTTGCATTACCTTCTTCTTCCTCCTCCTCTTTGTGGGAGAGGGAACCATCACAAAGGACTATCTTTATTTGTCTCCATTTAGCTAAAGAGAGCTCTATTTTCTTTCCATTAATTGGTAATTAACATTTTGGTATGATGAAGTAAGGGTGCGATGGACGAGCTAGCCTACCCACGTCATTTGTGGCTTGAAGGCAAGGACCAACACACATTATTTGGCAAGGCTAAGGTAAGCTCTTGACTTGTACATATTTGGGATTGTTGTCAGAGGTTAGCCTAGAGCTTTGCTTCGTTCATTCGTCTATTTCAAGTAGTTGGGATTACCCAATATTATTCGGTGTTGATTAGGAGGAAAAACATATTATTTTGCAATCTTGGATTTTAGTTTGTTGTTTTTTATTTTGATTTGAGCATTAGGAAGTTCTATTTTAATCTCTTGGAAGGGCAAAAACCTAGTTTCTTGGTGATTTGCATGATTTTGAAGTGCGAAAGAGACTTGGATTACATTGCATTGAGTCAAGGAAAAACTTAGTAATTGTGATTGGGAGTGGGATATACTTCAAAAATATAAGCATTAAGCTCCATTTAGTGTGAATTAGAGTGAAATAGGTAATTTTTGTTCATGCATTGTTTGCATTAGTAGCTTAGAAGTATGCTAAACCAATAAAAAGCAATTAATACTTGTATAATAATCATTAACTAGGATTAGGATTCTTAATTATCTTTCACCAAGTTTAAAAAACCTTAAAAACTCTAAAAACTAGGTCCAACAAGTTCTTCGGTTGGGGAATGTGAGTCTCGAGTCTTGAAAGAAAAAGACATGAGTCAAATACGTGAGTCATCACACATGAGCCTGGAGATGTGAGCCGTGAGTCTGGACAAGTGAGCCGTGAGTACGGACATGTGAGTTGTGAGTACAAACATGTGAGCCGTGAGTCTGGAGACGTTGAGTCGAGAGGTAGATATATCTAATATTGTAGCAATCAATTGAAAGACTTGTAAGGACACATGTACTCATGTTTCGTAAGGATTTTATTATTAGACAATCTATATCAACTATAATTTTCAAGGAAAAATCTTGTCCTTTGTAATTTTTGGAGTATTAAAGGATAATTATTGTCTAATAATTGCACCACCAGGTGCGAGCTTACATACGTGAGTCAATATGTTTGAGTAAACACACATGATCCTAGAGGTGTGAATCTAGTGGTGTGAGTCAACAGATGTGAATCTAGAGACGTGAGCGTAGAAAAAAATCCAAAAAATCTCAGAACTCTTTAAAAAAAATTATGTGAAAGAAAAACCCATTTTTGTAGTCTAAGAAAAACATACGTTTCTAAAATCATATTCACACCTGCTTTATTAGAGTGAAGTCGTTGCTTATCTGGACTAATTGTTGGAAACAATAATACATATATATCAATAATATTTATCAACAAGTATCCCAAGAGTGGTAGTTTATGAAAATCTAGACATTTTTGCTTTGCGGTACTATTAGGGACGAGTGTTTCTCAAAACACATGATAACAAGCACACAGCGCAGGCGGGAGTCCATCATTGAGCCAAGTTTCAGTTCTCCTCTGTTTCGATGAGGAACATGGAATACAAGGAAGGATCCACAAAGCTTTGTGTGCTTTCCTGCAACCCTAATTGCAACACACATAGCATATGCTCTATAGGTAGACGTTTTTGCTTTAAGTTTTACAACTTGCCTAGCGAACGATATGGATGTCTATAAAGATGTTTTTTCCATTTGGAACTTGAGCAAGAAGGCTTCTTTGAGGTCATGATATGTGGTAGAGTGATTTTGCACTACATGACGATGCCATAAAATCAACTAAGCAACTAGGGTAAAAACCTCATCTCCAATATCCCATGGAACCCTCATAGTGAGCATACTTGCATAGCATGTTCTATGCATTCTAATGCATACCTAGGTGTGCCTACGTTATATAGTCGCCTCAAAATTATTGGGACCTGTGCAGTACATACACCTTGGTCAAAGAAGAAAAACCCAAAAAAGTTAAATCAATCTAACCATGTTTCAAATTGCTAAGATCGGGAACCTTGATGCCAATCCAAACCCACAACACTGACCTCAAGTTTTAAACTTCCATCATTTTTGTATCGTTGATCCCAAGACTCATATTGTTACTATTTTGGATCATTGATCCCGATTTAAGATCGCCACTATTTTAGGATTGTTCGATCCTAACTTTATCAAACCACTAACACTTTTGGATCCTCGATCCAAAAATTAAAAGTTTTTGGATCATTTGGGTGTGGATCGTCACATAGTCGGATTCGACCCACTTGCTATGTCTAATCTGCCTGAGATTTCTATAAAACACAGTTCATTTCGCTTCTAAGGATCTCAAGCTCACCGTCACCCTGGCCCTCGTATTCTTCTCACCTCTAGGGAAAGAACCTAAGCAAGATCAACAATCCAAATTGGGCTTATTTCATTTGCTCCCTCTCCAACACTAGGAATTTCCACATAAACTCTTATCCCTTGGAAGGTAGTTTCATTGCCATGAATGTAAGAACTGTACCAGAATAAATCATCCTTAGAAGGGCATGGATTGCCAAACATAACTGCAAGATTAACTCGAGGGCAAGGATTGTGGCCACATCAAACTTGAGCACAAGCCATGAATGTTCTTCTCGTAGAAGGAGAACCAGGACAAATCTCCTCTGACATCTAGAAACTGCTCAATTTATTACAAAATAGGTCCTATCAAACCAATAAGTTCAATTGTCCATAGGCTCCAAGCCTCTTCGAACCAACCCTTTTCATTAGGAGCCAAGGCCAAGCAAGCCAAAATCCTAACCAAAGGAGGTGAAGCCCAAGCAAAAACCAAGAAGGAACCACATGAGAAATAAAAGAGTACCAAAGATACCCCATTTCCTGCGACCTCTTCACAAAAGATCATCAAGGGTAAAACACGACAAGTGTGGGTACCAAAGGCCTCAGTAAACCCCTCCACTTCTCCAAAAACCACAAACAAAAGACTAAAGCAAGTTTGGGTTCCAAAAGCCAATATTTTAACCCTACAACACGAACTACAAGTGACAAGCTGATATGCATTCCAAAGAGAGGCAGAGGCCACAAAAACCAAACCAGTCACACATAAGGTTGGGTGACCAAAAACACAAGGATACTACAAAGGACAAAGACTAATCTGGGTACCAAATGAAGGTAGCTCAAGCATGCAGCCAACAGAGTACAAGAACCAAAGTACATAAAAAATCATCATCATGATCAAAGAAGGTACACCAATAGGCCACACCAAAGTACATAAAAAATCATCATCATGATCAAAGAAGGTACACCAATAGGCCACACCAAAGTAGGTGTGGGTGGCTAAAAAGATCGACAAAGGCAAGACCAAGGTAGTGGAACCATGGGATCGAGGGAGAAAGGTAACGACTCTAGAGACAAGAACATCCGTCAACCTCAAGCTCATAGAAGATTCCTTTGGAATAGATCCTAGCATTCCCTACTTCCATAGTCAAGATGCTCTTATGTTGAAGAGGAAAGCATAAATGTCACGTTAAGTCACCTATTCGGGATGTGGTAGGCATATGAGTCACTATCAAGGCCATGTTTGCGTTAGAGAAGTGAAGGAGATATGTCCCAATCATGCACTATTCACACATAAAACTTTTAAGTGAAACCTTGAATCTGAGTGTCTCTCAGGTAGATTTCTAGATGGGGATGCACTAGAGCAAGATGATGAAGGGGAAACATTTCTCTACATAGTATATGAGACCCATCGGCCCCAAGAACTCCTTGTTTTATCCTTTCGCACACCGCATGACAATACCATAAAATTAACTAAGTAACCAACATAAAAACCTTGTCTCCATCAACCCATGGACCCCCCACATTGAATATACTTACATAGCATATTCTATGCATTCTAATGCATACCTAGGGTGCCTATGTTACATAGTCGTTGCATCCATTAGGCACCTTAAAATTGTTGGGGGGGGGTGCAAGCCGATCCGAACCCACACCAATGACAAAGTTTTAGAGTGCCATCATTTTTGGATCACCGATCCTAATTTTCGATCACCTCTGTTTTAGGATCGTTTGATTCTAACTTTATCAAATTGCTAACACTTTTGGATCGCCGATCCCAAAATTAAAAGTTCAAATTATCAACTTTTGGATCATGCAAATCGTCACATAGTCGGATCACCAAGCAATAAGTCGTCTAGTTTCTCGTGGGGACTCCATCTCATGTGGAGATACTTTTTTCTAGCAATATAGTCCCACATTGTTTCACCCTCCTCTCACTTCACATTATAGATCTCTACGATAGGGCTCCATTTGGCTCCGTTGCATAACAATCCCACAATGAATTTGTGTATCTTGGTGGCATCATCAATCCTTCCCATGGCCTAGAAAACTTGATTATTTTTTTGCAGATACTGGATGGGATCTCCAGTTCTATCAAATGTAGTCATCATCCTTGAGGTGTGGATTGGCTTTTTTCTACCAAACTCTGAGCCTCTAGGTATTATGTTTCTGGCAACACCCCTTCCCATTTGCCATGTCATCCAAAGCATGTCTATTGCATCTTCATGTAGCGGCAGAGCATAAGGGAGTGGTTGCACAAAACCCTATGTTCACGGTTTGGGATTCCGCGATCCATGGGTTGGGTTGTGTGTAGCTAAGGACTATGAATACCTGTTGGGGTAAAGGCACTATGCCCACCCTTATAGTGTGTACAAGCCCATAAGTTATAGTACATAGTACACTTAGTACTTTTAATGTATTAAGTGCACTATGTGTACTAGTGCAATATACATGTGTGATAGGGGAGTCACACACTCATCTCTTGGTGAGTTGACTTATCCCCACAACTCTCCCTTGTTCTCTCAGTTTTGTGAGCATTGTATATATGGTAGGCAACTACAGTGCCCCCACAAGAAAGCTCTTGGACGGAAAGATGCTCAGTTAGAGCTTGTGCATACAGATGTATGTGAGATGCCTCAGCTTTCTTTGGGAGGGGCAAAATACTTTGTGTCTTTTATTGATGATGCCACACGCAAGGTGTGGGTCTATCCTCTTCGTTTGAAGAGTGATACATTCTCAGTGTTTGAGAAGTTTGTTGCTCTTGTTGAGAATCAAACTGGCAAAACACTGAAGGCTTTGCGTTCCGACAATGGTGGAGAGTATATGTCCAAACAGTTTCAGGACTTTTGTGATGCTAAAGGCATCAAGAGGGAGCTCTCTACTCCTTATGATCCTCCACAAAACGGGACAGCAGAGAGGATGAACATGACCATTCAGGAGAAGGTCCGTTCTATGTTGTCACATGCTGCGTTACCTCATGGTTTTTGGGCTGAAGCTGTTATGACAGCCGTTCACCTTATAAACAGGTCACCTAACACGAGGCTTGGTAGGAAAGTGCCAGAAGAAGTATGGACAGGGAAGCCTCCGTCATACAAGCACTTGAGAGTGTTTGGTTGCGTTGCGTACGTGCACATATGCAGGGAAATGCGCACCAAACTTGATCCTAAGTCTCACAAATGCATATTCCTAGGATATGGTGACAGAGGTGAAATGGGGTATAGACTTTGGGATCCCGTGAATAGAAAGATTATACGCAGCAATGATGTCATTTTTGATGAAACATGCATGTATAAGGAGCCTGCAAGGCAACAGGAGCCTGGCAGAGTCATCTTTGATGATGATGAACATCATGGACAACAACCAGGGACTGTAAATCAGCCATTACAGCAGCAAAACCAGCCCTTAAATGGTGCTGAAAATGGTCCAAATGGACAGCTAGAAATGGCAGAAGATATCCCTATGGATATACCACAGTTAGAGGAGATACCGGGCATGATTTTTTAGCCTTATGGCATGGAACAGGAGCCACCAATGGGTGATATGCAGGCTGGAAAGCAACCTGCAAATGATGGTCATTGGGTACGGAGGTCCACAAGACCCTCCAGAGCCCCTGACAGGTTTGTTCCAGGGGTTGACTACTTGATGCTCACTGACTGTGGGGAGCCCTCATGTTACAAGGAGGCTTTACAGAGGGCAGACAAGGCTCTTTGGGAGTGTGCCATGAAGTCAGAGATGGATTCTTTGCACAAAAATGGAACATGGAAGTTGGTGCATTTGCCTGCAGGCAAGAAGGTTTTGCCATGCAAGTGTGTATACAGGCTCAAAGTTGCACCAGATGCAAAGCCAAGATACAAAGCCAGGTTAGTGGCTAAGGGCTTCAAGCAGGAATATGGTGTGGACTTTGATGAGATCTTCTCTCCAGTGGTCAAAATGACCACACTTAGAGCTGTGTTAGCTTTGGTTGCGCATGATGATCTGGACTTGATTCAGATGGATGTGAAGACTGCTTTTCTTCACGGTGATCTCCATGAGGAGATATATATGCAGCAGCCAGATGGTTATGCAGTGAGTGGAAAGGAGAAGCTTGTATGCAAGCTGAAAAAGAGTCTTTATGGGCTCTTGAACAGGCACCAAGAGAATGGTATCATAAATTTGATACATTCATGAAATCCCAGAAATTCAGGAGAAGTGACATAGATCACTGCTTGTACACCAAGAAAGCTTTGGATGGCAGTCTATTGATCCTTATCTTGTATGTTGATGATATGTTGATTGTCGGGAAATCTCGTAAGGAGATGGATACCTTGAAGCAGAGGCTGCATCAGACCTTTGATATGAAGGATTTGGGTGATGCAAATCACATTTTGGGTATGCGGATACTTCGGGACAGAAATCAGCATGTGTTGTATTTGTCTCAGAAGGAATACATTGGCAAAGTCTTGCAGAGGTTCAATATGGACGGGGGGAAGAAGACTAGTACTCCTTTGCCTCCATATGTGAAACTCAGTGCTATGGACAGCCCACAGTCAGATAGAGACACGGCTGATATGGCCAAGATTCCGTATGCTTCAGCTTGTGGCAGTCTCATGTATGCCATGGTTGCTACTAGGCCGGACATTGCATTTGCAGTGGGAGTAGTTTCTAGATACATGGCTAAACCTGGCAAGAAGCATTGGGAAGCAGTGAAAGGTGTCATGAGATACTTGAAGGGCACACAGGATATGTGCATTTGCTTTGGCAAACAGGATGCATTAGTGCATGGTTACACGGATTCGGATTATGCCGGTCATCCAGATAACCGGAAGTCTACTACCGGTTATGTGTTTACATTCACAGGAGGTGCTGTGTCATGGATATCCAGGATGCAGAAGTGCACAGCTTTATCTACTACAGAGGCCGAGTATATTGCAGCCACAGAGGCTTGCAAGGAGGCATTATGGCTATCTCAGTTAGTGGTTGATTTGGGTTATACAGGGGATATTCCATTATTGCATTGTGACAGTCAGAGTGCCATCCAGTTGGCAAAGAACCCTGTCTTTCATGCAAAGACGAAGCATGTGGATGTGAAGTATCACTTCATCAGAGAGGTGATAGAGAACAAGCAAATTCAGCTTGTTAAGATTCATACGGATGACAACCCGGCTGATTTGTTGACAAAGAGTTTGCCTCCGGAGCGGGTGGGAGGTTGTTGGGGTAAAGGCACTATGCCCACCCTTATAGTGTGTACAAGCCCATAAGTTATAGTACATAGTACACTTAGTACTTTTAATGTACTAAGTTCACTATGTGTACTAGTGCAATATACATGTGTGATAGGGGAGTCACACACTCATCTCTTGGTGAGTTGACTTATCCCCACAACTCTCCCTTGTTCTCTCTGTGTATGTGTCCCACATGAATTACTCTAACCCTAATTCTCCCATTCAATACCCTTGTGGACCCTTTTGGTTTGAGGTAGTCCCAAACATTGGCTCTTTTCCCTTCCTTGTATTCCATGTTCCTCATCGAAATGGAGGAGAACTGGAACTTGGCTCCATGATATAACTCGTGTGGAAAGTGGGACTCCCGCTTGCGTTGTGTGCTTGTTATTATGTGTTTTGAGAAACACTCATCCGTAATCGTACCACAAAGAAAAAATGTATCGATTTTCATAAACTGCCATTGTTGGGATAATTGTTGATAAACATGTATTATTGTTTCCAATAATTAGTCCAGATCAGGTTTATATCAATGACTTCACTCTAGTGAAAAGGTCTCTAGTGCTTCCTGAAGCAAGTGTGGATATAACTTTAGAAACGTATGTTCTTCTTAGATTACAAAAATATGGTTTTTTTTCACATAATTTTTTTAAAACGAGTTTTAAGATTTTTTGGTCTTTTTTCTACACTCACGTCTCTAGATTCACATCTGTTGAATCACACCACTAGATTCATGTCCCTAGGATCACTTGGTTTTACTCAAACATATTGACTCACGTATGTAAGCTTGTGCCTTTTTTAATCTGATTTACTAGGCCTGTGAGGACAAGGTGGTGGTGCAATTATTGGACAATAATTGTCCTTTAATACTCCTAAAATTACAAAGGACAAGATTTTTCCTTGAAAATTATAGTTGCGACAGATTATCTAACAATAAAATCCTTACAAAATATGCGTACATATGTCCTTACAAGTCTTTCAAACTATTGCTACAATATTAGATATATCTACTTCTGGACTCAACGTCCCAAACTATTGTACTCACAACTCACATGTTCATACGACTCACTTGTCTAAACTCACGGCTCATGTCCAAGCTCACGACTCACATCTCCAAGCTCATGTGTGATGACTCATGTGTTTGACTCATGTTTTTTTTTCAAGACTCGAGACTCACATTCCCTAATCGAAGAGTTTGTTGGACCTTTTTTTTTGAGTTTTTTTAGACTTGATGACGAGCATGCCATAGTTTTGCATCTGAAACTGCCTTTTCATGAGAAACTGCATTTGGTGAATCTTCCACACACTTGTTATAAGAATTGAGCCTATACAGCCCACAAAACAAGGTGCCAGATACAATAATCGTATCACCAGAAGTCAAATCATGAACAGTACATCTGTCATCCACAAATTTGATTATAAGTCCAAGTCTAGCAAGCGCAGAGACAGACAATAGATTCTTCTTTATCCCTGGCACATACAAAGCATCTGAAAGTGTGAAAGCGCTGCCATTTGCAGCAGTAAGCATAATTTTACCAATGCCCTTTATTGTTTAAGAAGCATTATTCGCACATGTGATAGTATTCCCATTAGGGACAACCTCAAGACAAGTGAACATATCACGATGCGAGGTAATGTGCTTTGTAGCACCACTGTCAAAATACCATACATCAGAGTCGACAAAAAGTGCCAAACATGCATCATGCACAGATGGGTCAAACTGGCAATACATGCTAAACACCCATTCTGTATCCTGCACAACATTTACAGAATCTGTATTTGTAGAAGCATCCGCTATTGTGGCTGCATTTGACTCTTTCTTCTTTGCTTCTCTTTAGTCTTTAGCATAGGGCAATTCTTAATGACATGATGAGTTGCCTTACAATAGTTGCACCTGATTTTTTTCTTGCCTTTATCAAGAGCTTTCTCAGACCTATTATTGCTACCTGTGAAAGGAGAAGAAGTTGCAGACCTACTAATAGGAGAAGAAATAGTGGAAGGGGCTGCCTTACCACTTCTTCTCTGCTGGGTAGCAACAAATGCCTGATCAACTGCACCCTGCCTAGCCCTGTTTTGCCAGGACTGTGCTTCTTGCAAGAGCTTGTTGACTAAAGTATTATACTTGACAACATCAGGTCTGTCCTTAGTAACAAGTCTCCACGTGGAAGCAAAAGTCTAATATGACTCAAGTAAAGCATCAAGAACAGTCTGCACAAGAGAATGATCAGGAATAATCTCACCTACAGAAATCAAATGTTCCTTGAGATCTTTAATCTTAGCAAGAAAAACATTCATGTCATCATCTTCCTGCATAATCTTCGATTCTATCTCTTTACGCAGGTAAGAGGGTTTTGCCTCGTTTACAACCTGCATACAAACCAACTAGAATATCCCAAGCCTGTTTTGCTGTTTTAGCTGAACGAATATGTGGAGTGATGTTACGTTTGACAGAAAGTGCAATCAAGGCATGAGCCTGCGCATCTTTACCATCCCAATGAGCTTGTTCAGCAATGGGTAAAACAAAAGCAACAGTAGAGCTGCTAGAACCTGCAACATTCTCAACAGATCCTACATCCACAGAACCTAGACGGACATCCATACCTTGCACAATGTTCCACACTCCTTTTGCAACCAAAACATGCTGCATCATGTATGCCCAAAGTGAGTAGTTGCTATCTCCATCCAATTTGTCATCAGCACAACATGCGAAATACATCATTGTTGTTATCAGCCATGGCCACCACTGACTGAAATTGATGCAAAAGCTACCTGTAATGAACCAAAGACTGAACAGAAAACAACTCGTGCTATGTAGCACGGTCCACAATAGAATACGTATGCCTGTTTTGCAAAAAATTGCACTGTCAAAATTTCTGCACAAAATGACCGAAAACACATGTACAGAACTTGTAATGCAAAAACGGAGCCCAAAACGACCTCAGATGCAATTTCTGAGAACGCGAGGCCCTATGGGTTAATCTGCAAAAATATAGGGACCTCCAAGCGTTTGTGAAAGCTCACCTCAATCGGAGAACGTGAGTCGGAGGGTGCTAGCGGCGTAGTCCTCGAAGCGATGCCTGCTCTGATACCAATTGTTAGAATTAGGGTTGCAGGAAAGCACACAAAGCTTGGAGAAGAAGAAGCAAGAATGCACACATCCTAAGGAGTGAAAAAGTGTCCCGGCGGTCCTAAGTGTGTTGACACACATCACTGCATATATATGGCAACAATGTGAGCACCTGCTTAGGTGTAAATACCCCTTGTAATCGGACAAGATAAGTGTACGCCATGTGTATTTGTCCCTTGCAAGAAACCAAAAAATTGACCTCGGAGCCTAGGAGCACACATATTTCTTGTGTGATATCCTTAACACTATTTTCCTTGCTGACTTTTGAAGGCACTATGCCAAATGATGCTTTAGATGGGGTCCCTTTAGGGAGATTCCTTGAAGATGTGGCACAGTTTAAGAAGATATGGGATGAGACCCATAGTTCCAAATTAAAGTAAAACATCAGCACTCCAGGGAACCTTGGGCAAGGTGATCGCTAATTCTCTATCACAATACGTTCCTCCTATATTGTGGCCCCAGATATTGGTTGGACAATCCCTTCCCAACTAACACGATAAGCTTGGCATGTACCGAAATCCATAATGAGTCTTTGTTGATGCGTCATACTCCCAATCATCTGTGTGAGAAGACATTGATCCAAGATTTGCAATCCTAGCTCTTTTCTAGAGGTAGACGCAATGCTATTGCCTATGTCGAGATTGTTGGGCAGCAGTACTTGTGTAGTCTTGGCTTGGGACTCGTTTTGGGCATATTGAGTTGTTTGGGCTGTTATAAAAATCCTTGTTATGCTAATTACATCGTCTATTCTTCCTTTTCTCTAATAGCCTGGATTAGTACCTCTACTGCCTGCACTTCTTCTAATGTTCTACAATCAGGCATAAGTACTTATGCGGGGAGTGGTTCGATGGTCATAGGCACACAACAGGTGCAACATGAGCTGTATGGACATGGATATCAGTGTGAATACTCCTACTTGTAATGATGAGACTACACTAGGTCTCTCTGGAGTTTACCTCAACTACTCTATCATGTGGTAGGTATGTAGTAAGATTTGGTTCAAAGGTAGCAGTTGAGGTCGAACGTCTAAGGTAGCTAGCTACGCAGTGAAAAAGACTGGTAGCTGGACTGGTGAGACCTAGTTAGGATTCTCACTTCTTGAAACTAGGGATCCTTCCATTGACTTGAAGTCAGATGAAATATCACTGGCCCCTATTACAGGTCCTTCTATAATGTTGAACAAGGTTCCGAGACCGAAGGTCTTGAGCCTAGTGTAGGCTAGTACGCACCTAGTTTGATAGATGCACTATCGCCTAAATAGGCCTCTAATACACGTCTAGACCATAAATGCATGTGACTTAAGGCTATTTAGGGACAAAGGAATTGAATGGCAAATTTCATTTATTTTTAATTTTATTTTTAATCATTTTTTTGTAATTTAATTTTTTTGGGTGTTAGAGAAACTTGTCCAAAGTGGATTTTAGATAGTTCTAAACACTTTGGGAAAGGTTGTGCATGGATTTTTTATTTGGGATGACCAGAAGGTTTCCTATATTTAACTATAGGAAATTGCAATTTTTTTTGGGTTTTGTATCAAGTGCGCCAAAATTATCGCAAAACCTAAAACCTATAAGAGGCAAGCTTGTGCATGCATTTTGTTTTTGGCTCGTGGGCCTTACCTTTTCTCTTTTCCTCTTTTTTTTTTCTCTTTCTACTTTTTGATTTTTTCACTTTACTTTTTACTTTTTTTTACTTTATTTTTTTAAAACTTTTTATTTTCACGGTTTACGATTTCTAGGTTGTGGTTTATGGTTTTTGGTTTCACCACTACCTGAAAAGGAGTGGTCAGGGTTTTTGGAGTTTTCCAAGATTCCCTTTTTGACTTGGGGCCTAAAGCCTACATGCATCAAATGTGGCCAGCCAAAAGACTTACAACTTGTGGCCCAAATTACAGGTGGATTAAGTTAGGTTAATTTGTGTAATTTGCACTGATGCAAAAACAGAGAAAACTTACAAAATACAGAAATAATTCTGGTTTGCAAATCCTTCCCCAAATCGTTGTTTCTAACCCAATTTCTCTGTGTAGTAAGGAGTCCAAATTGGGATAAACCCTATGTCTTGAAACCAATTTTAAGGTCTATTTCATTGAATTACTTAAATTTAAAGCTTATTTTATTATTTTTTAATTAACAAAAATTAGAAAATAATATAAAACAAAAAGTATAAAAATTGACCCAAAAGCTTCAATTGCAGGAATCACAACGAACACACAATTTCATAACATGAAAAACTGAACACAAAATTATTAAGATAACAAAATAATGCAACTAAAAAAAGAATATATAGCCAAATCAAAGTTGTTTTGAGATTTCCTATCTACTCTTTTCCTGTAATAACCAGAAATTTAATCAATTTAACCATTCACTAGACCTCAAAATGCATTGTTGCTATGCGATGGGGCTAGTCCCACAGAGCAGCGATGTCGCTTATGGGAATCCTTGGTGCTATAGAAAGAACATAGGGAACAATCCAATGTCATGGGGGTTTTCCCAACCACACTCAAGAGCATAAACAACTGAACTAAGAAACGAGTTTACCGTGGCCTAGCTTACAAATGCACAGTTGAGGTGTGTCACTCACCTCATGAAAGCTGGTTGCTTGGGATTCTTGTAGGAGACAATGTTGCTGCGTAGCCACACCCAAAAGCTCCACTCCGTTGCCACCACCATTGCCGCACTCCAATAGAAGCTCGACCCTCCTCACCACTCTATCTTACACACTCGCTCTCTTACACACATGCAAGCAAGCATACATAAAAGCTCAAACAAGCACAATGCAAGCAAGTAATAGTATAAGAGAGTAGAGAAGAAGAGCACTCTATTAGCTTATGCATCAAAAAATGAATGGTGAGAGTTACATTTTTCCTCTAGGGTTTACACTCTTGGGTGTCCAAAGTCAAAAATTAGGTCCTAGGGCTCATTCGGCCACTCTAGCTTGTGCAAATACCTATTCCACAAATAGTACTCTCTCTACCTAAGATCCTGTGGTGTGCCTTTAACAGACAAGCCAACGAGCACACACATAAAATATACAATACATGGATTTCAAGTGAATTCTGGCCATTTCGATGCTTGTGGCCCAAAGGAGGTGAAAATGATACAGTGGCCGGCATTGACAACATAGAGGTCTTTGGCAAGGGTTAACAATGATTAGTTATGGCTTCTAGATCTTTGCCTTATGAGTTTTGCCAGGCAACTTGAATTTTTCCACAAAAATGATCAACCCAATTGACATGTTGGCCTTCGCTAATTATGTTCCACCATGTTTATGTTGCATTTTGGTTGTAGTTATCATTGTGATGAGTTGCAAGTAGAGAGGTTGAATACAATTTATCAAAGGAGATTAAAATGAGCTCCACACATAATAAAAAATAACATTATGGATTTAACTAGCTAAGATGAATAGGTAATTCATTCTATATCTTGATCAGTAAATAATTAGAGTAAAGTAAAACTTTTAATGAAACTGAATGCTAAACAGGGTTCTTGGGAGCTGAGGATAAAGATTTGATGATTACTTGATAAAGTGAAAAAATAAGAGAAATTGTGAAATCTAAGCAAGATTTGGGTGCAACTTGAAAACATACATCGTAGAAATGATGAGACTGGCATTTTAATGATTTTCCTATAATTGTCTAATGATGTTTCCTACAATTGTTAGATGATACGCATACAGATGGCACTCACCTACAAATGTTACATGTACAAGTTAAAATTGTACGACATACTTATTGAAATGGACTAGATTTTGATTTGCCTGTGTTGGACAAGTTGATTTGTCCATCTTCCCATTTGGCTCAGACAATTGATTTTGTATAAAAGAGTTCATTTTGTACATTGGACAGTTGTAGCTTGAATTCAAGTGTACATTAAAGTGTTGTATTCTTGCCACGTACCAAGTAAATGTACGTCGTATATGCATAAAAGTGAAGACTTGGAAAAATTGTGAGTCATGTAATTTTATTTTTGTACATTTGGATTATTGCACCTACAAACCTATTACTTCTCATCATTTGTGTAAGATTTAGACTTCCAGCTATTGGAACTCTGGTTCAATGTGTGTTAAAACTTGGTAGTTGTTGCTACATTGTACCTATTATTTTGGGAGGTTCTTGTATATCATGGCGTTTTGACCATGGTTTCATGAATTCTTGTTTTAGTCTTTTTACCCTTCTTGGACTAGGAATTTTTTAGCTCTTTTATCCTAGGGTTGAGAGTTTCTCATGGTGTCATATCATTTTTGGGCAAGTGCTTTTGTGGAGCTCTCAAAGGGTTTAACTTTGGAATATAATTGCTTGATAGTGTCTCTGGTGACACTTGGACTTTGGAATATGTTTGCTCGATAGTGTCTCTGGTGACACTTGGACTTCTTCTTTAGTAGCTCCCTATGTTCTTTTCTTTTGCTTGGGTATCCATATGCATTGGTTTTCTTAGTAGAAGCCTTGAGCTTCAAGGGGATTTTTTAGTACCCGTTTCTTATGTCATGGTTTATCTTTAATTGGTTTTGTTGATGATTTCTTCTGTTGGTTGATCTCCTTGATGCATGAATTCTTGTTTTAGTCTTTTTACCCTTCTTGGACCAGGAATTTTTTAGCTCTTTTATCCTAGGGTTGAGAGTTTCTCATGGTATCATATCATTTTTGGGCAAATGCTTTTGTGGAGCTCTCAAAGGGTTTAACTTTGGAATATAATTGCTTGATAGTGTCTCTGGTGACACTTGGACTTTGGAATATGTTTGCTCGATAGTGTCTCTGGTGACACTTGGACTTCTTCTTTAGTAGCTCCCTATGTTCTTTTCTTTTGCTTGGGTATCCATATGCATTGGTTTTCTTAGTAGAAGCCTTGAGCTTCAAGGAGATCTTTTAGTACCCGTTTCTTATGTCATGGTTTATCTTCAATTGGTTTTGTTGATGATTTCTTCTGTTGGTTGATCTCCTTGATGCATTACAAGCTTGATCCACCCAATTCTATGGCTTACCTTCATAGTAACCTTGGGCTTTTAATAGTTTTTCTAGCAACAACCACCACTGTTGAAGTTTTGGTTTGTTGTTTTGTCTGCTCCTTTTAGACTGTTTGCTATCTCTTGTTGATGGCCTTCTAAGGAATCCATATTTGACTATTACCATCATAGTAGCCTTGCGATACTAGATAGATTCTTATGCACCTACTAACATTGATTGAAATTTCATTGATGGTTGAGTTTGGGGACCTTCCGTTGGGTTAGATTTTTGCATGGTTTTCATGGAGGGTGTGTGGACTATAAATGTTTACATTGATTAAGGTTTTAATATGTTAGGATTGGCTATTGATGATGAGGTTTCCACTGTGTTTGGCAAGGCTAGTTGAAATTAGGACTTAGATTCCTCAAGGAGTAAGGTCATCACCAATGTCGAGGTTGGTGTAGCTATTGTTGAGGTCTTAAGATGCTAAAACTTCATGCTTTATGGATACGGAATGGCCCTGTAGAGTTGAGGAATATAGATTTTTTTTTTGGTGGGGAGATGTCGATGGTGCAGTTAGGTCTTGAATATAAATAATCATTAATGATGAAATATGCCCCTTGAGGCAACAAGTGGGGTAATAGAATCAATGATTTATTCATTTATTGGACATAGAGCTATAGTCACTTCCTTCAAGTGAATGAATGATTTGTTCATTTCCTACACAAAGAGCTATAGTCACTTCCTTTGAGCAATTTTCATTAGGCTATTAGATAGTACACTTGGTAGTTTCAACCTAGTCCCACTCGAGTGTTACCTCTTCTTGGAGTGTAACTATATGCACAAAGATTTTACATTCCGTAGGGTATTACCAACATACATTTCTAGTTTAAAATATTCAACACAAGGAAGTTTTGCATCAATGAGTGTGTTGTAAGGGTTTGTTGGTTTAAGTGTTGGGCTACTTAGGAAATTATTGGTATTAAAGGTCATAACATTGTGATCATGTATCAGATAGACACAAGCTTGTTTTAGCTCTATCTCCTTTTGAGTAGGAAATCATATCCATAGCTTTGGACCCATGTCCTTGTCTACTTGAGAGGCTTTGATAGGATGCTTACTTGTGCTATTGGTTTTGACTCCAATTCATATCCAACTCTCTCCTTTTAAGTAATAAATCATATCCATAGCTTTGGATCTATCTCCTTGTCTACTTGAGAGAGTTTGATAGGATGCTTACTTGTGCTATTAGTTTTGACTCTAATTCCTCTTCCTAAGTAGGATGGTCGCATGATCTATAGGGAGTTGCAAAGTTGCCAAATTGTCAATCAAGTGGATTATAAATTGGGTTTTATTGACCCAACTTTCTCTGAGTATAACTTTCTCTTCAATTATATATAGTCATTACATGGAACTTGTAGAGAGCGAGTTAGTTGCAATGTGTACGATTTGTGTAAAATATATTGGAGATAACAACAAATAATCCATGCCTAGTGCCTAGGGGGACATAGGGCATTATGTCAAAGGCTAGCAGTAAAAGTTATCGCATGTGAACAAGGTCCTAGCCAAAAGAATATTGCAATGATGTAAGCGATCATGTCATCTCATCAATGCACCAATGGCTATATAACTAGCCTTAAATTTAATGAAAAAAATATCATTGCTTCTATTTTTTCTTGTGTACATTCAATCTCATCAAGATGTAGCCCTCTACTCTTTTTTGTGTTTATTAGCTTAGGTTTATTTTAATTATGTTTACTAATATTTAATCTCTCTCTCACTCTCCTCTTTGCTCAAGCTTTCCTCTTGGGCCTGATCCAAGAGTGGTATCAGAGCCTGTGCCCTGGGAGCTGCTCATGACCACACTAGTAGTATGATACCGTCATATGATGTTAGCATCTCTACAGATAGAGTGCTTTGATGCTGCTGTTGATGACTGGCTTGCCTATGAATGGCGAGGGTAGCGCTGTATGAAGTCCGGCTAGAGAGTCGAGGTGGAGGTGAGGCGCAATAAATCGCATGGATTGAGGGAGAATAACGACGAGATGTGGCTAGTTTGCAGACAAGTAGGCACAATCTCTGATACCACTGTTGGATTAGTAGGCCCAAGAGTGAAGCTTGAGCAAAGGGGAGAGTGAGAGAGAGATTAAGATTAGTAAACTTAATTAAAATAAACCTAAGCTAATAAACACAAAAAAGAGTGGAGGGCTATATCTTGTGACGAGATTGAGTGAACTCAAGAAACAATATCATTGCATCTATTTTTCTTGTGTACACTCAATCTTGTCAAGATGTAGCCCTCTACTGTTTTTTCATGTTTATTAGCTTAGGTTTATTTTAAATATTTTTAGTAATCCTTAATATCTCTCTCACTCTCCCCTTTGCTCAAGTTTCACTCTAGGGCCTAATCCAATAGTGGTATCAGAGCTTGTGCCTACTCGTGTGCAAACTAGCCACATCTCATTGTTATTCTTCCTCAATCCATGCAGCTGTGCCTCACCTCCACCTCATCTCCCTAGATGGACTCCATACAACACTACCACAACCACAATAGTAGGCTAGTCATCAACAACAACATCTAAGCTCTCTATGTGTGTAAATTATGAGCTTGGCGACCTCATAGATCCGACCAATGGTCTTAGCAACAGATGATCAGGAGAAGATTAAGCTCAGAGATCTGATCGGTGCGTTAATAGATTGACCACCCGTTTAGTACATGATCTACTGTTTTTTGGTGAAACCTTAATTTTACACGGCTTTTTTGAATTTCAATGTGTATGAAATGTTGTGCACAAGGGTGTGGTCACATAGGCTATTTGATGCTGGGCATCTTGAACATTATGTGGGCCATTTGAATGAGATTTTTGGCATATCAATTTCACGAAAAAAAAACCTTTGTAAGTGGCCATATGAGCATGCAACACAAGCACCCTTGAGCTAAAGACCATGCCCTTCCTCTGGGCCACCTCTCTATCCTAAGCATAAATGTATGCATCGTAAGCTTAACTAGTATCCACATGACAAACAAACATATGTCATCATAACTGGGGCAAATGAGCACCAGCATTATAAACAATAATTGGAGACCAACGTTTGTCATTGTTGTAACTAGGCCAAATGGGCACCAGCATTATAAATAGTAAATGGAACCTAAGGGAGCTAGCATAGCCATCATAACATAATCATTGCCATGGATATTTTGTTGAGGGGGGGTATTGGAGATATTGTTTGGGACATCATAGCATAGCGGAGGCTACACTCCAACCCACACACTTTGTCAATCCGTGAATGCAACCCGGTTAGCGCATAGAGGCTATCCCGAATGGGAGAAGATTAGTTAACCACACACTAATGACTTCTAGTCCTACTCAATCCTTCTTCAACACTCAAGCAATCAATCTAACATAATCAAAGCATCAAGATTAGGCTACACTTAAGCATAAAAATGCCACTTATGCAAAGAATCTAACATGCAAAGAGCTATCACACAAGCCTCAACTACACATCATTTCATGCACAAGCTTCATCACATGCACTCTACAAATCAGATTTTAGTATCAAAACATCATTAAGAAATCTAGATTAGCAAGTATGTAGACCATAACCTCATATCATTGAAAATGTAGAGAATAGAGAGTACAAGATTGAAGCATGAATGGAGATAGAGAGCCTTGGGAGAGTACATGAGAAGGAGCTATGGAGCAAGCTCTCTCTATGAGCCTCTCAACCAAATGACCAAAAAGAGTCCTCTCTAGCTCTCAAATGGGCCACCTTTTATACAAAAACTCTAGAACTCCCAAAAGTTCCCATGTGGGATTATTGTCAAGCCCTCTCCCACATTCATCTACAACTTGGAACTCTTTTCAAGAGCCCTAAGTGTCTTTTTTGTTGCATCCTTGTATTGATCTTCATTCGTCATGCAACACTCCCCCCTTCCTATTTTGCGCACGTCCTCGAGCGCGGTAGTAGCAAGAGCTGCAACAAAAAAACAATGGATACAAGTAAAGTCTTTTATTGAAAAAAAAGAAAAGAAAAGAAAAGAAAAGAAAAACCAGCAACAATGATAATTTCACACGTGAGCATACAAGTGCAAGGCTGATTAAAGTTTTAATGAGTACTAAAATAGGTGAGTAAAGACTAGTCAAAGTGAGACTTAAGTGGTAGATAGTGCTATGCAAAGGCAAGTGTGCTTTGTACACCGCCGGTTATGATCTTAGTCTCAATGTCCTACAAGTATTTAAGTTATTCCTAAGTGGCAAACCTACTCCTAAATATGAGCAAAGGTGATTGGAACTCTCTTTTTTTTCTTTTTTCTTTTTTTTTTTGATGTGTGTGTAGAAGGTGATAAAGATTAAGGTTCCATCCCAAAGATACCCAAGCAATGGCCAAGAGACCTCCGCCAAGAGAATCTAAAAGCCGCTAAGTATCTCAAGGGCGACAGACCCTTTTTCTTTCTTTTATGACATAAGGAGTACCCCTTGAAGATGAGGGCATCGGTCTCAAGGGCCCATAGTGTACCCCAGAGTCCTACCAACATCTATCAAGGCGATAGATTCCTTGAAGGTCTTTTTCTGAAGCTTTTAGATGTCAGTGTTTACCCCATGGAAACCAAGGCATCGGCCCCAAGGTGCTAAGACAACCCCAGGTCCTACCAAGCATTCCTCATGGCTGTAGACACGTCATGTCTCAATTCACTTTGTATATATATATATATATATATATATATATATATATATATATTTTAGGGTATATTTTCGTAAATTTTTATTACTCCTAGCACCTAGCTCATACCTAAGTTGTAGCTACCACTAGGGATAACTAATATACCTTGAAAGCATAAGAACTTGGCATACTCCCTTGGTATATATCCTACACTGTCTTTACATAGAAATATCTTTTACTAAGTCTTCTAAGAGTCTAGAATTCACTCACCATATTTTAACAACTAATCAAAAACTTAAACCAGCCAACATTGTGTGAACATGCAAACCATATATTCGAAAGATAAGAGCACATAAAGAAATAAAGATTAAGATTTGAATACACTTGTTGTAGTGCCCTGTTGATGTTGTTCGTTTGCATTGATGCATTGCTGATTTTGTGCAGATTACTCCTCCTTGATCTTTGTAGGCGTAGCATGTCTCCCCCTTTCCTAATTTGTGTGCACGGTAGGTGGACTATTGGGGCGTGTTTGATGCTCTTTTTTTTAGCGGAGATCTCTGCAAAATTTTTATTAACAAACAAGAAAAGAAAAGAAAAGAATAAAATTTGCCATTGGTGCCAATCACCGAATATAGCCGAGGGGAAAAACCCAATGGGAGAAAAGTGCCCTGGCTTGTCGATCTTATTATGGAGTCACTGAGCTTACCCTTGCGCTGGTGGTGGATCCGTGTCCTCGTCTGCTGGAAAGATGGTATCAATTTCCTCAGGATGCAGGGACAACCCCTCATAAAAACCGGCCTCTGGAGAAGGTGGTAGAGGAAGGAGTGCTTCCTCACTAAAATATGGCATTGGTTCTATGGGAAGGTTAAGCAGACAGTTTCGATTTTGGAACTGCGCAATATAGGTACTCATATTGATCCAATATTGACATGTTGAGGCTTGGGGAAGGAGGGCTTGCAAGATCGGTGGTTGCAAGTCATTTAAGCTTGTATCCCTTCATTGTTGTGCTTGAACCTCCTCAGGTAATCTACGTTGACTTGGTCCTCTCTCTGGTATTCTCACATTAAGAAGATTATGGCGTTGGGGTGTAATTCCCATAATTTGCTTCATTAAGTGCCATATCGTCTAAAGTAAGAGCGGCATATCCAACAAATATGTGAAGCTTCTCCTAATACGAGCCGTGCACACACTTGACAATGTGGAAATGGGTGATGCTGTTGATAGAATAACGTGACAAAGTGATGCCCACAGCAATTTTCACCTAAGGGAGCATAGAAGTACCTAGAATGTGTTTGAAACGGAGGAGCACTATAACCCCCGCGATGATCAGGTCGAGTACTATCAGGGTCAATGCATGGTGGACATGTATCTCGCCAAATATCCATCAGGAGTTATCTGGACGTAGAACAATGAAATTTAGAACACTCATATCCATCATTACAATTCCAATAAAAAACAAGATTATTTCAAAAAGAACACATCTTCTAAAGGCATAAGGAACTACATTATTCAAACATTGATCTACCAAAGAGCTTCAATTGTAGTGTTGATGCATTATCTTTGGTTTTAGGTATATCCTTTTTAAGAGGTGGGAACTTTAGCAATTGTCTTGGAATTTGAGCAAGATAAGAGGATTTAGGCATTGAAATGCTAGAATCTATGCTCAAATGAGACTCATTTGGACTTGTCTTAGGTACACAAGTTGATGGTGGAATGGTGTAACAAGGAGAAATTGGGACAACCGGTGTTTCAATACATGTTTTAGGAAGATCAACACCAGTAGATTTGTAGGTGCTATCACAGCCACCTATCTTATCATGAATAGTTTGTGTTGATTTCTTTTACACCCACTGATATGGCAAATCAAGGGTGGCTTTTGGAATCTTTCTGAAACACTCTTTTACCCCTAGCAAAGCATGGCATTTTGGAAGCCAAATTGCTGTTGCACCCTCATAATAGCCTTGTGCTTTAAGAACATGTTTTGGGACCCATCGAGTAACAATCCGAGGTTTAGGCTTGGAAATGATGTGCTTCTTAAGAGGCTTAGCAACTGGACTAGATGGTACAAGTTTGTACGCATCTTTGGGTAGCCACATTGATAATTCCTTCTTGCCCGGCCTTCTTTGAGCAGCAACTAGAGTAGTTGGAACATGCCAGCCATGGCCCTCACTTGAGTACTCATCAATTATCCACATCATTTGGGTTGGAGCTTCAAGAGCAGATTTTGAAAGTGGGTTTTGTAAGGTAGAAACATCACCCTTTTGATCAGCATCATTAGCAGATTTGAGTGTTAAATTCTCCACTGAGACTTCTTCTACATGCAGTGCTGTTGTGGAAGCATTCCTATAGTACAAATCATCTAGAAGGTCACGTGGTTGTACCATTCGTATAGGAATAATGTCATATCCATCTGAGTCACAGAATTGAATTGGCTTAGGTAAAGCACAGGTCGATAATGTTGCCAGGACATGACTCCATTCTAATGGATCAATTAAATGCTCAGGGAAGGGTTGTGGAATGTATGCCTCATCTGATACACTTCGATTACCCTTAAGTCTCTCAGTGTTGAAATCCCTACATGAGGCTCCACACATCCACAGATCTTCTCGTCCGTCTGACAATGTAACTCTTGAGCCCTCAGATGAAGCAGAATCAAACTCATCTATTGGAGACCTTGTTACATCACAATATGAGTGATTCCTTAGGTTGACCCTTGTGATGACAGAATCATGTCGGAGGTACAAATAATTGTATCCCCAATCTTGAATCATTTGAAATTGTCGCATGAATGGTCTACCCAATATCACTTCATAGTTTGGATGTTTTCCAAAATCCACTACTGCAAAGGTGTGCTCATATTTAATCCCACATGTGGTGACCAATATGTTCTCAAGCAGCCCAAGGGGATGTTCTAAGCTTCCATCTGCTAGCTGCAAGTGCATCCTGGTACTCCTAATAGCTGGTTTGTCCCACTTTTCCCAAATGGACCTTGTCACAATGCCCACTCCTGCACCACTATCAAGTATTGCAGTTGAAACTACTTTTCACACTTCTAATGGGAGGGTAGCATTTCCCTCGTCCTCACAAAATTTTCCTACTTTGTTGATAGGAACTGGCATAACATGCTTTGTCTCAGGGTGTATAGTACACTCATGGTGACCCTTTTGTAGCAATACCTGCTTTGACAAACATGTGGCAATATCATTCCACAACTCAGGTCGAATTTTTATCAAATCAAGCAAAGGTAAGGTACAAGCCACTGGTGCTGACAAAATAGCTTGCACGATACTCATATCCTTCTCCGTTGTCAACCTTTTATGCATGGAGGGTATCCTCAAGGTTTGAGAACAGTTCTCATATTCTCCCAGATATGATGGTAAGGTTTTCATTGTATGCTTACTTCTAGGAGAAACAATTGTTTGAACTTCCTCCTGGATGCTTGGGCATCTAAAGTTGTTTTCCGTGCCCCTGGTAAAATCCACCTCAGAGAATGGAGGCGAACTAATAGAGGACATGTTCTCATTAACTTTCTCATGACCCCCTTTCAATTGGGTGTCAATTGGTGCAGACCTTTCGCTATGAGCTTGTGAAATGAGACTTTTCATTTCCCAACTTGATGATACTTCCGGTATGGTTTCTAATGTTGGCTTAAGAGAGGTTGGGCCCCGAGGAATAGGTGGTGGTGGTCCCTCAAGTATTGACTGAGCTTCCCTAATGAGTTGCTGATGTACAGCTAGATTGATCTTCTCCTCACGAGGGTTTGGGTATTCTTGAAGCTTCTTGGGTAGCTCAGATAAAGCTGCAATGCGACTTCTATGAGCATCAATGATGGCATCTAGAGTCTCATTCACTTTATCCACAAAAACAGAACCCCCAGAACTATCCTCAGTCGTACTAGCCTCATCTTGTTTAGTACTAGGCCCAGGTTGAGGTTGATGCTCCTCATGCACTTCTTGGGATGTAAAAGTTTTATCCCTCATGTTTTGTTTAGAGGCTTCTTGAGAACTAGTGGATGTACTTTTAGTTTGCTTGTTTCGGTTCTTCTTCCTCCTAGTGGTTTTTTTTCTATTGGACTGTAGGGTCTTGTCCACTAGATTTGTCTTTGCATCCCTAGTTCGAGGTGTCTCATCAGTTTGTATTTCGGCGTTTCGTGTCTGTGATCTAATCATGACTCTAAGTGGCACGACATCCTCATTCTCAGATGGAACTGCGCCTACAAGGTTGAGTGAGACCTTTGGTTGAGAGGTGCCTTCCTCATGTGGTTTCAGCAGACAATCTTTTGGGAAGTGTTCTACACAACACCCTAGACAATATCTTTCAATTGGTGGAAACTGTTGTACTGTTGTATTGGATCGAGATGCTTGCCTTGAGCGATGTGGACAATCACGAGCCCAATGGGGTTCTCCGCACTCATAACAGGGGCCCATTGGTTTGGCCTCTACTTTCCTTGGCTGCCATTGACCTGAGGGGCCTGGAGTCCTAGGTTGGTAGCCGCCTAGCAGCATTAAAGAGTTTTGTTCCCCTGGTTGAGTCTCCAGTGCTTGGTTTGGGTATGCGGGGCTTTCAAAGATATTTTCTTTGGATGAATATGATGCATATTCCTCCTCCACATAGCTTGGGTTTACCAAGTCTCTACACATATTTGAATTGTCGTAGTCAACAACCCTCACAGGAGCAGTCCCAGGAGCAGGAGGTTGAGCGCCAAGAACAGGTCATGCTTGCTCTTGTGCCATTGGTGGCTTACGTTCAAAATTAATATACTGTTGATACATTTGTGGAGCCACTCCACCCCTTGGCTGCTCACGCTCCTGTCTCATTCTTGCAATGCGAGTACATTCCTGTGTGGTGTGGGTAAAGTTCCAAGCACAGGCTTGGCACCACTTTTTTGTGGGTTGGTTTGTGACTAGAGGAGAAAAGGTATTACATTCCTCTGTTTTATGGTTACCGCCACATGCTCCACAAAGATGAGGACCTGTAGAAAGTACACTCCTCATTCTCTGCTTCTGCTGTTGTTGTGGCTGCATGGGTGGACGATAGGTCTGTCCCAATCTCCTTAGTACTAGGTTAGCTATCTGGTCTGGATTTACTAGAGCGCTAGACCCTAAACTTTGGTCATCACCCCACTGATCTCTAGTTTTCACCTCTGGGCCAGAACCATCTTGGAATTTGAAGTTATCAGTGAAATCCATAGCATCATGGCAACACTCATTGAAATTTGTATGCTTCTTCGCATAGAGATGTGTATGCAGTGTCGAATTTTTGAGTCCTTTTAAGAAGAGAGAAATTAATCGACTTTGGGCGGGCTTCTCATCTTCTGGGCAACGATTAATGTACTGCTTCATTCTATTTACACAATCTCTAACACTCTCATTCTCGCCTTGCTTGAAAGAGTAGATGTGTGCTACCGTGTCATGTTGAATTCCCATCAAGGAAAAAGCAGCAATGAATCTCTCTTCCAAAACTCGTAAAGAAGATTTGTCTGAAGCCTCTAATGCCTGAAACCAAGCAAGGGCTTTTCCCTCAAGAGTGAGTCCAAATCCTTCAATTTGAGTATGCTTATCAGCCACTTGCTCAGCTCGAACTGCTTGCCTAAATGCTGCTACATGGTCGTATGGATCTCCCGACCCTTCATACTTCTTTACCAGTTTCTGAAGAGTTGATGGCCTTACTTGTCGTGAATACTCATCATAGGGCCTACGGCCTCTCACTCTCAGTGGGAATTGTTCCTCTCTTTGGAAAGATGGTCCACATGCATCAAAAATTGGTGTGAGTCCCCTATTACCAGCCTCACCAAACCCCTCCAAAGATCTTGTCACCCGCATTTCAGGAGGTGCATTAATGGGAGGACGAGTTGGCTCCCCTACCCTCCGATTGTTATAGTGAGAAAGATGTTGTTGTGGTGTGAGCGGTGGTCGCACATTTGGTGTAGGACGATATCTTGGTGCTAGAGTTGGGCTACTAGCAGTGGTCCACTTGGATGTTGAAGGTCCCTCTCTAGTGAACTCTCGTAGGGGAGGAGCAACAGTTTCTCCAAGAAAGGCTGTCTCTCCTGGTTTGGCTGTATTTGTTGAGAACACTTCCATGAATAATGGTTGTCCTTTCCACGTGAGTTCCCGAATCTCTTTCCAATCTAAGGTTCGGTATTCATTGGCCCATTTATCAATTATTCTGTTCATGTGTCCTGCAAGTTTCTCAACTACCACCACATGAGCTAGAGGAAGATCTAGCTGTGGCATAATATCCCTCTAACGAGTCCTTATAGACTTCTTGAAGTGGGTCATCCTGTAAGACCTTTGTCACTGGAATTTGTCGTACAAACTCCCATTGGCTTTCAGCCCCCTGATCCATTTTGCTCTTGCCTTTCCTATCCCTTTCCAAATTTAGATCTACAAGAAGTAAATCATCAATGGATGGCTTTAAGGACTGGGCATTGGATGGTCCAGGCATGTCCGGCTCAATGAGCCAATCATCTCTAGACTCCCTTGCTCTAGAAAGTTTTGATAAGTCTAAGAACTCGATTTTAGTGAGCTCCCCTAATTTGTCTACATTTTCTGGATGGTAGGTGACTTTGTAGCGAACACCATCTCCACCCATGTACATGTTACCCTGGTCATTGACTAGAGGTGCTCTATCAAGTTCTGAGAAAATGTCTGCGATCTTAACAAGATACCGTTGTTGTGGATCCCTAAAGATCTCAGCTCCTTGAGCATTTGTGTAGACATATTGGAGTCTCACATTGAGTGTTAACCCCATGGTGTCGGCTTCAAATGGATTAAAAGATCTTGTGGGTGTCCTATTTGGGGCTACGGACTGACTATTTGACGGCCCAAGATTGTCCATGGACAATGAACTAGTTGTTCTGGAGGAAAGGGTATCGGATTGGGATTCAGAAAGGGTTTCAGCAATATCTGCCAAATTTCCTACCGATTGGGTCCCACTTTCCTGTGTAGGTACTCTAGAAGGTGTCCTAGGCCCTATGGCAAAATCTATAAGACGTCCTGACCGCAAGTGCATAAGGTCAATTTTTTTGGTTTTTTATGTGTTTTTGTTTTGTTTTGTTTTTTGTTTTGTTTTAGTTTTGTTTTTGTTTTTTTTTAAATTACAAAAATTATGAATCACGCTAAAAAATACTAATTATGCACAAAGTTACAAAAAACTAAAAAAATTCAAGTTACACTAATTACGCAAAAAATTTAAAAAAATAAAGAATTACAAAATATGCAAAAAAGTAGACTCCTCAAAAACACTTAATTTATAGAATTTTTTATTATTTATTTTTTTATTTTTTTATTTTTATTTCTATTTCTTTTTTTATTTTCTTCTCCTTTTGTTGTTTTTAAAAAAAAAACCAATAAATTTCGTACCAATCACAAAAAATATGAATCTACTAATTATGCATCAATTACAAAAATTCTTAAAAAAAATAAAAAACAAAAAAAATGCAAGCTACTTTAATTATGCAAAATTTTACAGAAATAATAATGAACAATGGATTCAAAATACAAAATTAAAAATTGTTTTTTTTTCTTTTTTTCTTTTTAAATAAATTTATTGTTCTATGGTTTCTTTTTTTCTTTTTTCTTCTTTTTTTTCTTTCTTTCTATCTCTTTTTCTCTTTTAAAAAAAAAATTATATATATATATATTTTTATTGTTTTGTTGTTTTTATTTATTTATTATTATTATTATTTAAAAATACAAAAACATGAAAAATAACTAAATAAAAAAAATAAAAATAAATAAAAATAAAAAAATCACTAACCTTATCCGCCGCCTCGCCGGATTTTGTGCTGAATCCACGCGTTTTTTTCAATGCCTTGCCAGCTGCACGCCTTCTTCTTTACCACCGCCTTTCCTGCAACTTCTTCACTTCCACTGCGCTTTCTGCCTGCGCTCTTACACTCCAACTGCCGCGTCGGTTGCAGACGACACTCCACAGCCCTTGCAGACGACGCTGCGCTCTTGCCGACTCTTCCACGTTAATGTATAATATATATATGTATATATATTAAAGCCGCCTTCGCCCTCCCGGATTCTGCTTTGCCTTCGCCTGCGCTCTTACACTCCAGCGCTTCTTCCACTTCTTCTACGGTCGCTTCCTTCTTCTCGCTTACGCCCACCTTCACTGCCGACAGCGACGCTCGATGCACGTCAATGTATAAATATATATATATATATATATAAAGCCGCCTTGCTACAGCTTTCAGTTGGCCTTCTGCAGGCTGCGCCCACTGCTCCACGTCCTGCTGGCCTTCGCCTTCCCGGATTCTGCTATGCCTTCGCCTGCGCTCTTACACTCCAGCGCTTCTTCCACTTCTTCTACGGCCGCTTCCTTCTTCTCGCTTGCGCCCACCTTCACTGCCGACAGCGACGCTCCTTCCACTCCAGCGCTTCTTCCACTTCTTCTACGGCCGCTTCCTTCTTCTCGCTTGCGCCCACCTTCACTGCCGACAGCGACGCTTGATGCACGTCAATGTATATATATATATATATATATTTAAAGCCGCCTTGCTACAGCTTTCAGCTGGCCGCCTTACAGATGCACATATATATATATAGATATATAGATATAGATATATATATATATATATATATATATATATATATATATATATATATATATCTATCTATTTTTCTTTGGTGCAGACGTCTCTCCACCAAACAACAAAACAACAAAACAATAAAAGAAAGAAGGCTGCTTCCACTACTTCCTACCTACCTCTCGCCAACCCCGTCAAAAATACAAAAACAGAAAGTACTTAAATCTGATTAGTGGCGGGATTTCTCTACCACAATGAGGTTTTAATTAATTTTGTTTTTTTGCTTCTAATCAAAAAACCGAAAACACACAAGGCGCCCTTGAGATCACACACTCAATGCCCTTGCAAACTCTACTCTAATCTACCCTAATCCATGATTTTGCAATCAATGGAGCACTTAGTAAGAAGTAATGGTTAACACACTTCACTAACTTAGGTGTGCGTTCCCCCGCAGCAGCGGCGCCATTGTTTGGGACATCATAGCATAGCGGAGGCTACACTCCAACCCACACACTTTGTCAATCCGTGAATGCAACCCAGTTAGCGCATAGAGGCTATCCCGAATGGGAGAAGATTAGTTAACCACACACTAATGACTTCTAGTCCTACTCAATCCTTCTTCAATACTCAAGCAATCAATCTAACATAATCAAAGCATCAAGATTAGGCTACACTTAAGCATAAAAATGCCACTTATGCAAAGAATCTAACATGCAAAGAGCTATCACACAAGCCTCAACTACACATCATTTCATGCACAAGCTTCATCACATGCACTCTACAAATCAGATTTTAGCATCAAAACATCATTGAGAAATCTAGATTAGCAAGTGTGTAGACCATAACCTCATATCATTGAAAATGTAGAGAATAGAGAGTACAAGATTGAAGCATGAATGGAGATGGAGAGCCTTGGGAGAGCATATGAGAAGGAGCTATGGAGCAAGCTCTCTCTATGAGCCTCTCAACCAAATGACCAAAAAGAGTCCTCTCTAGCTCTCAAATGGGCCACCTTTTATACAAAAACTCTAAAACTCCCAAAAGTTCCCATGTGGGATTATTGTCAAGCCCTCTCCCACATTCATCTACAACTTGGAACTCTTTTCAAGAGCCCTAAGTGTCTTTTTTGTTGCATCCTTGTATTGATCTTCATTCGTCATGCAACAGATATCAACACATAATCCATACCTAGTGCCTAGGGGGACATAGGGCATTATCTCAAAGGCTAGCAAAAGGTATCGCATGTGAACGAGGTCCTAGCCAAGAGAATATTGCAATGATGTTGTCGATAATGTATCAATGGTTATATAACTAGCCTCCAATCTAATGGAAAAAATATCATTGCATCTATTTTTCTTGTGTACACTCAATCTCGTCAAGGTGTAGCCCTCTACTCTTTTTGGTGTTTATTAGCTTAGCTTTATTTTAATTAAGTTTACTAATCTTTAATCTCTCTCTCACTCTCCCCTTTGCTCAAGCTTCACTCTTGGGCCCTGATCCAACAAAATATTCCAATATTTCAACCTTGTGGTTTCCTATGACATGTTTTAATACATAGTCAAGTCAAGTTTAGGTTACCCAACCAATAGACATCCATGTTTCCCATGACAAAATTTTATGGTTGGATTTAGGGTTAGTGAGAATTCTCCATCTCTAAACTAGAAAGTACATCCACACTTTCTTAGGTAGATTATTAGGCAAAAGGTTCTTCCATATGATATGACTCCCCAAATTGATGGTCATATGTCCCAAAGTAACCATTTTTGGCACCCAACAAGTTATGCCCACTAGCTCTGGTTCAACTCACCCGTTCCCATGCCTGTACTAGAAGTATTACCCTTGAACGTACACTTGCCTTCTTTTTCCCTTGTAGTGTACATTTTGGTAACCCTCTCTCATGCGGAAAAGACTTGGCCTACCTCATGCATTACCTCTATGGTTCCCCCACTAGTAAATGCATTCAATTGTCACAAAAGTCTATCTCTAAAAGCAGTGCATAAGCATAATCATCATTAATTATCTCCTTCGTTTTGTGACATGATTGTTAGAGTTGAGGATAGACTATTGAGTTTCATTGTACTAGATTTATCTCCTCTACATGTGTGGCATGTCTTCCATGTTTTTAGGCTAACCTTTTATATTTGGCCATCCTTCTTACGGTACACATGATAATTAGAATAGTCATGCACATGTCTTGTTCCAGTGCCATATTACACGTCTTATTCCAATGCTATATTACACAAGTGTTATTCCAATGCCATATTACAAAAGTAAGCTTAGATTACAAAATAATGGTGTAATGCCTTACAAACTAGGACTAATCTCATAAAGGGTTGGCCTAGAATAACATTATAAGAATGTAGTGACTTAAGGAAATTCATCACCATCATATAAAAAGTATGATGTTATGTAAATGAGATGATCTTGAGTTTTAAGTCACAAAGGATTCCCATTAACCTAGGGGAATGCTCAAACACACCACACTCACTAGCACAAGACTAACCAAGTGGAGTGCACTTACATTTCTCTTGTCGTGGGAAACTTGGATGCTCACCTAATATCTTGGAGAAGAGGAAATCGTGTTGATGTTAGCTAGCACTTGAGAAGACAGTTATAAGCTTGGGAGTCCACACCTAATAACTAATTGGACACCCAACTTATTTCCTAACCATATCTAGGCTAGTCTAAGCACACATTGGGTAGATATGCCGGCTCTTTTACTTGGCTTGGTCATCCCTTTTGAGTACATCATTTGTACAATCACGCTGGAATCACAACAATTAGAAAGAGTTATTCCTTCTCACACTTGGGTAGAGACAACATATTCTTAAGCCTGGACAAAGCCCATTGTGTGTGTACATCCTTTGGTGACTCTCAAGGGTTTCTTCATATTCTTCACTCGTTTTGTAGATGGCTCATGATAGTGTAGATCCAATCTTGATGCATATATGTGGTCCTTGTTAATCTTGGGTTAACATTCCCCCCTCTCAATTCTAGATCGATCCTCAAGCCTAGCAATGGTTTTTGATTGGTGAGGTTAAAGAATTATTGGGAGGGATTGGCTGGAAGGTTGTGGTATGTTCAATGGCATAGGTACAAAAGATTGGTACCGGTATGGAAAGTTGGTGGTATGTAGGAGGTAGTTGATGTTGAGGGTATGTATATGTTTGTGCCAATGCATGTGCCTGGGTTGAAACAAGTAAGGGTGCTTAGTGCATGTGCTTGAATTATATAAGCACCTACCTACTTATATAAACAAGTAAGGGTGCTTAGTGCATGTGCTTGAATTATATAAGCACCTACCTACTTATATGCATCATAAAACTAAAACAATATGTAGTGCAAGTAAGAGTATTTGGTGCAAGGCTTGGCATTCATTGATGTCAAGGCTCTAACCATGGTGCATAGTGCATGAATGTCAGTGTATAGTGTGTGAATGTTGTAGAACACTGTGTGTCAGTGTATAGTGTATGAGTGGTGTATAGTGTATGAGTGGTGTATAGTGTATAGTGTATGAGTGGTGTAGAACCTTGAGATATTTTTTGTAATATATACTCCTCCCTCCACCATACAAGTATTTTTAACACTTTATGCTTGTCCTTCCAGCATAGTCCGTCTTCACAAGCAACTTCACTTAGACTCTTATGCATGTATCTCCATCACATGCGACTCGGAAAATGATGCATACATGAAAGTATTAAAGAGAAGAAGATAAATGATAACTTTCCACCACATTCTAGGTTTAAAGCAACACAACAAGACAATTTGTTAAAGGTATCTGGTGTCCATTAGTCCCATGAAGTAATTTTCATGATGTCATGCTTTATTTTTGTTGGACCATATAGCTTTGTGTTCTACTCGATTTAGTCCTTAATTTTATTTTTTGTCCTCGAGTTGATAATGATAGTTTTTCGTTTTGACTTTGTTGAAGTCCACTTACACGGAAGGGTACCTTGTATCCTTTTGGTTTGAGTACCACCTTGTTGATTCCTTTGTCGTAGTAGTGGAGTTTCTTCTTTGATTTCTACTACTTTGTGGATTGTTTGTGTAAAACACTTTTAAGGAAGATATGTGGCCTTGTTTTAAGGAGGATATGTAGCCTCGTTTTGCTGTTTTTTTTCCAAGCCAATGCTTCTTGAGCTAGATCAACTTGCTTTTTCACCTTCAAGTGCTTTATCATTTGCTTTTTCCTTCTTTGTGGGTTAGCTTCTTGTTGTATCTTGTAAGTTTCCCTTGCTTGATTGATCTTGCAATATGCTAACATGGGCCAAGCATGGACCACGCAATCAAAGTTAAGAAGTGGGATTGTGTGATGTGAGTTTAAGAAGTTGGGTTGCACGATTATTGAGAAAACGAGTCACAAAATGTATTCATTGACAAGGATTAATGATTGGTAATTGTTAAAGAGAGATCATGCAATTGAGGAGTTGGAAGGCCATTATGAAACTGTCCTTCTTTGGTGATTGAAAATTGAGAGATGGTCACCATATTTTTTTTATTTTTTTGTATGTGCAAGGATTTTGTGCATGGGTTGCAACAATTCACTTTATCTAATACGTGCACCTTGTAATGTAGTGCCCTACCTATGCACAATGCAAATATGTCATGTTGTGCAAGAAACTTCGTGAGGGTCTATGGGTTGTTGGATGATGGGTCTCTATCCTATGTGTTCAACATGAGTGAGGTACTCTTGCATAAGCCTCTTGGTGTTCAAAGCAAAAGAGGTTATTGTTGATTTTGGTGAAGCAGCTTTTAAACAAGGTCTTTGCTTTCTACATAAGTCCTCTTTTTTTAATCTATGGTCTCAACACATCCCCATGACACACATTAAGAGAAACAAAATGTTTAGCACAACTATGTTTAGCTCCTTTTTTGGGTGAAAGTTTCATGGAAAGGAGTAGTTTGATTAATTGTAAGGCCAATTGCACCATGTCAGGTCCTTTCAAACGATTGGTTAATTGCACAACATACATGCATGGGAGGAATTCTCACTAGGATTGGCTTGCGGGGGATAATATCAGAAAATGGACTTTGCATGACAATTTTGTCAACACTTTGGATGAGGTTTGGTTCAGCCCCAGGGGGACTTGTGGTTTGTCAGTAAAGGTGTAGGTTTAGCCACAATGTGGATGAGGTTTGGTTCAGTCCCTGGGGGACTTGTGGGTTTGTCAGTAATGGTGCAGGTTTGGCCAAGTTTTCTTTTTGGAATCCAAATAGATGCCGTTCCCTTGAAAAGCAATTGCTTTTGGGACCCACCCTTTTTGGGTACTTACCTTCTTCACTTGGTGAGTTGCACTTGGAGTTTCTTTGCATGAAGCACATTTTATTTTGCTAGCCTTAGGTTTCTTGGGTTGTCAAGTGTATTGTTTTTGAGGTTTGGTAGCTTTGGCCACCCAAATCAAGTTATTTTGTGGGGATAATTTTGAGATCTAAGAAGATGTTTAGGTAACCAGGCAAGGGTTGCCTTAGGACTTTTTGTTGATGTTGAGGCCTCGGTGATGATTTGTTATTGTGAAATGTTTGGCCTACAACCTCACAATTCCAAGACATTATTAGGAGCCTTCAGTGGTAGGACAGTCAAGGTGGAAGTTTTTTCACAGTCAGAGGGCACATATAATGTGTTCCATCTAGTAGGTTTATGATTTTGTCCTCGAATAAGAGAATATTAACTTGTTGACCTAAAACTTTCAATGAAGCAGTTCTAGAATCTCAATCAATAGTAACTTTTGATGTGTGGTCTTTTGCTATGTTAAATACCATTTTGCACACACCTAGACAATTCAACATTTGGTTAGCATAACTGGCTATATTTATGCACTTATGGAAGTAACTTTGGGTTTCCCAAGAGAATTCCAAGTATTGTAAGACATTAGATTGTGGCTTGCACCACAATCTAGAAGACCTAGTTTGCATACAAAGTTGTTACTGCCTGGCTTATGCAACCATAATCGTGGAAGCTTAACTTCCCATTCCTCTTTTCCTCTAGCAACCAACACTATTGGCACTTCAAGATCAACCATAGCCAAGGGTAAGGAAAAGATTGAAGAATTAATGAAATCCCAAGATAATCGCTAAACACACTATGAATGGGAGATTCCTTTTGCATCAACCTCAGAAGCCTATGCTATAATCGAAAGCTTGGAACCACCAATTGCCCTACCTGCAACAATTCCCCCACTCATAAAACAATTGTCATCACTCTCAAGCCTAGCTAACTAGGCCAAACTCAAGTACATCTACCCATAAAAAAACCAATACTAAATGTTGAAGAAAACAGTAAAAATAGTTGAGGAAAGCAATGAAGATGGAGCAAGCAGTAAAGCAACAAAATAGAAGAAAGCAAGAGTGACGGAGAACTATGAAAGGAGAGTCCCCATGGAAGTCAGTACTAATCATGTAAGTGGTTTTCTAATTATTAGTTTTCTAGATACATCTCAGGATGGGGGGGGTCAAAACCTCATCCATGGAAGTCAATACTAATCATGTAAGTGGTTTTCTAATCATTAGTTTTCTAGATACATCTCAGGATGGGGGGCCTTGGTGGGTCAAAACCTGGTCCATGGTACGGCCCATCACTTCCATAGGCACAGCCCACAACATCACACCTCCATATTCACTAAGGGTCTTTTCACATGCAAATCTAAAAAATGTTGCATGTTCAAGATGTGCACACACGTTCCAATCTGCTCACGCATGTTCCCATGTTTTATTTACATAAGCACGTTCCATGTGCACCCACATTTCATTTGTGCACACATGTTCACTCCACCTATGCATATTTCCACGTTTCATTTACGCACCCACATTTCTTTTTCGCATGCACATTCAATGTTGTGAATGCATGTATGCTGCTTTGTGTATGCACGTTCCCAAGAGGTTTGCAAACATATGTACATATCTGCGTACATACATTCTAGGAAAAAGTTCTCGGGGCCTCCTCTCATTTTCCACTATTCACTTCGTAGTTAACTAAACTTGCCATTTTTATTCAGAAATCTTCCACACCTTCACCTCCCCCTTCAGTGCTCTGTCCATTCCTCTCCATCATTGCCACAATGGTAGCAGAAGCAAGTGCATAAAAAACTTTATCTAGCACATCACTACTCACATCCACACCAAGAAGATGAAAGACAGCCATTCCATAGGCTCTTGGAGTATTGGATGACAACAACCATAGCGACTTCTCCCCATCAGAAATGCAGTTGTTTCAAAAAGTTAGATAGCATATGATCCATAGAAGGGTCAAGTTAGAGAAGAAAGTGTAGCACAAGCTCACCTACCACACCCACGAATGCCACCAAGTAGCAAAGAGACCCAAATTCATGGAGCACATGGAGAGACTTGGTCTTGGCAGGCTAGTAGCTCTTCCTACTTGGACACTGGACCTCAGCACATG